>NC_037330.1:92714639-93022115 GCF_002263795.3 Bos taurus | reverse complement strand
GAGAGCCCTTGGGAAGTCTATGCTCCTGTTTTTCTAGCTGGATCAAGCTATGATTCTGTACTGCGGGAAGGTGCCAAGAGGCCATCAGAGCCCTCCAACATGGAGAGGGGTGGAAGGAGTGGAGGAGCCATTCACCCAGCAGTGTAGTACAAACGGGACTTTATTGGCGGGGCTCGGGAAGCTGCGGCAGAACCGAGCATGCGGGCTGTGAGGGCCTGGACAACTGCCAGGAGACAAGGGACGAGGGGACCAGCCTCTGCTTGGGGCACGTTGTCCCTTTTCAGTTCTTAGAGGCAAGTGTACAGGAAGAGGGTTCAGCACTTCACAAACTGGTGGGTGACCTCGTAGATTCCCACAGACTCCTGAGCCTTTTCGTCATAGTCAGTCCAGTCCTGTGGGGGAAAAGGGCAGTGTTAGCCTCAAGAGGCAGCCTGGGACAGCATGGGGAGAAGAGAACTGGGACTTAAAGGCACAGCTCGGGCTCTGACTCAGACTTCAGGAACAAGTCTGACCCAGGACACAGAAAGACTGCTCAGGTCTAAATTACTGCTCCTCTAGCTTTGTGATTTTTTTTTTTAAGTCCCTAGCTTTCCTGAGTCTCGGTTCTGTCCTGTTTTAAAAAAGGAAACAATAGATTTTATGTTGAACGTTGAAAGAAATGAGTGAACACATGTAAAAGTACTTGGCATGGTGACAGGCACATATGAGAGCTCACTAAATCCAGTTACTGTTATTTGGTGCTATGCAGATTGAATTTTTTGTCCTTCCTTCTTCTGAGGCCTGACCACAAGCCTTCCTCATCTGCAAGGCAGTAACCTGTCCAGTGGTCCAGCTGACTCTTGGTATTCACAGTGGTTAATGTTCTATAAAGTCCCCACAAGCACTGAATCAGTGAATATTGAACCACTGCTCCCAGGGGAAATACAGGTTAGGTTCCTGGGAGCATCTGATCACAATATTTTCTTCAACCAATCAATACATAACCTTGTTTCATGTATGTTTATGTTTAAAAACACCTTATCTAAATAATATATATGTGTCTGTGTACATGTATGTATACAGTTGATTCATTAAGACTGGACTCATGGCCAACAGCACTGTATCTCACGCCTAAACAAAGCTTATCTAAGATGTATTTTCTCCAAAAGGCACATCCCAGCCTTCCTGCATGTGATCACTAGGTAGTGCTTTAGCACCCCACATTGGGTTATTGTAAAAACCAGAATCACCAACAAAAAGCACATAAGTATGCAGCCAGCATCTCGCTGAAGAGCCTTGTTCACCAAAAGGATAATTCCCACCAGGTGCCTTATAGCTCCCCACAAGGCCGCCAAGTCCCGTACCTTCTCCTGTAGATTAATGTCACTGAAGACTGTCCCCGATTCCACACCCTCAGCAGCAAACCCGGCCTGCAGGTGACAGGAAGGCAGTAGTGTGGCAAGTGGGCCTGGCTGGGGAACTCGCCCATCTCACAACCCTCTGGCACAGGACACACAGTGTGGGATACTGTTTTGGAATAACTACTGAGATCCCAGGGCCTGGCAGCTGCCCTGGGACTAAGAGTTGCCGGGAGCCGGCATATTGCATACTGAGTACGTATTGCATATTGTGTGCAGCACTTTCCACAGCATCATCTTTCAGGATCTGGAATAGCTCAACTGGAATTCTATCACTGCCGGGAGCCAGCGTGAGGAGCTCCACCCATGACAAAGGTCATGAGGAAGGAGGCTCGGCATACGCAAAGGCGGGATCGAGCCTCAGGAGTCCCCCTGGAAATTCTCAAGCATCTCTGCCTACTTTCTGCTTTGCGCTTTCACCTACACCTCTGACTTTACAGGGGGCTGTCCCCCACTACCTCTCTCTGAAAAAAGAGTTAGCTTACAGCTCCAGTTAATAATTCCTGGGTGTGACAGTGTTTCAACCTACAAACTCCTTTGGAAGTCCTCTAGCCTGCCTGAATAGGTTTTTCCGGCCACATGTGATTGCTCAGAGCCTCCCAACTGTGAGAGGCATGAGATATTCTAAACTGTCTAAATACAGATTCCTTTGAGCAGTTAAAAGATTGATTAGAAATTGTATTGGTGAAGGGATTTTCACTTGTTGGGCCAATGTTTGCTGCTATGTCTCCATATCCCTTACCTGCTGTGTCCCTGGCAGTATATTGATTAATATAATTGGTGTAAATAGTAGCTTTAATGTTTGTAACCTGGGATCCTTGAGTTAATTCTTTTTCTTGTTATAGCCCACCACACCTTTGCTCTGTAGGAATGCAACTTTATCTAATGCTTTTGGAGGGTGGCGCTTGACTTATCACCTTTAGAGAAAAATAAGTTTTCTGAAGAAAGGGTCTTAAAATGTTAACAGGCCTCTGGGCCAGAAGATGATGCAAATCACCTAAGCTTTTGCATATGATAAGTTTGCAGGAAGAAAGCCTGGCTTGCTGCATGACTCTACCCCTTCCCCCATTATCCTCTATGCATAACTTAAGGTATAAAAACTACTTTGGAAAATAAAGTGCGGGCCTTGTTCACCGAAACTTGGTCTCCCCATGTCAGTTCTTTCTCTCACCTTCTGGCTGAATTATTCAGCCTCCTTTCTCCACTAAATTTCCTCACTGAGCTGTCCTTATTTCAGCCTCTTTTCTTCACTGAATTTTCCTACTGAGCTATCCTTATTCTATTACTCTTTATATCCTTAATTAACGTTGAATTAAGCAGTTTCCTGATCCTCGCTGACGCCGTCCCAGCTTCGAATTCCCTGGATCCACCGGGGCTGGACCCCGGCAAAGAGTGGTTTCTCCAAATTAGAGCCCTGGCCTAGAAGGCAGGAGGTGTATGGTAAATCCTTCACCTGGTTTTCTGAAAGACCCCAGGCATGTCACTTCCCTCTCCGGACCTCAGTTTTCTTACTTATGAAATGGGGATAACAATATAATCTCTTTTGCCTACCTCAAAGGGTTGTGAGGTGAAAATGCTACAAAAATCTAGTGTCATGAGCACTGGCTCTGGAGTTGGATAGATGTGGGTTCAAATTACTGCTCCGGTGTTTACTAACTGCTTCCCCTGAGCAAGTCACAAAATCTGTGAAGTTCTTTCCTCATCTGAAAAACTGGATGAATAAACCTCACAAGGTTAACTGTGAGGATTAAGTGAGGTAACATTAAAAGTAACAAGTTTGGTGTCTGACATATATTAGCTGTTTAGGAGATAACAATGATTACCCTTAGGAAGGAGAATTCCTACTCCATGGTCTCTGCAGGAAGCACAGTTCTGCTGTCACTTCCTGCAGTATCCACCTTCCCCAAATATACAGGTTCCCTGGGAAGACAGGTACCTGGGGCTGGAAATCCACTGGTTCAAGTCCTCGACACTCAAACTCTACTATCGTCTTGAACTTCTCGTTGTCTTCAGCCTATAAAGGAAGTATGAGGAATCAGGCCCAGCGGGGCCCAGGATGATCCCACGGCCCCTGGGAGCCCAGAATGGGCCTCAGGAACTACTCATCTCTCTCTGGAAGAAGGCCACCTTGGCACTGGCTCACCATGAGATCTTTCTGAATGTGGACTCTTGGGTTGGGGCGCCTGGATGTGAGCTCACACACAGTTCTGCTTCTCTTCCTTTCTGGGCCTAAGATTGTCAGATGGAGCTGAGGAACCCACTATAGCTTTATCGTGTGACTCTGAACTAGGTGTAAAGTGCCCAGCATAAGACCTGACACTATGGTCAATAAATAGTAGATAAAATTATCAAAGTAAAAACTATGAGAAAAATATTGAGGTATAAGGTCTCCAGACCATCCAGAAGGCCTTGGTACACTTAGCTATGGCCTTTTGGTAACCATCTGCTGTGCTGTCAAGGCGGGGGCTGACTTAAGACCTTTGAAGTGGGATATGCATGTGGAGGATACTCACGGAGTGGAGTGGTATAACCAAAATTTGTGCCTACCCGACCCTTGGGTCCATATGTCCCAGGGACTACACCTACACATTCATTCTCATTCATTCACTGTAGAAACACTTCCTGCATGCCCACCAAGTGCCTGTCCTTGGTGTAGTTTTGTTTCCTGGTCTGTCTCTTTCACTAGATTATGATTTACTTGAGGGCAAGTCCTTATGTGATTTTTTTTAACTTCAGGACAAAGCTGAGAGTTTGGCATAAAGCAGGCATTTTTCAAAAACGCCAAATAAGGAATGGATGAAGACAAGTAATTGCCCTTCTTTAAATACACAGACCCAAAGCATACATTCCCTCCCTCACTTGGACTAATACACTACGCAGTAACATAAATAAATGTCTAATAAAATCAGATAGCAAGGATGGATGCACCATTCAAAGGACTATCCCACCCATGGATGCAGAGAAGGCTCAGTAGTCCTCTAAGATCTAGACAAGGCAAGTGTTCCCAGTGTTGGAAACTGAGTGGCCAGGTTGGGTCAGAGGTCGTGTAAGCTCCCACAGCCCAGCACTTTTAAGAAAGCACTACAATAGTCTGGTTATGAGTCTTTTTCCTACCAAGCATTCAGGCAGTGTAAGGTGAATAAATGATTGACACAATGAACGAACGAACAAGTCAGCAAGTGCATTCACTCCCATAGCTCATCACTCTGGTGCAGATATAACTCTAGAACACAGGCCTCCTAGTTCCCAGCTTCGACCTAATCCCACCATGCCTGCCACTGCAGCGGGAACTTACGTTGTAAGATTTGATGGTGCTGCTCAAAATCTCTGAAATGTAAAAGAGAAGACAAAGTTGATTTGAGTCCACATCCTGGCCCTACCAGGTACCCAGATGGTGCTCTGTGCAAGAGACTACTGTAGAGGCTTGGGTACCTCAGGCCTGGGTCCACCCACAGGTAACATGAGCATGCTCTCAGGCTGGTACCAGAAAGCTGTGGGCCAGCCTGGCAGAGGCAGTATCCATGGCCTACCTACCAATGGAGTTTTCCCTCGAACACAGCTTGCACTTCTGGACCATGGAGGCACTGCCACGGCCTCCCTTCAGTGCCACACTGTCCTGGCAAGCAGGAAACAGAACCTCTAGTCACGTATCAGTCAGGTGTAAGGGTCCTCAGGAACCCAGTCCTACCACTTATTATCCAGTTAAAGAGATGAATACCCAGACAGGGTGAGGAACTTGCCAGGACAAGAATCCTGGGGAGGCTTCTTGAGACTGAGAAAAGGACTACCCCTTGATTTTGAACTCTTGCCTCACATCCCAGAGCCTATTGTTTCCAGTGTTGATCACACCAATGCCTGCCCTCCCAAACCACAGAAAGTGGGGTCCAAAGGCCAGAGAGCTTAGGGCCACAGATCCCTGCCCAGAGACCTGTGTGTTTTTGTGTGTGGATATAGTGGTGGGGGGAGCAGTTACCATCAGCCGAATGTACTGCCACTTCTCTGAAATCTCACCACAGTTGCCACATTTCATCTTGAGAGGAGGGAAAAAGAGTATTAGTAAAGTAGTTAGCTCAGCTGGGCTGATGCTGAGGGAAGGGCAAGAACGGGGTGAGGTGGGCAGGCTCATAATCTTATCAGCCATCTAAGGACACAACCAGACTAATCTCTGGGCAAAGTGTTTCTCATGTTGACTGGCCCATCCTCCTCTAAGAAGTGCTCAGTCTGGCTATGGATTCAAGGCTCATGTGGTACAGAAATGGCTTCAAAGTCCCCGCAACACCCATTGAGTTAGGAGCTTCCTCTGTGTTCTCACAGGCCCTGGAGGTTCCTGGTAGAAATACTTATCACTCTGTTGCTACTCTATTTCTTTGTCTCCTCTAAATTCTGCTTTTTGATGCTCAGTTGCTCAGTCCTGTTGGTCAGTCGTGTCTGACTCTTTGCGACCCCATGGACTGTAGACTATCAGGCTCCTCCGTCCATGGGATTTTCCAGGCAAGAGTGCTGGAGTGGATTGCCATTTCCTTCTCCAGGGAATCTTCCTGACCCAGGAATCGAACCTGGGTCTCCCGAATTGCAAGCAGACGCTCTACTGTCTGAGCCACCAGGGAAGCTTTTTGAAGCTAGAGACCATCAATTTCTCAAGTAAGACCTGGCACTCGGGCTTCAAAAAATTTGAAAATAAAGGTGGTCAGAAGGCTTCCTGAAAAGGGGATTTTTCCAGGTACTGAAGGATACTGGGATTTAGACAAGAAGGAAAACAAATGAGAAGCTCCTGAATGTGGGAACGTAAAGGGCCTCAACTGCTCAAATAAAGCGAGGACCTCTGTAGACCATGCCACTAGGGTACCAGATTTACAAATATGGGTTGGGGAAGTAAGGGTGGAGCCCCGCACAAAAATAAAACCTAATCAAGAAAAGAGGTGAAATTATTCTTACTAAATAATCACAAGATCCCTGCAAGTAGTCTTTCATTTAGTGTCTGTTCAATGGCACCCGACTCCAGCACTCTTGCCTGGAGAATCCCATGGATGGAGGAGCCTGGTAGGCTGCCAGTCCATGGGGTCGCTGGGAGCCGGACACGACTGAGCAACTTCACTTTCCCTTTTCACTTCCATGCACTGGAGAAGGAAATGGCAACCCACTCCAGTGTTCTTGCCTGGAGAATCCCAGGGACGGGGGAGCCTGGTGGGCTGCCGTCTATGGGGTCGCACAGAGTCGGACACGACTGAAGTGACTTAGCACATAGCATGAAACATTTAACGGAGGGAAAAATTACAAAAGGAACTTCAAGACACTGCTAATTAAGAATTAATCAATAAACTTTTAAAAAGAAAACGTAAAATTCTATCCAGAAGAAAAGTGAACATTTAATAAGCATTTTTCATCTTGCCCCAGAGAAAGCTCCTGTTCACTACTGACCTCAGGATGGGAAAGTTTTACGCGAGCCGGGCCTTGGCACCCCCAACCAGAGCCCAGAAATGCCCGCAGCCTAGACGTCTAGAGCCCCGCCCCTCCAGTCTTACCTTCAAGTACCACCGGAAGTCTTCGCCCACTGGCCGGAGGTTGGTGACATTCTCCAGCGTGGCTTTGAGCTGCAGCGCAATTTTCTGAGAGAAGGGGCGCCATGGCGACTGCGTCAACAGCGCCTGCGCAGCCCCTGCCCCGCCCCTCTCCTCCCTTCCCAGCACGAGCTTTGCCTCCCGGCCCCTTCTCAGCACAAGCCCACTCTCAATCCCTCGTGGCGCGATCTCCTGCCTCCTAGGTTCTCGCCACCTCCCCGCTCCTGCCCTGTTGGCGGCTCGCTTCCACTTACCCCCATAGCAGCCCAGCCCACCCAGCGCTTGCTGCGGTCACTACTTTGCGGCTCGTCGTAAACGGCGGGCGCTGCCTGCGCATCCTCGGTGCGGCTCTGGGCGGGGCCTGGAGGCGGGTGTACGCGGGCCGCTGCTTTCCCAGTGCACCGGGTCTTTTAGGCAAAGCTATCTTGAAGTAGTCTGAGACGCAATTAGCCGGTGTTTAGACCCGCGGAAGGCTTCCTCCAGCAATCGGTAATTAGATATTTACTGAACGGCAAGTTAGTTTGAGGGACATCGCACCAAACAAGACAGTTCTGCCCGACACCTCTGCCGGGTCCTCTCTTTTCTGCCTGCCTTCACCCAACCTCGCCCTGGCTCTCTGCCTGCCCGCCGAGGCATCTTAGATCACGTCAGCTCACGCTGCCCAGGGCCGGCTTCGCAGATTTGGGAGACGGTGAAAGTGAAGTCGCTCAGTCGTGTCCGACTCTTAGCGACCCCATGGACTGCAGCCCACCAGACTCCTCCGTCCATGGGCTTTTCCAGGCGAGTACTGGAATCGGTTGCCATTGCCTTCTCCGTCCTGAGGTCTAGATTGTTTAACATTTGGAGCGACTCTTTATGATGTCTACTTTGCCACAAACTTACCTGATTGCCGCCAGGTACCCTTCAATAGCAGAGGGTGCACTGCAGACAGAACCCCGACGTCTCAGGTCCCAGATCGGCAGCTAATTTGCTGCCCTTTTTCCTTTTTTTTTTTTTTGCCCTGTGATCTTTGGAGGAAGCAAAGTAGGATGTGTGTGTGTGTGTGTGTGTGTGTGTTTGGGACCCTGTGATTTTTTTTTTTTTTTTTCCTCTCATTTATTTTTGGCTGTGCTGGGTCTTCATTGCTGCAGATGGGCTTTTTCTAGTTGCAGCAAACGGGCTAGTCTCTATGACTCATTAGTTGTTGGCACATGCGCTTAGTTGCTCCGAAACATGTGGAAATCTTCCCAGACCAGAGATTTAACTCATGCCCCCTGCGGTGCCAGGTGCTGGACCACCAGGGAAGTCCTGGGACCCTGTGATCTTTGAAGGAGGTGAAGTAGGAGCATGTGTGTGTGTGTGTGAAGGAGGCAGAGTAGGGTGGGTGGGTGTGTGTGTGTGAAGGAGGCAGAGTAGTGTGTGTGTGTCTCTGTGAGTAGGGTGTGTGTGTGGTGTGTGGAGGCAGAGTAGGGTGTGTGTGTCTCTGTGAGTAGGGTGTGTGTGTGGTGTGTGGAGGCAGAGTAGGGTGCGTGTGTCTCTCTGAGTAGGGTGTGTGTGTGTGTGTGTGTGTGTGTGTGTGAAGGAGGCAGAGTAGGGTGCGTGTCTCTGTGATCTTTGAAGGGGTCAAAGTAGGGCGTGTGGGTGTGTGTTGGGGAAACACTTGCCCAGGAGTATTTGGGACCCGTCCCAAGTTGGCCAATCTTCAGCGATGTTGAGCTTCGCTTTATCACCTCCCCTCAGTCAAATGAAATTTAGCAAGATCATGCCCATTATCCGTTCAGGCAGCAGTTTGCCTAAGGAAGCCATGCAACCTAGCAGCAAGAAAAATTTCCTGCAGATCTACCTGCTGAACAAATCCCCACACTATCTATACCAACTAGGTTGCTTCTTAAATGGCTGCTAGAATTCTGACTTTAAATGAATTATTGGAAAGTTTTTCTGAAACTAGCCACTTTATCCCTCATAATGTATTAAACCAAGTATACTTCCCCATAGTGAAATAGTTTCAGATGTATCTATAAAGGTGATTTTAAAAACTCCAACCTCCGGCTTCCCTGGTGGCTCAGTGGTAAAGAATCCACCTGCCAATGCAGGAGACATGGGTTTGAACCCTGGTCTGGGGATCCAACATGCTGCAGAGCAACTAAGCCCACGCACCACAACTATTGAGCCTGTGCTCTACAGCCCAGAAATCACAACTACTGAGCCCATGTGCCACAACTACTAAACCTGTGCCCTAGAGTTCGTTCTCCACAACAAGAAAAACCACCACAATGAAAAGCCCCAGCAATACAAGAGTAGCCCCTGCTCTCCACAACTAGAGAAAAGCCCAAGCAACAAAGACTACCACAGCCAAAAATAAAAATAAGTAAAAAAAAACACAAAAAAACCCTCCAACCTCAATTATACCTCAGTAAAGCTCGATGAAAAAAAAAACATCAACCATACCATTTTACTCCCTAAAAAATTAATACTTCATTAATACCAAATATCTAGTGTTTAAATTTTCCTACTGATGGCAATTTTACATTTCCTGAATCATGATCCAAACAGGGTTTGAACATTGTATTATGTGATTACATGTCTCTCAAATCTCCATTAACATTCCCACTCCATCTCCATTTGTTTACAGCTTATTTTTTTTAAAGAAATCAGATCACTTACCCTGGAATCTCCGTATTGATTGGATTTCCACTGTTATTTTTTAGCATGTTTCTCTAATCTTTTACTTCCTATAAACTCGTAGTTTTATGTACAGAGTTGATTAGATTTTTGGCAATACTTCACATAAGAAGCTAGTGTTAAAAAGTAATTCGAGACAAGTTCACATGTTCAGGTCTTTATAAAATAAAAAAAAATGCATTTTGTTATGTATTTATTAAAGACAATCATTTATAGTTTATAAAAAAAATATTGCCCTGATATACACAAAAATGTCTAGATAATGGTAATTAAAAGCAGCACTCCCACCCCCCTTGTGTCCACACCAATGTTCCATCTAGATTGGCTTAATCTTGAAGTGTAATCCAATAAGACTGAAGACCAAACACTTCAGGTCCTGGACAAGATAATAAAATACTCGTAAGCCTTCTGGATCCCTGTAATGCAAGAGGAAAAAAATGTTTAAAAAGCTGAAAAAACTCAGCAAAAAATACCATTTAATAACCCAGATTATTTATGTACCAGGGTATTCCTCATAAGAGGTATTTACAGAATTAAAACTTTGAAAACAACCAAATGTCCAAAAATAAGAAAAAGTCTGTATACATTAAAATGGAATATTAAGAAGTAATTTAAAATGTTAAGGTTTTTTAAGAAGGAAATGCTTATATTAAGTAGAAAAAAGTCATGATTAAACAGACTGTTGATCTCAATTCATTTTTTGTGCTTTAAAAGACTATTTTTTAAAGCACAGGAAAAAGACAGAAATACTTTAAGATTAATGGTTATCTGATAATTTTATGGGTGATTTTCACCTTTCTACATTTCTGTATTTCCTATATTTTCTACAGTAAGCATGTATTACTTTCAGAATTAGGAAAACTTCCTTTTTAAGAGGTAGTGCTAATCAGGACCAAGAGACTCACTCAACCTTACTACAGCATAACTGGGTAAGAACAAGGAGATTGTTCATAGGAAGACAAATATGTCCAACATGTACTAAAAGTGAACTGTATCTAATCCCAAATCCTCAAAGCACAAGAGCCAAAGAGGCTGCCAAATTCTAATGATTCTGTGTGGCATAGAGATTCATGTCTCAATAATTTACCGTGACAAAAACAAATTTTTTAATTTGTATTCTAAATGATTTCAAGTTTTACTACAGTCAGGCTTTAAGATGTGCAATCTGAATAACCAACACTGAGGAAGGTACCCAGACTCACTGATTTCATAGGTTATTTCCAGCAGTTGTTTTTTGTGTTTTGGCCAGATTCTTACCCACTTTGGCTGCTCCTACGGCATTACTCTCTGGGTGTATCACTGACAAGTGCTACTGACGACAGCTGACTAAAACTCCAAAAGCAAAAGGAGCAAGCCCTTGAAGATAATTTGGGAGTCTCTCTGTTGAGGGGGGCAAAGCTGGCCAATTCTTAGATTTGTACCATAACAGTCTCAATTTGATTATGGGTTTCATATCAGCATGCTCAAAAACAGACATATCTGTATATAAGGATCATGTGTACTTACTTGGATTGATTGACATCAATAAGGGAACCAATTTTTGATGTTGTGAAAGAAATGTGTTCGTCACCAATGACAATTTCAAGCTCCTAGAAACATTGAAATAAGTTTCAATCTGAATTGGTTTTTCATCACACAGGAGAAGGGTTCATCATCTTCCAAATCACATGAACTCTAATACAGATGGCCACATTACCAAGACCAGCCTGAGCCCTAGACTGTACTGGGTACTAGAAACAAAGAGATAAATGGTACGACATAAATACTGGTTTAGTGCTTAAGTAGCTTTTACTCTTAGTTGTGTCTGTGAGGCTCCACATTTGGAAGAATTTACATTGTGTTCCATATAGGAGTTTTCATTGTTAACAATGTGGAATAACATGTATAAACCTGTTTTACAAATACCAAGCATCTTAACTTTTAAGGGCAACAATGGGACAAGGAAAGGAATTCCAGACCTTGAGTTAATCCCAGCTTTCTCACTTACTAGTTGTATGCCCTTGGGCCTGAATTTCTCAAGAATGGAACAAGTACCACAATCTTAAAAGAAAAAAAAAATCTATTGGGTGGGGAATAGGAGGGGGAGGTCTGTGGGACAGATCAGCAAAACCAAAGATTTCTGCCCTTGTGGAACTTATAACCGATTGAGTTCTACTTCTTTTGTTTTTAAAAAATATTTAATTAATTTATTTGGCTATGCTGGTCTTCATGCAGGATCTTTAATTGAGCCATGTGGGATCTAGGTCCCTGAGCAGAGACCGAACCCGGGGCCCCCTGAATTGGGAGCATGGAGTGTTAGCCACGGGACCACAGGGGAAGTCCCCTGAGTTCTACTTCTTAACATTCAGACTTGAAAGTTAATATTTTGTTGTACTTGTGTCAGATTTCTTTTTCAAGAAATATTGCAGTTTAGACCCACCTCCCACTGTATTCTTCCTGCATGCCCAGAAGTTGGAATGTATTCTTTCCATTCATGGTTTTAGATTACATTCAGTTTTTTGTTTTTGGCCACAGGGCATGGCTTGTGGGATCTTGGTAGTGAAAACGCCAAGTCCTAACCACTGATCACCAGGGAATCTCCGTATTGAGTTAAAATTGGTTTGTTACATAAGTACAATATTCTGTTTCTACTTCTGTATTATACTGTGCTAACCACCAAAAATTTAAGTTTCTGTCACTATATAGTTGATTCCCTTTACAAATTTTGCACACCCAGCCCCTTCCCTCTAATAACCACTACTCTGTTTTTTGTATCTATGTGGTTCCAGTTGGTTTGTTAATTTATTTTGGTTTTTGTTTGTTTTCAACAAAGTTTTTATATGTAGATCAAGTTCATTATTTTTAGATGCTTTAGAATATTTCATCATCATGCATAAGGAAAACCAAACAAGACAATTTCAGACAATGATAAATGCTATGAAGACAAAAACCAGATCTTATTTAAGTGATAAGAAAAGGCATTTTAGATTAGATAGGCTCTTAAGACATCACTGAAGAAGTGACATTTGAAGACCTCAATAATAAAGACAGTCTCAGATAGAATGTTCCAGGCAATATGTAGCAGATGTAAAGGTTCTAAACTAAGAAGTACCTAGGTGAATCTGAGTAACAGAAATAAGACCAATGAGATTTAAACCCAGTGAGAGATGGTGAAAATGGTAGAAGGTAAGCTGGGAGTTCAGATTTTATTTTAAATGTGGTGGGAAGCCAGAGTTTAAAATCAGTGGAATACATAAACAAATTTATATTTTAAAAGATTACTGTCACTCCAGGAAAGAAAAAATGGGCTCTACAGGACAAAAGAAGGGACAATGAAATCAATTAGAAGTTGGAAGGCAGCATTAAAGTAGAAAGAAGAAGCTTTCCTATTAATTTGGTCAAATACAACAGTGGCTTTTATTTTTTAATTACCACAATGTTTTCAGAATAAATATCCAAGCAAGAAGATAGACTTAGTTGCTGGCATGATTTTCCATTACACTGCTGACATGACTATGTTTTATTTATCTTGCCATCTTTGCAACATTTTGTCCATAGTGGTTACTCAGTAAGAAATGTGGGTAGCAAATACTCTCAAGAAGCGGGAGGTGGACCAGAAGAAGAAATCCAGGGCTGGGCTCCAGGTGGTCAGCAGCTCCACCTGCTGTCCCTGTCCTCCGTGTGGGCTTCGTGCTGCCTTAGACCAAGGTGCTGGTGACCTGCTCGGTGTAGGGCCCAGAACACACATACACACTGAGTACATTCAGTGTCATATGCAGAGCAGGAAGCTTTATCTTATTTGTAAGATTTCTGCACTGTGGCTAGTTGCTAAAACACTCACCTGCCGGCCCACTCGGTCAGGAGGAGGCCACAAGGCATCATCCTCTTTGGTAATTTCACTGTCATCAATTATTCTCTTCAGTTCCTCCATCACACTTTTATGTACATAAGCCTGAAAGCAAGTTAAAAAACAGAATTCAAATTGTATCTCTAAGCTGCATTCTGACTCAGATAGTGATGAAAGATTAAAAAAAAAAAACTAATGAAGATTTATTTCTGGCACCTCTGTAAATGTGAAGCCATTCCAGCTTGACTTCGGCATGTAAGAGGATGGCAGGGTCAGAAGTGTCCAGTGACTACACCTCAATCCCACATCTAGTTGTTTCTGTTTCTTGGTACATCCTGTTCATCTGGACCTATTCCTTGCCTACCTGTACACCTGAGCCCCAAAGAAAGATCTGTGAGTAACTCGGGCTATTTTAAACTAAATGACATGCTTCTGAAGAGCAGACACATGTCTTTTACATTTTACATATTACTACACATTAAAAAAAAAGTGAGGATGCTGACATGTATGGCTAAGCATAATACTGATTGCTAATATTACAGTATGAAAATATACTATTAAGACATTTCCAAATGTGACAAAGCACTTAAAAGGAAAGAATGGCTTTAATGAAGTTCAATGGTGTGGTAGAAATCACACCAAACACGGACTTCACAAAGGCAGGCAGAGGTCTAAATTCCTGCTCAGTTTCTTAACTCGAAGGGTAACTTTGAACAAGCCCCATAATTAATATATAGGTCTTCAATGTCTTATCTGTAAAGGATATATAACACACCCATCATAGAGGCTTACAATAGGGGTTAAAATAGGACTACAGATGTAGTACCTAGTGTCCTGACTAGAATCTAACATGCATTCAATGATGTTAAGTGCTTTCCCACACTCCTTTTTGCCTACTCAAATGCAAATTAAAAGAGCTCTCTTGAGTGCTAGGTACCAGGGAATGCAGATGATACCACCCTAATGGCAGAAAGTGAAGAGGAACTAAAGAGCCTCTTGATGAAGGTGAAAGAGGTGAGAAAGCTGGTTTAAAACTCAACATTCAAAAAACTAAGATCATGGCATCTGGTCCCCTCACTTCATGGCAAACAGATCGGGATAAAATGGAAACAGTGACAGACTTTATTTTTTTGGACTCCAAAATCACTACAGACAGTGACTGCAGCCATTAAGTTAAAAGACACTTGCTCCCTGGAAGAAAAGCTATGACAAATCTAGTTCAGTTCAGTTGCTCAGTCGTGTCTGACTTTTTGCGACCCCATGGACTGCAGCATGCCAGGCCTCCCCGTCCATCACCAACTCCCGGAGTCTACCCAAACTCATGTCCATTGAGTCGGTGATGCCATCTGTCGTCCCCTTCTCCTCCCGCCTAGACAGCATATTAAAAAGCAGAGACATCACTTTGCTGACAAAGGTCTATATAAACAAAGCTTTTTTTTTTTTTCAGTAGTTATATACGGATGAGAGAGCTGAACTATAATGAAGGCTGAGCGCCAAAGAATTGATGCTTTTGAACTGGGTGCTGGAGACTTGAGTCCCTTGGATAGCAAGAAGATCAAACCAGTCAATCATAAAGGAAATCAGTCCTGAATATTCATTGGCAGGACTGATCCTGAAGCTGAAGTTCCAATACTTTGGCCACCTGATGCAAAGAGCCAACTCACTGGTAAAGATTCTGATGCTGGGAAAGATTGAGGGCAGTAGAAGTGGGCAACAGAGGATGAGATAGTCAGAGGGCATCACCAACTAAATGCACATGACTTTGAGCAAACGCTGGGAGATACTCTGGGAGTTGAGAAACTCTGGGACAGGGAAGCCTGGTGTACTGCAGTCCATGGGGTTGCACAGTCAGATATAATTTAGGAGCTGAACAACCACCACCAAGGAATAGATCAAACACTAAGTTAGTGGCGGGTATGTTTTCTGTTTTTTCAGATGAAGCAACTGAGACTTATCAACCTCAACCTGGAAATTTTCCCAAGGTCACATGTTAGTAAAAGATTCAAGGTTCAAAACCAAGATCTGCAAGACTTCAAATGATTACCAGTTATTGACTCATCACTATTAAAGAAAAAATAAACTAAAAGAAGATTTGAGAAAAACTTTAGAAGCCATCTACAGACACATTTATACTTTCCTATTCTTTATCTTTCAATATTACTCCCAGATTGGACTTCTCTGGTGGCTCAGACGGTAAAGCATCTGCCTGCAATCGCAATGCAGGAGGCCTGGGTTCAATCCCAGGTCAGGAAGATCCCTTGGAGAAGGAAATGGCATGCCATTCCAGTACTTTTGCCTGGAAAATCCCATGGATGGAGGAGGCTGGTAGGCTACAGTCCATGGGGTCGCAAAGAGTCGGACACGACCGAGCGACTTCACTTTCATTACTCCCAGAAAGAATAAAAACAGGACACAAGGCTAAATGGTAGTGAATGAAAGGCCTTCAGACAATTCATTACCTCTTTTCTGATCATGACATCATTTTTGTAATTGCTGTTGTTGGCATATCTCAATTTCCCTGTGAAGGACAAAAAACAAATTCAATATATAATAAAAACATAAAGAAAGCGTCATTAGCCTACCAAGACTATCAGCTATTGCTTAAAATGTATCCTAACTTTCCCTTCAAAGTGTCTAATAGTTTTAGTATTTACATCTCTGGTGTTTCAACAATACTAGTCTTTTCACTTTAGGCTTTGGTGAACAAAAAAATGTCACCTGCCTTATCAGTAAACAAAGGATGTTGCAGCCATTAAGCCATCAGCCACTGCAGCCACACCACCCCCAGCCCCCTCCCTATGGGTGCACCCTGAGGGGATTCAGGATGTTGAAAATAGGATACTGGCCCTGGACAGTTAAGGTGTATATCAAAGGAATGATTTCAATGAGCCTCGCATCCTCCCATACAAAGAAAAATGCGAACTTCATTAACTTTAGATGTCTGGTATTTGATTAACAGTAACCTTTAGATGTTCTACCTGTTTTTTGGGTTTTTTTTTTTCCCCTCTAAAACCTCCTATATATCCTGGCTCATCCCTCACCTCTTCAGAATAGTCCCTCAAATAGTCCCTCAAAGCTATCCCTGACAGCCTATCTCCCAGGCTTAAGTCCCCAGTGTTTCCACTGAATAAAACAATTCTCAAACTTTAAGTTATGGATTTTTTCCCCCAGTGAACACTATTAAATAACCTTCTAGCCAAAAATACAGCTGACAATGATTTACAATTCTTGCAAAAGGCAGCTCAGGTGTGATAAAAGAACAGACTCTCTTGTGACTGGCAAATCATATCTCAGCAGGTTAATGTCCTCAGCTGAAAATAGGAGTGACTGATAACCTACCTGCACACAGGGCCTTCAGAGGCTTAAAAGAATCGTGAAAGTTTCTGAAAACTATAAAATGGTTTTTACATATATTAACATGTGACTGTGAAACACTGATCTACTCCTTTTCTAAACATGATAGAAAAGCTGTGGTTTTATTATTGAGCATTTTTGGTATACAAGGCCCTCTGTGACATTGTTCATCAAACAGGCTGATTTGGGTATATATGGTGGATATGAAGAAGATAAAAGGAAATACAGGAGATAATTTTTTCCGTATAGAAGGCACACTAAAAAGAGTCAAAATAACTGATGCCTTACTGCACTGTGTCTCTGCCTCAAGTCTCTCTCCATTCAGTTCATTCTCCATAGAGTGGACAGAGTGAAACAGTTAACAGATGGATCCAATTAGGTCACTCTAATATTGACATTTTAATACTGACAACGGCTCCTCACTACCTTCTTGATAAAGTCCAAAATCCTCAATGTGGCTTCCTGCTAAGCTGAGCTCATTTCCAGCCTCATTCCTACAACAGAACTCTCACATAGAGCTGGGGTTAATCAAAATACAGTTCACCCTTAAACGACGTAGGGGTTAAGGGCATCCACCCTCTACACAGTCAAAAATCTGAGTATAACTTAATAGTCTGCCAGCCTTCTGCATCTGTGGTTTCTCAGTATCTACAGTTCCTCATCCTCAATTCAACCAACTGTGGATCAGGTAGTACCACAGTATTTATTAGGATTACTAAAAAAATCTGTGTATAAATGGACGCATGCTATTTGAAACTTGTTCCAGGGTCAACTGTTTTGGTTTCTGCCTGAAACATCCCATGCACCTTTTGGGTTTTCAGCCTCTTTGCTGTTAATGCTGTCCAAAATGCGTTCTTGACCCATCTGTCTAACTAACTCCTACACATTACTAAAGACTCATACTCTCCACCCAGGTCATCTTATGCAGGAAGCCTTCTTTGACTCGAAGGCTAGGTTAGGTGCCCTCTTTCCGCTCCCAGAGTCTTTTCTGTTTCTTTCTATAACACCTTATACACTGTCTTATCATTGTTAACAAAACTTTCTCAAATTGTCAGTTCATTCACGGGGTCCCAAAGAGTCGGACACGACTTAGCAACTTAACTACAAGGAGTTCATCTTTGTGCCTCCATTTAGTGGAGGCTTTCTGTCATCTTTCACTTCCTTTCCTTCACCATATTGATCCCTCACCAAATCCTATCAATTGGAAAGTCCTATTGGTTCTGCCTCCAACTGTATCCTAAATCCTTCTCTACTTTTACTATCACTCTAGTTCTAACCAACATCCTTTTTCTAACAATTGTAACCATCTCCTGTTAAGTAGTTTTCATTCTTGCCCATTCTGCACCTAATAATTACAATACTTTCTCAAGAATAGATTACACCTCTGCTTAAAACTTTCCAATTGCTTCCTGCTGCACTTAGAAAAAAAAATCCAAACTCACCAAGACTATATGGTGTGGCCCCTGCCTACCTAACTGACATCATCTCCTACTATTCTCCCCAGAGTTCACTACTCTTCAGCCACAATGGCCACTTGAAACATGCCTAGCTCATCTCTGCCTAGAACGTCCTTTTCCCGAGATGGCGCCTTCTTTGTCAACCAGAGCTCAGCTCAAACATCGGCTCTTCAGCGAGTTCTCCAATAGCTATCCTTCTTAAAAGCGTCCCATCAGCAATTGTTCCATCATTTTATTTTCTGAACACTCAACACTATTTGGGATATTTTTTTGTTTACGATCTCCCAGCAAAAGAATACAAGTTCCACGAGGGAGGAAGTCTGTTTATCATTCACTCCTACACCCCAGATTGTGGAAGTGAGACTGGCACAGATAGGCGCTCAAGAAAGGTTTGTTGAATAAAGCAATATGGTCAAAATCGTCACTAAACAGAAGCCCTAGCACACGGACTGAAAGAATCAGTGGGGCGGACAAGGATCGTTCCTTCCAAATCGGCGCCTCACAGCCATCGGTCCCTTCCTCTAGTTCTTCGTACATTCCGGATCTCCGGCCTCCCCACTCGCCCACCCCCAGGCCTAGACCTCGCTCCCGGGAAGCCGGGACGCTTCTCTCACCGTCGGGCCGGAACTCAAATTCCAGGAATTCGTGGCCGAATTTGCCTTTGTGCCCCACGTAGTAACGCAGGTAAAAGTCACTCTCCATGGCTCGCAAAGCAGATCCAAGACCGAACTTTTAAGAGCAAACCGCACCACCACTAAAGGCGCCCGACATTGACGTTTATAGCGGCGCGAGGAAGTGACGTTAGGAAACGTCATCGCGCGTCACGGAGCGACCCCTCCCTCTCTCCTCCCACTTCCGGAGATGGGACCAGGCGACTTCTCCCCTCCCGGCGAACGAAAGCCCCTTTCCCCCGGAGGCGGAGTCGGTTCAGCCCCGCCCCCTCGGCCTGCGACCGGAAGAGGCTGAGGGCTGTTGATCAGTGTCTCTTTGGGGCTTGAGGCCCAGGCTCCAGTTTCATTTAGGATACCCAACAGTGTGAGTTGGAATAGGTCCTTCACCGTCTCTGAACCTAGGTCGTCCCATCAGTAAAACAGGGTTAAAGGATCCGACCTCTCGGGAGAACGCAGCGCGCCTCGGCGCGTCTCTAACGTTGGCTCCGACTGAACTCTGCTGTTTAAAAATCAGTTCAAGAAACTTCTCAGCGACGCGTTCCCTAAATCCGCAGTGGAGCTTGCCTTTTTTTTTTTTTTTTTTGGCTACAAACTCTCCCGCACTTATTCTCCATTTTATCTCTTTCTACTTCACTTTTTCCCCTTTCTGCCTCACTGGTCTCTAGATGAGGTGTTGTCAGTAGGAGTTAAGCTTTGAATGTTTGATCTCCCACTCTGCCCGCGCAATTGAATCGCCTCGGACGGAGCGCCTAAAAAATACTAGTTCCAAACCAATTCAGCCAAAATCTTCCACAGTGGACCTGTTGTGTGTTTATTTTTTCTCCACAGTTTGAATCAGGACTGTGAACTGCTGTCCAGGAAGCTCTTGTGTTTTCAGGCCTAAGTGATTGACTGCGAATGTTTTCTCGGCTGTGGAAAATTTTTTCCTCCTTGATTAGGCCAAGGGCAACCAAACTTAATTATTAGAAGCCTGCTTTAACTCATCTAAGTTCCAGCCAGATGGAAAACGGAATTGTTTCTAGAGACAGTGCTGAAATGGCATCATTTTGAGGGTCTGCGAAAGAGTCAGACGCGACTGAGCACGCGCGACTATAACACTGTTCTGTCTTCAGGCTAGTGGTCCCTGAATATCATTCCCAATCTTGCCGTTACTGCTTTTCTCTCTGAAAAAGTATTGATAACAGAATGAAGAGTGGGTGCTGGGGCGGGGGTGTGGGTGAGGGGAATGTCACTGAAGATCTGTGTTAAAATAATCCCTCATGTGACAGTGATTCACTGTGACCAAAGGTAAACTGATTAAACTTTTTGGACCTCAGGTTTCTTATCTTTAAAATGAGCATAATAATATTACACATCTGGCAGAACTATTGCAAGGATAAAAAACAATGTCTTGGAAATTGAAAAATACTTTTCAAACTCCAAATTGCTATAAGGCATCTTCTTTAAAAAAAACACTGGATGTGGGTGGTAACAAGGGACTTGTATAAAAAAGATAAGAGGATCACTTAATAAATGTCAGCCCCTAGGCTGAGTGTGTTTACGAGTGCCCTTTCTTTGAATTTTCACAACAGTCTTGAGGTGGTAATAATGAGTTAAGTATTTAGAGACATTGGGTAATTACCACAGGGTTATTTTCCAAAAGTGAAATTATAAAAGTTATAATGTAATTGATGAATCTGGGCATCTGGAGACATGGCAAATATCAAAAAGGGATGAGAAAATTTAAAGGACACCCAACTCCAATCAAGCTGTAAGGTAATTTCAGGCTTGGGGGTATGAAACCACATAGTAAAGTATAGCTGAAGGAGCATGATCTATGTATCTAATGTGTCTGAGGTTAGCATAATTTACTGAGCATTTACTGTGTGTCATGCTGGGAATACAGTGATGGCAGTCAAGGAGCATACAAGCAATTATAATGTAGGCATCAAATTTATAAGTAGGGGAAGCACAGAAAACTATGGAAGCTCATGCAGTGGCTCCTAGTCCAGTCTAAGGGACTAAGTTAAGTCTTCCTGAAGAAAATGTTTCAGACAGAGGGCCCAGAGCTTTTTGGTTATAATACAGAAAAAAAAGTTGAAAATATAATAATGAGGTTGGAGAAGAGGTACAAGACTAATCACGAAGGACATTCTAACCCATGTTAAGGAGTTTGGGTTAAAACCCAAGGCTTTTGGATTTAAATGCAAGGAAAACAGATGAAGGGCTTTAAGCAGGAAAGTGGAAAGGGGTGTTGGTGACAAGACCTATTGCATTCTAGAAAGATCACTCTGTCTGCAATGTTGTAGACTGGACTGTAAAATGGAAAGATTAGAAGAATGAAACTCACAGACAATGGAGATTAGGATGAAGCCAGAAAGGTAGGGGAAAAATCAGGAGTATGGTATCATGGAAACCAAAATAAGAGTACTTTAAGACAGGAGGGCCAACAGTGTTATATGCTGCTTCTAGGTCAAGAAAGAAAAGGATTGAAAGTATTTCCAAGGTTTATAATTAAGGAGATCCTGGGTCACCTTGGTAAAAACAACCTCATTGGCATGGGAGTGGGAGGCAGAGCACTGGAATACAAGTAGGCAAAATTTGTTGTAGAAGCACAGAGTTATCTAACCTTACGAGTTAGGTCTGAGTCTGAGAGAACAGAGAAGGCTCCCTAAGCATAGTACTCAGGACAAATAGGAGTTAAGCCAGATGAAGAGAGAGAGAGAAGGAAAATTGAGGCAGAGAACACCACATATGCTACATGTATTTTGGGGGCACTAAACATAACTTAGCCAACAAAGGTCCGTCTAGTCAAGGCTATGGTTTTTCCAGGGGTCATGTATGGATGTGAGACTTGGACTTTATAGAAAGCTTTCTTTATAGAAAGCTGAGCACCGAAGAATTGATGCTTTTGAACTGTGGTGTTGAAGACTCGAGAGTCCCTTGGACTGCAAGGAGATCCAATCAGTCCTTCCTTAAGGATATCAGTCCTGGGTGTTCATTAGAAGGACTGACGCTAAAGCTGAAACTCCAATACTTTGGCCACCTCATGCGAAGAGTGGACTCATTGCAAAAGACTCTGATGCTGGGAGGGATTGGGGGCAGGAGGAGAAGGGGACGACAGAGGATGAGATGGCTGGATGGCATCACCGACTCAATGGACATGAGTTTGAGTGAACTCTGGGAGTTGGTGATAGACAGGGAGGCCTGGCGTGCTGCGATTCATGGGATCGCAAAGAGTCAGACACGACTGAGCAACTGAACTGAACTGAACTGAAACTTAACTGTTGACTTTGGGCAGTGTCTTCATTCTTTTTCTCATCTCTAAAATGGGAATGATAATATTGAGAGTCTTTATCTCACAAGATTGCTCACTCCCCACTCAGTAAAGCATCACAGTACTTTCAGATTTAATAAAAGGAATTTAATCTCTCTCTAGAAACAGTGCACCGAGTTTACAAATGTCCACATTTGGTTTTTAGTTCACCAAGATGATGTCAGTACAACTAGTGAGATGCAGCACATCACCCCTTGCCTCTGGAAGAGAAACCAGGTTGCAAAGGGGACTGAGTACAGAAGCTAAGGGAACTCAGAAGGACAAAATAAAAAGCAGAAATGGTTAGTGTGACCCAACATTCTAACATGCCTGTTACATCAAATATGATCATTTAGGGGTGTTCGGGGAAGACAAACAAGGAAAATTCATTTGGGTACAATGGGATGGAGTCTGCAAACCAGTACTTCACCTCACATCAACAACAGCTTGTATAGAACAAAATGCTATTTAAAACACATGGTTTGTACAGATATTTTCTCTTGTAATTTTTGTAAAAAAGTATCAAAACCTTCATGTCTTTAAATATATATATATACACACACATATACAGGTGGCTTTTTTAAAATTACTTTTCATAGCACAAAGTATTTGCAAATGTGAGGATTTCTGCTGATTCTCAACTATGCACATGGTGCATAGCCTGAATGAACAAAGCTTCCTGATTTCTTATGTTAACTGAAACTGTGAAGCTGTTAATTCCTCCACCTCAAAGTTGTCCACATCCTGAAAATCCTCAATACCCTAAAAATAGTGGGAAAACTCCAATACTCTTTGTGCATTGCCAGGAAAAGAAATGATTTACTCTGAAGCACTGAACCGATAACTCGTTTCTGTTTTGTGAAATGATGAGTGTGTAGCAGGATTGAGGGAGAGCAGAGAGGCTCTCATTCCTGTGCCCTTTCCCCATCCCTTCCAGTACCTGACTGGATAGTGCTGGGGGTCCCCTCTGTGGACACCACATCTTTCAAAATTTCCAGTTTTCTTTTTCACAGTTGAGAAAGTCCCAGAGGCGCTTGACAACATGGAATGCTTCTGTGAAAATCCCACTGCCCTCACATCAGTCTTCAATGACCACGTCAAAACACTCTGACACAAATATATGAAAAGCAGTCACTATTTTCCTTTGGCCACAGGGTAGCTTGAGGGTAAAGACTGTCATGTCTGCAAAGTGCTTGCAACACATCCTGATCAATTTTCCGTGATGTACTTGGTGCCTTACACACAATAAATGACCAAGAAAATTTGATTAATTGAATCAGAAATTAAACAGAAGTATCCTATAAAGTGCTTACATTGAACCTATCTTTCCATCCAGCCTCATTTCTTGCCAAGTCTCCTTTGAGCCTTTTGCTCATTACAAATTACATTCAGTTCCTTAAAATCCTCATGCTGTTTCATGCTTGTGTCCCAGCTCAGTGTGTCCTCTGCCTGAAGCAGCCTGGACACCCCTACTTCATTTCTGAGCCTTAGCTTCAGTCTACTTTTCCTACAATGCCTTTCTTGACCCCATTCTTTATCTCTTCAGGTAGAAATGACCTCTCTCTCCTTTGTAACCTGATAGTACTTAAAAAAAAAAAAAAAAAAAACTACTTTTTTTGTTTGTTCCCACATATGTCTTCCTCTAATTGCTACTGTGAGTTCCATCAGGACAGAAAGCATTTGATTGACTTGTACATCTGCAGTACCTGGCACTTAGTTGGTACCTAGCAAATAGTTTCAGTGGATGAATATACATATTGCAATCACATAGACAGCTGGAGGGATGGATCATATTTATTGCTATAAATTTAAATCCAACCTCATTCTGAGGTTACAGTTTACCTCAACCTGTTTTATAATCATGCTCTCAAGAAGAAATACAATTTTAGTATCCTCTGTTTCTGGAAGACCATTTCTGCCAGGGCCTTCAAAATCCCATCAGAAAGATAGGCCCTAAGATAGGTAGCAGGTTTGATACAGTGTTCTGGCAGCCCAAAGTAGTCTCCTGGAAAAGGAAAGGGAGGAAAAGGACTTGGACTAGTTTCTTTTATATATATATATATATATAAATGTCAGATAAATTGTCTAATCTTTGGGCCTTATCTCTAAACGCCCTTCCAGCTCTCTAGTCCAATGACTCTGTGATCCATTATTGGCTGTAGATATATGATGGCACAGGGGCAAAAGGCAACAGAAGTGGAACTACACCTCAAAATGCCTCCAAGAATAGGGAACGATGGACCTGACTCCTCAGACTTCATCTTATTTACTGCCACCCAACACATGAGTATTTCACAGTTTTTTTTCTTTTTTCTGTAGGTTGCTCCCATAACAGCGTCTTCCAAACCACAGTTGTAGCATAGTCGGGAAACATGGGCAGAGGAGCCTGGCGGGCTATAGTCCATGGGGCTGCAAAGAGTCAGACATGACTGAGTGATTGAGCACATAGGTTCTTATGTCACAGGAAACATGGATGTCTCCTAGAGAGTTGTGTTTCATCACCATTTTGAGATTTCAGGCTGAACCATCCTGACCCCACTCATTATTCTGTCTTCAAAGGCCAGGATCTGACTGAACATTTAGAAACTATGCACTAGTCACTGTTATCATTTCCCCGGAAATTCTGTTTCTTTGGAGGCAGGTTACAGGGAAAGTTGCTTGTTTTGTGTAAATTTCTGTGTTTTCACTTGCGTCATTTTTCTTCAGTCAAAAATAATTTTACTTTCCATTTCTGAAAGAATAGTAGTAAGTCACTGAGCTCCACAGGAGTTGTCCCTCTGTTCTTAAAATTCTGTTTGGTGTTGGTCATTCTATGTCAATGCATATACCCTCTTGATGAGTGTTTCAGGACTATCCACACGTGTATATCATGAAGAAACTGCTTGTTTATGCAAAGCTTAGTGCCCAGGTTCCAGGACACAGTTAGGAGGCCAAGACCATGACTGATGTGGAGAAAGGTCCTAGGAAGAGGGTGACAGAACTCCAGAATCACTGCCTGCAAATTCAGAGGGTATCAAGCTGGTGAGACATCCAAGCTTCATTGAGTTGGAGGCAGCTCGAGAGTGGAGGGGAGGAATTTGCTTAAAAGTGTCAAGTTCCAGGTATGTTCAGGTTAGATACACGTCCTCTGCTCCTACTTACAGCACACATTTCCATGTCACATCTTGTCCCTGGTTGTCCAGTGGGTGTGAACTGGCAGAACATCTGAGTTAATAGAAGACCACACCTTGGATAAGAGTCAACTGGGACCGAATTCCTTCTGGGACTGTAAGATTATCTTTTCAATGGTAGACCCACAAAAAGAAAAGTGCACTTCTCCCCGCATCCCCCAAGACCCAGGAGAAGCAAAGTAAGTGTCCACAATGAAAAAAAAAAAATCTATACATATACCCAGAGTTTTCCTTTTATTTACAAAGCAGTAAACCAAATTCCTGTGTGAACATATATATCCAGTGTACTGTAATATTGTGTATGCCATTTCCTCCTCAAACAGGACTTTAGATTTGGCCACTTTTTCTGATTTAAGCCAAACAGCAGTTCATCTATGTAGACACATGATGGTAACAAACCTATGTATCACCTTAAACTGTTTTCCCCACCTTAAGGATGTGGCAGAGAGTAAGGGGAAGGGCGAAATAGAGATTAACAAAACCTATTCCTCCGTCCTTATCCTCACCCATAGGATACTCAGAGGTAAGTGCCTGAGCCAGTCCCTAAAGTAAACTTGGGCGGTTCTAAAAACATCTCCACTTAGCTCTTTCTAAGTAAGGATGGCACCCTCAGTATGCTTCAGAGAAAACAATGAATTCAATCCAAATGTCCTGAAGGAAAATGAAGTTACTTGAAATGCTGAACTTTAAAACAAGGAGTAGCCGAGGTTCAGGAATGTTCTCACCTGAGCTTGCGAGAACTTTGCGTACTGTAAGAAGTCTGTGCACTGGCTTTAGCCACAGAAGAGAAAGCCCAGGTGAGAGCTACGGCAGCCCCTCATGAGCGGAGGGGCTCTTTTCTGACTGACTGGAGTCCCAGAAATAGACAGAGGCAGGAAAGATCTACCTCTTCCACTGCATGTTTGCACAAATCACGATAACTCTTTTCTGAGCCAAATTTACAAAGGCTTCTCTGAAAACTACAGATACCCCTCTCTTGTGGGTTGTTTTAAAATATACTTATCTTTATGTAACTGAACAACAGCCATAGGCGCGCCTCTTCTCTACAGACTTTCCTCTCACTCGCGTACACACAGAAACATAAATGCACACAGAGACCACATCATGGGCCAATCATACCAAAAATAAATACTCTCGCGTCTCTAAATTACTTACAGAACTAATCTTGGTTTTGAAATATGTTAATAAATAACCTAAGTGGGAGAGGGAGTTGACGTGTCTTCTGTTTTTTTCTTTTTACTTATGTTGATGGATAGCCACAAAGCATTATCATTCTATTTACAAAAAAACAAAAAACAAAACATAACTCTGAAACCTAAAAAAGACCCTCCAAACCAAAAGCCCTCTGTAAATATAATTTTTAAATGATGAGTAAGCTACTGTACCATCGGCCCCATTTGGTTATGTACATCATGTTAGTCACTCAGCAGTAGCTATTCCATGAATTCTTCATGGGTAGTGCAACCAGTTAAAAAGTGTATAAAACATTATACATATAAAAACTCTCACATCCTTTGGATGTCTGCAGTTCATCATAACTTTGTGGTTACCTTTCTGCAACATAAATTTTAAAAATTACACACACACTCACACACACACACATACATACACACAGACTCAAGGACAGAAACCCTTCCATCCAGGCATACACCATCCAGAGGGTAGTGCATGGGACTGAATTCCATGAGGCACGAAGGGAGTGGTCCCATCCTCAGGGCAGTCCATCATCTTCAAGGCTTAATGCCACTCGCTGGGGGAGACAGAGCAAAGAAGTCATCATTAGATCCACTGGAGCTAGCTATTGGATCACAACGTACCAGAAATTCTATTACTTTACAGGCAGTAGCTCACATACTCTTCAAACTACCTCAGAAGACAGGTCTGTCATATTTATTTTACAGATGAGAAAACTGAGATGCAATGAGCCTAAACAGCATTTGTCCTGGGTCACACAGCAAGTGGGTGAACTCAGTTTGAACCCAGATCTGTATGACTCCAGAGCTGTAGTTTTTTTCATCATTCTGTGCTGTCTCTGTAAAGAAGGGGGCTACAGAGATCTAAACTCTCTCCATCCTCCCTTTCAGGATTTTGCTGAATTTCAGTGGGTTAGCTTTGCAAATGTTTAATCCCAGGCCTCTTTAGTTACCTTTTTCTATCATACTGATCATAATCAGGAAGGTAATCAGCTGCACCCATCCAACTAATTGTGTAGAATTGGAAGGCAATGGAGGTCAATTATGTTAACCCCTCTTTCCCTCACCCCTACCTTCTAGTCACTAGATGCTCGACTTCCCTCTGCCACAAATGGGTGACCCTAGATGGTGAGACCACTAACCCCTGAGCCAGTCTATTCCACTGTAGACAGTAGATTTACATTCTTTCATATATTGACATGAGATCTGTTTCTTTATTTCTTCTGATGTTCCCTGATTCTCTCTCTTAGACTCAGAGAGTTCTACACAGACAACCCTTGAAATTTTCAGTTTGAATTCCCTTCCCTTTCTTCTGAGCGTCTTCTTCTCCAGGCACATCTAGCTCCCCCAACGTGGTCCTGATGTTATCCTATGCCCCACTCTTCCATTTCCTCAATACCCTCCTTTGGATAGACCCCATTGTTTTAAGATCTTTCTCATAGCTTTATGAATTTGGGCTAGCCACTTTATCTCTCTGAGTTTCGGTTTCATCACCTTTTAAATGGGAATAGTAATAGGACCTATCAAATGAGATCAGGTATGTAGAGTGTTTAATATAGTATCTAACACATATGGGATCCAGAGCATTCTACATCAACCTAACCAGCATAAGATAGAACCAGACTAGCATTTTCCATTTCTGGACATTATACAAATCCACTGCCTTTCAAATCATTTTTGGCCTGTTTGTGATTTTGCATGAATGTCATGGCCTTGCTCCACTAAACTTCTTCTACTGTGTTACCCTCCTCCTCAAGACAGATCTCCAGGCCAAAGGCAGGTCCCCGCAGTGATAGTGGAGCTACCCAAGAAGGGGCCAGGGGAGAGAAAAGGTTGTTGAGAACACTGATTTCCACAGCTTCAAGGCTAGATACTCTGAGATATAGCGGAAAGAGCATAGACTTTCGTGTACATACAGACAAGAGTGTGAATCCTGGTTCTGCCACTTCCTAGTTGTGATCCTAGGTAAGTTATTCAATTTCTCTGAGTCTCAGTTTCCTCATCTGCAAAATGGGGCTAATAATGTCAAGTATATAAGTTACTGTAAAGACTAAACAAGAAAATTTATGTAAAATACTGAGTAGTGTCTGAAACAGTAGATTCTTACTAAATGTCAATTTCCTCGCTCTCCTACTCTATTTCTCTGCAGCTGGCAGGAGCTTATTTCTCAGACCTTAGTTTCATCAGGAATAGCTCCTCCTGAGTGACTGTTTCCTTCTCTGGAAACAGTGACACGTCACACGTACAAGGAGCTTTGTAACTCACAAAGCATTCTCACATGTGCTATCTCACTTGCACTTAGGTCGTAAAGGGAATGGGGGTTATCATTCCCATTTTACAAATAAAAGTGAGCACACAGAAAGGACAGAGATCACAGGGCTGTGGAACAGTGAAACCGGGAGTCATCTCCTTACTCCAAGCTCAACATTCCTTCCACTGTGCCCTCTCTGATCTTTAAAAACTTGTTAAGCAACTGTTGGCTTGGACTGGCCGAGGTTAAGGACCCTCAAGGCCATCTGCTAACCCTCACTTGTCAAACTTATCTCCCATGTCTCCCCTTCATAGCTTTAGCAGCCATTCTGTCTGTCCTGCCCCATACTCAGTCATTTCTTCCACATGCCATTTCCTTAGTCTGCAACTTGCCCATCTTTCCTGTTTGCCCCAACACCCAGCTCACAATTTGCAGCCTTCCAGAACCAGAACGCCTTCGAGGATTGGCTGCACCTGTCTGGTTCATGCCCTCACTCATCAGCCCCTCAGACTCAGAGTGGCACTGCCCTACCTTGCACTTGACGACAGGCAGCTCGGAAAGAGGGTTCTTCGGGAGTTGGTGCGGCTGTGACCTTGGTTCCCCCGGCAAGACAAAAAGCTCCTTGAGGGCAGGGGCTGGGTCTTCCAGTTCTCTGGTCTCCCCAAGACAGGGCTCTGCCCACAGTGGGTGATCAAAGCTGCTGATTGCCTGACAGGGGGATGGACTGGATGACCTATGAGGTCACACTCAGCCCCGACTCGGCTATACAACCATGACATCTGCTTCAGCCACTGTGTGGTCCTCGCTCCCCCAACAAGCCACGCCCTGCTGTGCCTCTCGGCCTCTGCATGTGCTTCTTTCTGAAATGTCATTTTCCCCCTTCTCTACATGGAAAACTACTATTAATCTTTCAAGGACACAGTTCATCCACCACCTCCTCTGTGAGGCATTCCTGCCTGATTTCTCAAACAGCATTAACAGCTCCTTTTTGGATATTTCCATAGCATTGGTTCAACAAATATTTACTGGGAGCCAGCTATGCTGTGCTAGGTACCAGGGAAACATGAATCAGACAATCCTGCCCTCAAGGAGCTCACAGTCTAGTGGGGAGACCAATGAGTATAAAGGCAAGCAGACTGCAGTGTGACATGTGTTGTGATGGAGAGAGGCAGTGGGAGAAAAAGAAACCAGGGAAGGCTTCTTAGAAGAGGAAGCCCCTGGGCTTCCACCATGGCACTTAGCACACAGCTGTTCAATAGCAAGTGACTCTTAACTCCCCCACCAGCTCCCCGGAAGCAAGTACATCCCTTCTTAACTTTTGGACACTTGGTATCTAATGTGGCACTTGGCACATAACTGGTGTACAGTGCTTACTGAAATGAATGTGTTTGAACTGAACGACCACAGTTACCCTTCTAGGCCACAGGTTCTGAAAACTTGCTCAGCACAAAGACAGGCCTCTTTACTCCAGGAAGAGCTTCTAGGTACAAGGTGGTTCTGATACCCTTCTACCCCAACCACCTGCCCCAGCATTTCTGTGTCCCCAGGGCCTAGAACAATGCCTGGCACATGGTTCGTTCTTGATAAATGTCTAAAGGGGGGAGGGAGGGAGGGAGAGGGGAAGGAAGGAAAGGAAGGAAGGAAGGAATCCTTCCTGCAAGGAATACTTACTGCTGGGTAGACATGGCCAATCTGAGCAGTCCTCCCTATGTGCAGCTCATCCTCCTCCTCCTCTTCGGTTGTTTTCCTGTACACTGGATTGTCGAAATTCATGCTTTTGGTATTCTTCCGCTTCCAGTTTCTCCAGATCAGGTAGCCACTCATGCACAGCAGGGCTATGACCACTGGAGGAGGAGACACATCACACTGGGTATATCCAGCAGGCTCCAGCCCGCTGCCCAGACGTCAGTGCGTTTCTTGTCACCACTCCTACTTGACTGCCCCTTGTTCCTCAGGCTCTGTTTCTGCATATTCTTTTTCTGCTGTTGGGAGGCCCTTCTCTTAGCTCTTCCTTCATTAACTGCTCACCCTTCAAGACCCAGCTCAAATGCTCTCAACATCCCATGGTGCAGTCAGGTTTTCCCTCACGTGTGTTTCTAGACCACAATGTTGTACTTTCTGTGCATCCTCAGCTAGACTGAGCTCTTTGAGGGCAGCAGCTGTGTCTTCTTTCTCTCTCTATGCCCAGTGCCCAGCACTGAGTAGGTGCTCAGTCACATGCTGAGTAACTGAGTGAATTTCTTCACCACATTCTTGCTGCTTCCCTAGATTTCTCTAAGGAAACCATTCTCTCCCAAAATTGGAGAGGGGAGGCTAGGGGGGGTGGGGTGCTTCTTCCCAAAGCTGGGTCTCTGCAAGAAGGGGAGCATCTCTAGAAGGGGGCACAGCAGGGAAACACAGGCTCTGAGTTAAAACAAATGGTATACTAATGAGTGAAGGAGGAAATTCTCAAATAGAGCTGGGCAAAAATGAGGCAAGCAGATTCATAAGATAGTAAGCGGTCACCCTGAATGAGTACTCAAGTGAGGCTGGATGACAGCCATCCATGGTGCTATAGAGGGATTTCCACTTTGGTAAGATTATTATAATCAATAATAATGATACCCATAAAGACAGGAACAGGGCAAGGATGCCTGCTATCGCTGCTAGTATTTGTTATCCCAGTAAGACCAGACAAAGAATTGAAAGGCATGCATGGGAAAGAGAGAAACCAAACTATCATAAACAGATATTGTAAGTTTGGAAAATCTTAGAAAAGCAGATGAAAAACTATTGGAAATAATTTTAGTTCCTCAAGAATCAACATAAAAAATTGGGGCTTCCCTGGTGGTTCAGTGGTTAAGATTCTGCGCTTCCACTGCAGGGGCCATGGGTTCAATCCCAGGTTGGGGAAGTTCTACCATGCCATACACTGTGGCCAAAAAAAAAAACCCCAAACAAATCAATAGCTTTCTTATTAATCAGCAATAATCAATTAGAAAATGGATATAATAAGAACACATTCATAACAACCCAACAAAAAACTATAAAATACTTGGGATAACCCAGTAGGAATGTGTAAGCCCTATGTGATTTATACAATTCTACTGAAGCCCATAAAAGAAGGTTCAAATAAACAGGGAGATGTGTCATGTTCCTCAATGGGAAGGTTCAATGCTACAAAAATGTAAATTCTCCCCATGTCAATTTATACACCCAAAGTGTAAGATTTCATCATATTTTTTATAGAATTAACAAGATGATTCTAAAGTTTACCTAGAAGAGAAATTGAATAAAAACAGCTAAGAAAATGTTGTGAGAATAATAATGCCCTATTAGATATTAAAACATATCACAAATGTGCTTCTAGTAACTAGGAATGGTATATAGAAATTGGTGGAGGAGAATAAATAGCCTAGAAGCAGATCAAGGTATGTACACGCATACAGTTATAATAAAGATGACAATTCAAGTCACAAGGGAAGGATGAACTATTCAATAATGGTCTTGTGAAAACCAGACAGGCATGAGAGAAAAATAGCTAAATCTGTACCTCATGCTGCACTGTAAATTCTGAATAAATTAATAATCAAACACTAAAAATCCTTAAAATATTGATAGTAGAAAAATATATAGGGGATATTTTAATAATTTAGAATGAGGAAGACCTTCCTAAGCAGGACACAAAACCCATGAGACTTGTGATATGATATGATACTTCAAATTTTTAATTTATGCATGGCAAAAGAGACCATCAACAAATTTTAAAAATCATGTATGGGAGAAATGATTTATAACATATATTACAAAGGTTTAACATTTATTATGTATCAAAATTTCTATACATAAGTAAGAACAAGACAGAATCAATAGAAACATAAGAAAAGACCATGAATAGCCAATTCATAAAGGATGAAATGTAAATGGCCAATACATTTATGAAAATATGTTCTACCTCACAGGGAAGTATCAGGGAAAGAATATTCGTCTTTCACCCCTCAGATTAGCAGAAATTGAAAATAATGGTTATATTAGGGAAGGTTACCTCTGGGAAACAGCACATGCATGTTCTTCTATAGACCGGAGGATGGCAGGAAAGGGGTTGATTTCTTTTTCACTACATAATGCTGAGTATTTTCCACTCACTGCACTCAAAATGAGCCTGGCTCTCACCATCACCTTTACTGATGAACCTTTCAAGACCAATTCACATGCCACCTTCTCCAGAAGTGCCTACTCCCCCTTTCCTCCACAGAGGGTCATGCCTCTATCATGGCACTTATAATATGCAGTAACTCCTCTCCTGTATTACCTTTTTAATGATTAAGTCTGATTAAAGACTAAAGGCTCTTAAAAGTCGTTAATCTTTTCCTTCCTTGAATCCTTGGTACCTCGCACAGTCCCTTGCGTGGTGTTGAAGTTTTTAAAACATTCACTCACTAACTCGCCACAATACTGGGGATTCCCAGATTAAAGGGCAAAGTCCTTATCCTTGAGATACTCATAGGCAAGTAAGGGAGATAAACCTACAAATGGACAATCACAATGCAAAGATCCGACCAAGAGAAAAGACTGGCATGAGAGACAGGATGTGCAGCATACCAAGTGAACATCCGGGTAAGAATGAATCATCCCACAGGGCTCTCTGTGAGGTTTAAACAAATGTTCATCCTGGCCATGTTCCACATCCACCCCACTCCCGCCCTCCCATGCCATGTCCCATGGCTTTGATTATGCTCAAGAACCATGTCATACTTATTTTTAACCACCTTCCCTCCCCTTATCACAGAATCTGGTACATCACAGCTGCTTGATGTGAAAGGGAAAGTCACTCAGTCATGGCCAACTCTTTGTGACCCCATGGACTATACAGTCCTTGGAATTCTCCAGGCCAGAACACTGGAGTAGACAGCCATTTCCTTCTCCAGGGGATCTACCCAACCCAGGAATCAAACTGGGGTCTTCTGCACTGCAGGCGGATTCTTTACCAGCTGAGCTACCAGGGAAGCCCTAGCTGCTTGATAGGCCTTTCCATGTGGCTCAGTGGTAAAGAATCCACCTGCCAATGCAGGAGACACGGGTTCAATCGCTGGGTTGAGAAGATGGCAAACTACACCAGTATTCATGCCTGGAAAATCCCATGAACACAGTTGTTTGATAATGTTTGTTGAAAGCCAAACAGAAAGAATGCAAGATAGCATGATCTACCAAAGGAATGGCAAGTAGCTCTACTAATATTTTTCAGTGTATTACTTTTGTCCTACTCATTAATTCAACGAGTTTGTTATTTCCTCCCATATGCCAGATACTGCTAGGAGCTGGGGAGAGTGGGAGCAAGAGAGACACCAGGCCTGTCCTCATGGAGCTTACCGTCTGGCTGGCTTACATGGCTGGCATGTAGAGTGTCAGTGAGGGATAATGGGGGAAATATTTGGATAGTTGTTTGGGGCTAGGTCCTAAAGGGCCGTGGGTGCCAAGCTAAGAAACCAGACTACACCAGGACTAGGAGGTGAGCAGAAAGGCTTCCAGGGCAGAAAAGTCAACGAGGGGTCAGTGTGCTGAGTGCTCTGTCCTTCTAACGACTTTTCCCAAACCCTGGGCAGGGTTTCTCTTTTCTCCCCAGGGATTTGGGGCCACACTCACCCATGGGCACGATGATCCCAATGACAGCAGCTGTGACTGTGGAGCCCATCTTTCCATCTTCATTCCCATCTGCAAAACACAGACATTTGCAGGATGAGGCTCTATCACTGTGAGCCCAAGTCTTTCCTCGCTGGCCTCATGCAGTAAAAACTACCCAACTGCTTCTTGTCCCCGTTCCAAAATGATGGTCCTACTCAATGCTTAATAATTTAGTCTTTCCAGATCTCATCAGGACACAGGTCATCTCCATTTCACAGATGAGGAAACTGAGTCTTATTGGAGTTTGGGGGAGTCTCAAAGTGGCAAAGCTGGGGCTCAAAGCCAGGACTTGTGACCTAAATCCCTTACCCCTTTCCATAGTGTTTGGGTGGCAGGAAGCTCGGGGCTGAACCCTTAGGTCTTTATGTTGTTGATGCTTGGGGCAACTGCCTCTTTCAGCCAATATCTGTTGCCTTATCTCTCCCTATTTCCACCTGAAATAGAAATCCTGTCTGCAGTACTGTCTGCATTATCAAAATGAGACACAATATAGCTTAGTAGAATCCAGAATACAGGCTTCTTGGTCAGACTTCTAGGGTTCAAATCCTGGCTCTGTTCACTCCTTCTGTGACCTTGGGCAAGTTGTTGTATGTCATAAATATCATATTTCTTTACCTTTAAAAGGAGGATAATTATATACCTACTTCCTAGGGATATTGTGAAGATTAAATGAGACAATTCATGTAAAGTGCTTACTTAGCACAGTGCCTGACACAGCCTTACCAAGTTCAAAGAGGTCAGAGAGTGGGGTAGGAGTTCTTGTGAGGCCTAAATAGGGCAGATAAAAGCAGATTCTAAACTGAAAAGTGCTTGGAAATGGTACTATGTAGTTTTAAAAGTAAGTTGTGCCATCTTTTCCACTCTTACACTCATCTTCATTATAATATCTGTATAGAATTTTTTAGCTTAAAAAGCAGTTTTCCCTTGTATACTCATGATAGCCCTCTGAGGTGTGAGACGAACCATCACCCACATTTACTCCTAGACCGGAGATGACTGTCCCCTGGCAACGGCCAGATGCCATCCTCTCAGCAGGTCTACTTCTCCAAGTTACTCTAAGGGAACCTAACTATTAAGGGGAGAAAGAGTGCACTGTTTACAAAGTTTTCTGAGGAAATGCCGCTCTCTTCTCCACCTGGGTCCTGAGAAAACACAGGACAGTGATATTAAAGCCTAGAGTGTGATGAAGCCAGTGGGGAGACCCCTTGGTCAGAGCTCTGCCCAGATAAGAGGAACTGGACTTTACACAGCTTCCATCTGCCTCTCTGAACTCCAGGGTAAGCGCTCAACTCTGAAAATCCCACTCTGGACCACGATGGGCCCGATTAGAAAGATGCTGCCAAGCTGCGTAGTTTCTGGGCCATGCACATGTGGGAAAAAATTTAAAAGATAGTTTATCCTCTTAAATGAACTCCCCCCAGCAGGTAACTCAATTTAAAAGGTATTCACTGGTTAATGAGACAGAACATTTCTAGCAGTGACAATTACGGCTCCTAATGATTTAATAAGTGGTGAACTTATCCCAGGGTTTGCAGAGAGGCATGAGCAAACCATAGTTATGGTTATGACTACCTGGGGAACCTACCTACCTGGGAAACCTTTCAGAACCTCGGTTCTCAAAGAACTGAGACCAGGGCTTTTGAAGTTTAAGTTTCTGAATCTGAGGGTCATACCCTCATACTCGTCAGTAGCGTGTGACATAGACACACCACCTGAGTCAGCAGAGGCTGTGTGCACAAGCTCTTCTGTTCACATGGCCTCCTCTGTCTCTCATCGTAACTTGCAAAGCAGGTAGGGAAGGGTTATTATTATCCCACTTGGTAGGTGAGAAAACAGGCTCAGAGACAAGAAGTAGCTTCCCTCAAGACCCTCTATGAGGCAGGAGCACCTGTGACTCCAAATTGCAGGCTGGTGCGCTACATCCCCTGCTTCCTCCCTGCTGATAAGCCAACACTAAAGTCTGGTATGATCTCTTCTTCCCACAGATCCTCCCACCCTGGCTTCCCTAGGACCCCGCCCTCCCCATGTCATGCAAGAAGGCAGAACTCATTTCCTTACAGTGTTGGGAGTGGTTGCTGGTTGCAGGGCTTGGGGTAGACGGGCTGATGCTGGGAGCCCTGGGGACACTAACTGAGCTTGGGACCTCGGTGGCCAGGCTCGGTGTCTCTGTGCTGTGGTTCTGGTAGGTGGGGCTGTGGTTGGTGGTCCCAGGGGCTCTGGTGGTGTCGGCTAGTGTCCTCGCTGTGGTAGAGGCTAACGTCGTAGTTGAGGTAGACTGAGGTGCTGAAGGGGAAATACCATGAAGATCACTTGGACAGAGAACTTTGCTGTTTTAGTGCCTAAATTATTGCTCTATAAATATACTCGATGAAGTATAAACTCATCCTCATGGCTCAACTCAAATGCCCTCTCTAGTCCTCCTAAATGGGCTACGATCTTTTCTTTAGCTGAATGACAAGCACCTTAACTGTTTATACTGCACCTTGATTTGATAAAGATGAGTTATTAAAACAGTGCTGTCAGATTAGGTGTGGGAAAGGTCACTATAAAAGAATGGGAGGAGTGGAAATCAAGAAGGATTTTTTTTTTTTGATACATGTATACTGTTATATTACTAGGTTCAAATTCTCACTCAACTATAAACAATTGAACCTGGAAATCATAAATGATGCAGCAGACCTATGCTCAAACAAAAGGCCGTGTATCTTCATTGAGACTGGGGAATGAATAGGATTTATATGATTGAAGTATTCACTGTTAGTCCCAATCATATCACAAAAGGACTTTTGGTAGTGTGTGAAGTTCTGGGTGAGAAACAGGCAAGATTATAGTCACTTGCATACAAATAGTAACTGAAGCCATGGGGATAAAGGGTTCTTAATTTGAGGTCTTCAAGGGGTTCTGGATCCCCCTGAAGCTGAATTTAAAATGCTGTGTGTATATGTGCATCTTTCCTGGAAGCAAGAAGAGTCAGCCTTGGAGGGACCCTACAGGACACCGGAACTCAGGGTAGGTAATGAAGAGGCTACAAAGGCAAAAAGCAGCCAGAGAACATGGAGGAATCCAGGGACGCACAGTTTCCAAGAAATCAAGGAAGACTTCAGCAGATGGGTCTGCCATTCCCAGGGACCAGCCCTCCCGGTAGCTCTGCTCACCTCGGTAGCACCTCTTCATGTCAGGGCCCAGCCACATTGTGTCAGGACAGGCACACGTGTACTTGGGGGAGTGGCTGGAGATCTGAGGAGCAGGAAGGCACAGGTACTCACAGCCTCCATTGGGCTGGGCACTCAGCTCACAGGCATCTGCAGCTATGGGCACAGAGAGAGATGGCGAGAGAGAGTGTCAGGGCACAGATGGGAAATGCCAGGTTCCCCGTCCTCCCAGGGATGAGGCCCTACCCACTCAGCTCAATCGAAACACTTTTTCTGCTACTTCTGTCGAGCACCTTCCACCACTGGACTTGCTGTTTTATCCCCACGTTCGTTTAATGCTGACGACAACTCTGAGGGCTGGGTGTTATGCCCAGACTGACCGAAAAAAAAAAAAAAAGACTGCTTAAAAAGAACAAACTTGTCAACGCTGTACCTCTTGTAATTTTGGAGGCAATTTAAACTCAGGTCTGTTGGACTCCAGAGACCATGTTTTTTTCCTCCCTATGCCACATCTCTTTCTTCTTTAAATTTCTAGATCTAGAATCAGGCACCAACCTGATTTCCTTACCCGCTTTCCCCCACCTTCACCCTCTCTGTTACAGTTAGACTGAGGATACCCTAGTGACAGAGGCGGGAACAACCTAATGGTAGGATTCTTGGCTTTTGTTCCCAACCAGCCAGCTGACTTACTGACGGCCCTAGGATACATTACTTTATACCACTGCCAAGTATGAACAAATGACAGATGAGAAGCAATGGGCTTCTTCACGGCCAAAGTTGCTCTGGAATCAGACAGATCTAGGTTTAGGGTTAGCTCTACGATCTGCCGACGTTATTTTACCTCTCCACTACAGTTTCTTCAGCGGTTAAATGAGAACAGTAATTGCCATACTTTGTAAGACTGACAAAAATGGGACATTTGTATGTTCACTTATTTATACCCAGCCTTAGTTCACCAAGAGTGTGAGGCAAATGAAATAAAATATGTGACAGCTAAGCAGTTCACCAATGAGAGGGACTGTCAGCACTGCCTCAGGGGGTGCTGGGATGTGACACGAATGTGAACGCAGCCTGCCTATTGGATGGAGAGGATGTAGGCAGGGGACCTAGGACTGGGGAAGGCTCACCTCTTGGCTGCTTCAGCTCATGGAAGATGACTATATCATGCGGGTTGTTGAGGTTCTCAGCTAGGACGGAGATTTCCAGGCCATTGAGCCGATTTGCACTGAAAATGGCCTCATTCTCCAGGTCCGTCCAGAACACCTTGTCCTGTGGGGTACAGATACAGAGAATGGCCTAGAGCCTAAACCCATGACCTCTGTCTGAGGGCTCAGGCCCAAACCACAGTCACCAGAACTGCTCCGGCATTTCCCCTGAGGTCTCCTGTCCATGGATTCACGGTGGGACTCTCAGCTCTAACCTGTGGCATACGCTGTGGTTTACTTCTGTCTCAGAGGGTTACTCAGTGATTCTGTGCTTTGGCCTAAAGGCTGCTCATTAACGCTGAGCTAGTCCTGCTTCTTGGAGTTCAGCAGAACCAGGGTTGGGTTGGGTCTCTTTAGCTATTACCATCGCTAGGGCCCGGGACCAAGATCAGAGAGGATGTGTGGTTTAGTGAGTATTATCCCTACAGGGCCTCCTCCTGCAGCCTCTGGGTGTACACGCGTGTGCATTCAATGGTTAGTCCACACAAGCCTAGATGTGCATATGTAGACAAATTCACATTTACAGGTACAACCATGCACTCTATGCAGACCTAGACACAAGCCCACATGCTCATCTACATACCCAAAGGCACACTTGAACCTAAATGAGCACTTGTCTAATTATTGGTATACACGTTTACATTCACAAGCACTAGCACATACAGGAATGTACATGTTTTAACAGATGCATTTATGTATACACATGCACATCCACATACATGCCACATATATGCACAAGTACAAACACATGTGTCTGAACACACCTGTCTTTTGAAGCAGAGGCTGGACGTGGGAGGTGGAGCTTTGCCCACAGTTTCAGAGCTGTGCTGGGTGATGTTGCTCCAAGCAAACATTACCCACACCCACCATGGGCCAGTGTCCCCTTGCTTCCCCTCCCCTTGATGGCAGAGCAAGTTATGGGGAAGAGGTATGTGTGTACAAGAACTTGATTGGTTCTGGCTTCCTTATTCCCCAAGGAGAAAGGTTGTCAGGGTCAGAACACAGGAAGGTCTTGCCTCTTCACTCTTCCATGAGCTTCTTTTTTGTTGCTGTGGGGTGTTTTTTTTTTTTTTTGGTGGGGGTGGGGCGGGAGGGGTCTTTTTTTCTTGAGGGTTAGGATGATGCCTGGTTCACCCCTATGACCCCAGGATCCAGCAAAAGTGAGTGCGAGTGGTTGAATTGAATAGCATCTACCAGGCCATTTCCAATAGTAAACGATACTAAGGAAATGTACATTCCTCCTCCTCCCTTTATTGGGCACCTTCTGTATATGTGGGTACAGTGCTGGGTGCTGAGGGCACAAGGTCTAGCAACTTACCTGTGAGAAGTGCTCTCGGGGAAGGGCCTTGGGGAGGAAGCACAGGAGAGGCTGCCAGGTGGACAAGGGACTGCAAAGCCTCTGTTTGCAGGCAGCTCACATATTGCATACAAACGAGCCAATTGGCTTCCCTGTCCCTTTGTTTCCACCTGGACGAGTCTCAGGGAGTCGTCCTGTGTGAACAGCCTTTCCTAGGCTCCAGCTTCCTGAAGGAGCCTTGCCTCCCCTCTCGGGGCTCACCTCAAACACAGCTATCCCAAAAGGGTGGCTCAAGAAGTCAGGGGAGGAAATCAGCATCTTCCTGTTGCCTCCACTGAAGTCAATGCTGGACAGCTGGTGCAGCTTGGAGTCCACCCAGTACAAGCGCTGGTTCAGCAAATCTTGGGGAGGAAAAGGACGAGGGGATCAGTTGCTGAGCCTGCGACTGCAGCCTGGACCTTGGCTCCTTTGTGCCCCTTCCCTGCCCACATCTCCAGGCCAGGCCTCAGGAGGAGGCCAGCCCAGGGAAACCATCAGGAAACACAGGCACTGGCTCTAAGAGGGGATGTGGAGATGAGACCCATGGAGCTCCAGGCAGTGGTCAGTGTCAGGCACTACAACAGAAGGCAGGGCTCACCCAGGGTGATTCCGTTGGGCCACTCAATACCATCCGATACCAGTGTCTGCCGGCCCACGCCGTTGAGCCCGGACTTCTCAATCTTGGCCTGGAACCCCCAGTCAGACCAATACATGAACCTAGAGGAGAGAAAACCCAGCTGAGCTTCTTGACAGGGAACGTGACTGGGGTGGTCTGGCTCACAAGGACTCAACGGCCCGCTGGATCATGCTTAGTGGGGACTGGAAGCAGACCTCTAGAGTTCATGGGAACATCCAGTCTTAGAACTGACAGGTGAGCTGGTTTCAGGTGCATTACACAATGATTCAGTATTTGTATATATTGCAAAACGACTGCTGTAATAAGCCAGTTCACATCCAGCACCACACATAGCTACAGTGGTTTTTCTTGTGATGAGGACTTTTAAGATCTACCACTCTCCAGTTTTTAAACTTCATGATGGCTTCTCCTATTGACCTTAAAATCAGATCCCAAATCCTTACCACAGCTGACAAAGCTCTGCACGACCAGGGCCCTGCCTACCTCTCTGGCTATTTCTCCTAGCACCATCGCCCACCTTCCTTACAAACCTCACAGCTGCCCCACAGGGCTTCTCTTAGGTCCTTCAGGGCACCAAGGCCTTCACGGAGCCTTCGCGCCCACTCTTTTCCCATTTACAATGTCTTTTCAGTAGAGAATCTTCCTCTGTTAGGAAGTAGGTTCTTCCTTCCCCTCCAAGTAAGTAGGTTCTCCCTGCTATCTTCTCTTAAAGCACCCCGTTCTTCCCTTCTGCAGCGCTCACACCATTGTTGATTTTTGTAGGCTTTCTGGCGTGTGGTGTGTTTGTTTGCTGTCTGTTTCCCCACTAGTCTACAAGCTCCACTAAGGGAGGGTCCCCCATCTGCGTTAGTCCTCACTTTATGCCTGGCAGGTGGCTTGTGTGTGATATAGGTCTTCATTTACTATTTGTTGGACAAACTAGTGTTTTCATTCTAGCCTCACAATTACCCCAGAAAGGTATCATTACTAGTCCCATTTACAGATGAATAAATTGTGGCTCAGAGGGGCTGACTTTCCTAAGATCACGATGTGAACAAGCAGAGAAACCAGGCTTCAAATTTAAGTTGAAATTCAACCCTGCATGCTTAACCCTCCCCATAATGCCTCTGCTGAAGCCTGGTGTCCAGCCAAGCTGGCTCCAGGCTAAAGGGCCGAGTGATTGTTCTGGATCTCTTCCATTTGCTGCTCTGAATCCCATCGCCATTCTGCTCTGTACAGCAAAAGGCTGGTGCACGTGGAAACCACATCAATGGGCTTGACTCCCTAGCTGTCTGGCTTCCAGTTGGATTCAGCAAAATATTGGAGGGGGAAGAGGACAGACTGAGGTCAGGATGTCTATTCCCCTGACTCTCCCACACAAAGCTGACTCCAACTGGCTCATGCTCTAAAGGTTTAACCGGCCTCAAATTATCTTCATCTGAGTGTGCAGTGGGTTTCCTGCTGGGACCCTGGCAGATCCACAACGGACTAGGGATGGGCTGGGTGTAACCACATGGTCTGGGGGACATGGCAGGTACAGCCCCAGGTCTGTATGACAGCAGACCGGGAACAGGGTTGAGGTGGGGTTAAATGAGATGACTCAGTGTCTGCAGAATGCCTGGGACTGTGCTGGGTGCACCTGTGTGTGCCGAGTAAATGGCAGCTGTCAGTCACTTCCCAAGGCCACACACACCCTCTCGGGTGGCCAGCCCCAACCCCAGCTGCCCTACTGGAAGAAGAGGGTTCTCTTATCGCTGTTTAACAATTAAGGAAACAGCAGAAGGAGGAAGCTGGTGATTCTGGCAAGCAATAGGATGCAGCTGCTTAAAAACCATGCCATCTCAGGACATCACTACTGAGGAAGGGAGGGAGTCCTGCTCTGTTCAGAATCCCTACTCTCAGTACAGAGGCATGGCCAGAGCAGGTCAGCCTGGGTAATGAGGGGCCCGGAGACTGTGGGCAACATGGGTGGGGATGGCGGTGGGCAGCCTGGAGCAGAGTAGACCCTGTAATTTTGTTCCTCAAATCTCTCTGGCTGTCTGGAAGGGCAGGGAGGAGATAGCCAGAGGTAACCCCAGAGGCCAATCAGAGAGATTTGGGAATGTGAGAAACAAACAAAGATCACTTTCCAATGGGCAGAGCTGCCCCCCACTCAAACAGGCTGTGTGGGATGTAATGGGCTCCTGTCTCTGGGAGTATGAGCACCTACCAGATGCCCACCTGCAGCGCATGGCAACCTGAGAGAAGACGTCCCGCCCCAGGAATATCTACAGTCTCCAGCGCCCTGAGATGCTCAGTTCTGTGATATGATAAGTATCCCAGTCCTGGGAGTGCCCTGACAGCCAGTGCACAAGGACCCCTGGTCAGGCGCTCATAGGCTGAGGGGCCCGCAGGGACTCTCTCCCCCATTGCCTGTGTCTGGGTGGCCCAAGGCCTTCCGAAGCCCTCGAGATAGCTCTGGTGACAGACGTATGCAGACTGAGCGCCCAGCACAGTCTGGGGGTGGGAACACTCACCCTTGCAGGGGGTCGACGGCAATGGCCCGGGGTTCGCTGAGGTTACGGCTGAAGAGAGTACATCGGCGTTTGCCGTCAACTGTGGCCACAGAGATGGTCTTGTTGCCAGAGTCGGTCCAGTAGATGTGCTTGTGGACCCAGTCCACCGCCAGGCCCTCGGGAGAGTGCAGCTGCTCGTCAATGAGGACATCCTGCTCCACGGGGTTGCTGGCTTTGTCCATGTAGGCGCTAGGAGCAACCAGGGCTGGCGTGGGCAGGCATGCCACCGCCGGGGCCCGTCTGCAGCTGCCCTTCCCCTCTCTTCCCTCTGGGCCATGGCAGTGCACCAGAGAGGAGCTTGGCTCAGTTCCATTCAATGGGTTCTCTGGGCCACCAGGGTAAGGACACAAGCTTGAGTCAGCCACAGTCTCTGGCCTGAAGGAGCTCAGTTTAGAAGGGACAGAAATTTATAGCCCAATAATTACACCAATACTCTGTGATTACGGAAAGTATCAGAGGCTGTACCAGCAGAGAAATGGAAACTACATCACCCTGGGGGGCTGGAGGAGGCCTTGTGGTTGAGCCCTGAAGGATCTGTTCACCAGGAACACAAGGAACAGACAGGTCGGGTTAGAGTCAGCATGTGCAGATGCCAAAGCACGTGTTCTGAAACACTGAGAGAGCCAGCGGGCAGGGGTGGAGGGGGTAAGTGAGGGTGTGAGACGGGGAGTAGGTAGAAGGGGCCACCTCCTGATGGCCCTCGAATATGCGCTAAGGGTAAAACTGAACAGGTCAGAGGACATGGCCAGACAGGGGAGTTAGATCACTGTGGCACGTGCAGAGTACGAAAGGGTTTGGAGCGGGAGGGGATAAAGGCAGGGAGACCAGTTAGGAGGCTGTGAGCACGTCCAAGTGAGAGACGAAGAGGGTCTGCAGAAGGGCTGAGGCAGTGAGAATAGAGAGAAGGGGCCAAAATACAGCAGACACTCAGGGGGCAACACTAGCAGGGCTTTATGTCTCCCAAACGCTGTTTTCCCCAAGGCTTTCTTCTCCCCAGACCCTCTCTTTGCTCTATTAGTTCCACAGTGCCCATGGCCATCCATGACTCAAATTCTCTGATCTTGACAAGTGTCTAAGTTTCAGACTATAAAGCCAACTGGCCCCCTTTGAATGTCTCATGGACGCCTTGAATGCAACACATCCCAAACTATTCACCCCATTCCCTTCTTCTCAGCCACACTCAGCCTGCCTACCCCACCACCATCTCTCCCCTCCTGGTCCCATCTCAGAGAACGGTACCCAAGTGCCAAGCAAGAAACCGAAACTCTCAAAACGAAAGTGGGAATTCATTTCAACTCTTCCTGCTACAGCCCCACACACAGTCTGTCATCAAATCCTGCCTCTTTCAGTCACAACTGTTGGACACACACTGCTCGAGCTGGTTCTGGGTGTGCGAGTGTGAGTGTGTCTATGTGCGCTGGGGTGTGATAGGCACTGGGTTGTCATTGAGAAGCCACTGGCATTGCTTCCATCCATCCATCCCACCACCTGTTCAACAGTCCACCCAGGGCCTGGTCATCGGCAGTCCTGAGTCCAAGTGGATCTCAGGACAAAGAAAGGACATGACTACCAAAGGGGACTTGGGCACGCAGAAGCTCCCAGGAGAGAACTTTCTTGTGTGTGTGAGGAGCCTTCCTGGGAACAGACTGATGTGAAGGGCTTGTCTGGGTGTAGTGCAGCCCCCAGACCGGGTCGGAGGTGTCCTGTATACTTTTCCTTCATGATCATCACAAGAGATATCACTGTGTTCTGAGTGGGATCCTCCAGGCAGGCCCAGGTCTGAGTCATCTTTGAGTCCTGAGCATCCAACACACATGTATGTGAGCGGCTCTGAAAATCCCCGCCGAAGCCAGAGGCACCATCCTGTGCCTTGCACTGCCCGACCAGGCCGCCAGAGGTCAGTCAAAGCCCCCATGTGTGGGCCCAAAGGTGCTCTCCCAACAAAGCCCTCAGACTCCGCTGGCCCAGCAGGTGGGGAAGTCCCGGCAGTTCCACGTGCCCTGTGCTCCTGCATCCCCTCCTAAGCCCCAACTCTGTCCTGGGGGAACCTAGGGGCAGAGCGGGTGCAGAGGCCACCGGTCCTCTCCTCCTCTGTCAGGCCCTCTCCACGCCTTGGCTGCAGGAGCCAGGCCTCTGCTCACCTGTAGATCTTGCGGTAGGAGAGGTCACACCAGTAGATGCGATTGGTGGCAACTTCAACGTCCAGCGCCACGACGTTCTTGAGCATGGGGATGAGCCGTGAGTAGTCCCGCTTTACCAGGTCTATCCTCCGCACTTCGTGCCGGTTGGTGAAGATCAGGGATGGGCTTCTGCCAGCTGCCATGCAGGGGGGTTGAGAGGGAAAGAGTCAGCGCAACAGGTGGGGGGGTCTAGAGACCAAGGCTCTGCCACTGGTTTGCTGGGGGACACCTCATCTCCTGTAAAAAGTGGTGGCAACTCCTACCTCACAAGTTAGAGAAATAAGTGAGATAACGGGTACAAAAGCCATAAGATGCAAAGCACCACACATAACAAGAGGGATTTTTTTTTTATTAGACATAAACTCCCCCAAATCTGAGATGACTCCATTTCCTCTGGCCTGTATGGGAGGTTTTCTGCAGTAACTCCAGCTCCCTGTCCAGCCTCATCACTCACCCCCCTAACACCTTGGTCCCAGCCACCAGGCTATCTGTCATCATCTCCCCACGGCAGAGCTTTGCTGCCTCAGGGCCTTTGCTCAAGCTGTCCTTCTACCTACAGTGCATTTTTCCCCAACAGCTGCCTCCTCTTCTGCTTGGGCCCCACTGCAACATTCAAGAAGGGGCAACATGAATGTTACAAATGAGTTACAAAGATGACTGAGGCTGCAGGATGGAGCACAGACCTCAGGGCTGGTGGTGAGGCTCAAGGGAGGAGATTCAAGGAGGTCATTGTGAGTCTTCAATTTACACAGAGTGTGTTTGGGGACACAGCAAGAGATGAATCTGCAGATGCCAGCAGGGACCCAATCACAAAGGATCCTGTGATCTGGATATGCACTTTATTCTGAGCCAGTAGCTGGGGCAGGATGTGTATAATATGATACAGATCATTCACATGCAAAGGGACAACACACAACTGGTGTATATATAAACTCATTTTCAGACTTAGGATTAGATTTCAGGAAGAACATCAAAGGTTTAACACTCCTGGCAACTCCATGGGGAAGATCACTGTCCCCCAGGCCTAGGAGGGTCTAGAACTTGGCACAGGCCGCCGCTCCTCCAGCCTGTTTTCAGATGTAACAGGCCACTCTCAGGTATCTGCAGTCTCTGAGCAGAAACACCTATCTCTGGAGCTGCCTGGGCCTTCTCCCAGTCTTGTTTTCCAGCTGACACTTCGGCAGGGCCCCTGGTCCCTGTCACTGCACATCTCTGCCAGGGTAATGTGCTCCTTGGGGGATGGGAGGGACCAGCACAGAGCCATGTGGGGCCTGGGGCTGAGGGTGTGACCTGTGTGTAGTGATAGAGATCATTTCAAAGCAGGGTGGGGGTGGCAGGGAGGGTATGGGACACAGAGCATGGAAAAATACAGCTCCATGTGCAAGGAGAAAGGAGAAAAGCTGGGTTCAAGGCCAACTCTCCCACTGACAATCTGTGATCTCCTTGCCTGGAAAGTGAAAGTCGCTCAGTCGTGTCTGACTCTTTGCGACCCCATGGACTATACAACCTATGGAATTCTCCAGGCCAGAATACTGGAGTGGGTAGCCTTTCCCTTCTCCAGGGGATCTTCCCAACCCAGGGATCGAACCCAGGTCTCCCGCATTGCGGGAGGATTCTTTACCAGCTGAGCCACAAGGGATTTCCTCGCCTGGAAATGAGAGCAAAGACACCTTATCTTCCTGAGGGCAGGAGCTGGGTTAAAGGGTATCTTGAACTGATTTTTACTGAGAGTTGTGACTGTGACAGGTGCCCTGTTTGTTTACGACTGGAGTTTTGGTGGAACTGCACTCTAGATATTGATATGTGGGGGTTGTATATATATGGGCCATTGTGTGTTGTCTCCACTGCAAGTATACAGTCTATGATACACGTCACACCTGTCCTAGGTGGGGGAAGGAACTGGTAGCAAGCTACATGTGATGTGCTAATGTATATTCTGTACATTGGACAGTTTGGGTGCTAAGTGTTTCGGGTTTGCCGGCTCTATGTCAATTATTGTAGCTGCTGTATTGTTATAGCCTACAGAGTGGGTATTTGTGCATCTGAATTCCAGGTTCATATATCCAACAGCCTACACAATACTTCCACTGAGATGTCTAAACAGTTTTGTTAAATTTAACATGTCCAAATTAATCCAATATTCTCCCAAACCTTCTTTTACCATCTTTCCCAATGCCTTAAATAGCAATCCCATTTTTTCGTTTGGTTAAAAACCTCATGGTCATCTTTGACTCCTTTTTTCAGTTTCACATCCTACATTCAATTCATAAGAAAATCCTGTTGCTTCAAAATAAATCCTGACCTTGAAAATATATTCACATTGTCTACTTTTCATTTTCTCCATGCAATACCCTGGTTTAATCCACCATCACCTCTCTCCGGGCTGACTGCAATGACCTCTGCAGCAGTTACCCAGCTTCCTCTCCTGTCCCTGACGGTCTATTCTCAACACAGCGGCTAGAGGGAGCTGGTTAAAATGGAAGGCACCCTGTCTCTTTACTCTGAACCCACCAAAGCTTCTTTCCCCGGACTGATGGTGAGAGTCAGCCCTTATAATAGTCAAGATGGCCTTTATGATCTGCCCCAAGTCACCTTGTGGGCTTCATCTCCTCCTATTCTCTTTGCTCCAGCTGCACCGGCTTCCTCTTTGTTATCTCAACACAGCAGGCATGCTGCTATTTTTGGTTCCTGCAGGTCATGCATGGCTCACTCCTCCTCCTTCAGGTCTTTATGCAAATGTCACCTTCTCAGTGAGGGCTTTCCTGACCGCTCTCATTTAAAATCGTAAGCCATTGCCCCCTTGGACTTCTCTACTTTATATTTCTCCTGAACCCTAATTACTGTCTGCCATGCACTGAATCTTAGTTTTTTGATTTCCTGTTTCACCTACTAGAGTGTAAATCCTATAAGGACAGAGATTTGAATCTGTTTTGCTTACTGTTGAGTCTCTAGTGCCTACCACAATGTTAGGTGTTCAGTGTAAACAAATGAATAAAGTGAATTCCATCGGCTGACCTGATGATCACCGTCAGGTCTGCACGCAGCTCTTTGTGTGGGCTGCCTATGCCACTTGTGGCCAGCATGGTCCAGCTTATATCTGCCATGTGAGTGCAGTCTCTGGGTGGCTCTATGCATGGTCAGTGTTGTGTGCACGGTTGCACTGTGTGTGTGCTATATATTGCAACTTCCTATCTGAGTGTGTGAGGGGGTATGTGTGCACACCTACTCCTCGCATTAAGCACGCTGCTTCCTGGACTTGCTCAGAGCTGCTCCCCTGCCCCCACCTTGTAGTGTCCATACTGACCAACGGCCTTGCAGTTCTTGGTCAGTGTGTCCATCTCGTAGCCAGGGTGGCACTCGCATTTAAAGTAGCCCTTGTAATTGACACAGATCTGGCTGCAGGCATCTGGGTCCTCGCACTCATCGATGTCTGTGGGGAGGAGCAGAGGTCAGAACCAGCAGGAGGAACTGCCTCTGCTTGAGGGGCTGGGGTGGGGGTGCTCACCGCCACAGGTCTTCTGGTCCAGGAGCTGGTAGCCCGCAGGGCACGTGCACTCAAAGCCAATCTTAAGGTCAGTGCAGATGTGGGAACAGCCGCCATTGTTGTGCAGACACTCGTTCAGGCCTAGAGAGGGACATGGGCTCCTGAGGGTCCAGGAATTGAGACTGGGGTGGGGGCAGGACATGGATGGGCCTGGAGTTGAAGCAGAGATTCAGGGCAGCCTCAGCCTCCCTCAGAGCCTCATCGAGCCACAGCCTTGTCAGCCAGGTGACTGGGCAAGAGGAGGCTCAGAGAGGGTCCTTGCTTAAGGCCAGACACACAGACAGGACAGGGTGGAACCAGAACTCGGGTCCTTTGCCTCCCAGGCCAGGACTCTGTCCATCACCAGCCTGGAGGCAGCCAGGCTGCCTAAGGTCTTTCCTTTCACAAACACGTTTCTTACATCTCCTTCCTCATGACCTCAGTAAGCATGTGCCATGTCCAACCATCAAGTACCTTAAGAATCCCCTGTGAAATGCCCTTGCTTAACCACCTCCAGTCTCGGGAAGCCCACTTCCCCCTGAGGCAGCTGGTGCCATGCAGGGTTGGCCAGAGTCCAATGGCTCCCTCAGAATTTCCTTAAAGCACTGATTCCTGGTCCCCTGGCTTTCAGGTGTCTTTCTCTGGATGCACTCTTTCTGTCCATGTCCCTCTCTGGACGGGGCCCAGAGCTAGTCTACCACCCAGAGGGGTCTGAACTACTACAAGGGCTGCCCTCTACTGAGCCTGTGGTTATTTAAGACTGCCAGGCCTCTATCTCCATGGCACTGTTGCTAAGTCAGTTCTCTCCCACTGTGAACTATGGTGGACTTTTTCCCCACTCCTCTCCTCTCAGCCCCTGTCCCTATTCCTACACTTGGTCACAAGTCTGGTCCCAAGATTACCGACTGCTGCAAGGGATGAAGGGATCTGGTTCCCCCATCCTCCACTCCCTCACCACGTCTGGCAGGGTCCTAGTGGAGGTCAGAGAGGCCAGGACCAAGGCTCACCAAGTTCTCACAGCATCTTCTGGGCTTTAGAATCACAGAAGGTTAACTCTTCAAGCCAGGGGAAGGTGCCGTGCCACCCTCTGCCCATTAGACCCCTGCCCCGCCACTCCAGCCAAGCCAAGCAGAGCTGTGCCGAGCCAGCCAGGGCCATGCACACAGCCGGTCTGAGCTTCCCACCCCAGGCCATGCATAGCTGTGGGTGCCCCCCCCCCAAGCCTGAGCCATGCTGGGGGAATATTCCCCTTTACCCCTGGGCCGCCTCCTGTTTCTCTGGGACGTTGGCAGAACTGAAAGAACAAGACCATGGCAACCCCATGACTGGCGGGCTGGGGATGACTCGGCCAGGCCCAACACTGGGAAGCCCCAGCACCTCAGGGTGGGCTGAGCCACGGTAGCTCTGGGGTGGTCTCTGGAGGGCATCACCTTCGGGTCTTCCCATCACTCCCAGCCCTCCCTGACCTCTCCCATAGCACACTGCATACTGCTCCCTCAGCACCATCCGTTCACTTGTTCACCTGCTCACTCATGGCCTCAGTCACCATCACTCACTTCCTCCCCCTCCTTCTGCAGGAGTGGCAGTTCAACCACCGTATTTACTGAGCACTGGGTGGAGCAGGAGGTGCCAGATGGCTCTGATGGGGAAGGGGAGAGTGCCACGTGACTTAGGCTTCCATGAAAGACGAAGGCGCAGAGTCCTCCAGGGTTGAGGTGAGTCAGGGTCAGAGAACAGGTAGAGGGTCCCTCAGCCCTGGAGAGTCAGCATGGAGGCAGAAGAGGGGAGTCTGGGCCTTCCCAGTTTGATCTACCCTGGAGGTGAGTCTGCTGGGGCCTGTAGCAGAGGGAGGGAGGGAAAGTGGTCCAGAGAGGCCTGAGGAGCATTTGGGGTCCCCACGGAAGGAAGGGGCAGTGCCCCCAGCACTAGTGCCCACCTGCATGCACACATCTACATGCTCACACACCAGCTCACATGCACAGGCACATTCACACAGACATGGCAGCCACACAGAGACACACGATGCAACTCCCTTGCCTTCCTCCGAGAAGGAGTCATGGATACAGACACTGGTCTCTCACCAGCACAGAGACACAAACACATGCGTACATACGTCTCTTTGGAGTGTCATGCAAAAGACAAGAGAGAAGAGAGTTCAGCAGGTTAGTAGTCTCCGGTAGGGCGCCTAGGCTCAGATGTTCCTGCCGCCCTATCCTCTTTTCCATAACTTCCTTCTTCTGGGACTTTTCAGGGCAGAGCCTGGGGGGAGTCTGTCACCTGCAAGCTCAGACGAAGGCCGAGTGACCTTCTCCCAGCTTCTCTTCCTTCCTGAAATCAATTTCTTAATCTTCAAAAGGGGAAAAAGTGTTTTGTTTCAGGAAGCTCAAGGGAATGATCTGCTCTGAAGGCCCAGGAGGTGCTGGGTGGAAACGGGCCTGCCAGGAAGGTAGGGGAGGGAGGGTCTGGCCTAGGCTCTGTCCGCTCAGGGGTTCTCTGTCCAAGCCACTGACCTCAGAAATGAACCTTCCTAGAGCCCGCCCTGGGTTTCCCACAAGCTCTTGGTGATGTCCGCCCACCTGCAGTCCAGACTCTCCCACTCCTTTTAGCTTGGAACCCGGCCTGACAGCTCTGGCCGTCAGGGCAACTGCCTCCTTGCATTCGTTGCTTGTGTCCAGCCTGTGAGTCTGGTCTCCCAGAAAGTTCCTCAGGGCACAGGACGGTGCCACCCTCTGCTGCTGGGTCTGCCCTATCCTTACCCAGGCCTGGCCTGAGCCCAGTGACCTTCATCTGGACCTCGTCTGGCCACCCGCTGGCTGTTCCCCGCCTCTTACAAGGCAGGGTCCCCTGCTGGGGGGCTGGAAGGCCTCAGAGGCCAGGGCCCTGACTAGGACAGCAGGGCAGAAACAATGAGAAAGAGAGAAAGTTCCCGAGTGAGCACACACTCACAGGTCTGAATCTGAAACAACTGAAGAGAGGCTGTGTTTACGAGAGGAAGCACAATTTCTGAGCATTCGGAAAGGAAAGGCCCTTAGATTAGCAGAAACACAGAACAAGAGGCCCCAAAGGCAAAGAGCCCCTTCTGAGACCACGGGACAGCACACGGGTCCAGAGAGAGGGTCAGAACAGCACATGTGCAGAGGGGTGGGTGAGGGCTGTGGCCTGAGGGCCGGGAGGGGGTGTGACGGGGCGGGGGTTAGTCCAGCAGCCGGACAGAGACAGGTACTGTACCACACTCTTTCAGAGGCTCATCCGACCAGTCCCGGCAGTCCCTCTGAGCATCACACACTTTCCTGCCGTCCACGCACTCGCCACTCTTACACTGAAATCTGCGGGGACCCTCACATGTTGACTCTGTCGGGCCGGACAAGAGAGTGGACAGCACCTGTGAGACCTTAGGTAGGGAGGGTTGGGGTGGGCTGGGCCCATGGGAGTTGAGGAGAGCTCCAGACTCAGCCCCCACCAGCCTCCAGATGGTGGCCCAGGATTGACAGCTGAATACAGGGTTGGTGGGAGCTCTGTTCATAGAAGGACAGGACCTCAGGGATAACCAGGATCATGGAGGTGGGCAGGGTGTGGGGGTCTACATCTGAACTACCAGCATTAGGGACCTTGGAGGGAAATGCAGCCCCTCTACAGACACCCTGGGGGCTGCAGGGACCATCTCCTGAGGGGGCCTGTGCTCCAGGGGTCCTAAACTGGGGAGGCGACCTCACCGCCCAATCCTTGATCCATTTCTCCAGATGACCAGGGGTTCAGGGTCCCTACTCCTGCAGGGTGATGACAGAGAGCCACCTGAGAATTAAGGGGGCTCCCTGGGGAGCAGGACTCTGCCTCTGCCCGGTCCGGGAACCAGTTAGTGACCCTGCTTGTGGGTGCAGATGTAGACAAAGGGTGGGGGCTGGATCTCCTGCAGTGCCTTCACATCCCTTCCCCCAGGCCTCTTTCAGCTTTTGCAAAGTCCTTAAGGCTCCACGTCTAGTGCCATGCGGACCCGCACAGAGGGGGTCTGGGTGGTTTAGGGGCAAGTAATACTCTGGGGGAAGAGGCATCATAAGGACCAAGGGGTGGTGTCTCCTAACTCCACTCTCTCCAGGGAGCCAGGGGAAAGCTCAGGGGGTGCTGTCCCCTTGCCACTGACCACACTCACCCTGCAGGCAGCCAGTTTCGTCACTCCCATCTGGACAGTCCTGCTCCTGGTTACAGCGCTTGATGGCAGGCACACAAGTCCCATCCCCACATTGGAACTCGTCTCCACGGCAGGTGCCCAGCGCTGCCAGGGGAGGGTAAGCGGAGAGGGTCAGTGCCCTCAGGTGCTGGGACAGCTCTCCTCCCCCACCTCCAGCCCCACCTCCACTCCACGTCCACCCCCAGCAAGAAGAGAACCAGTGGCTGAGCTTGGGAGTCTTCGGAGGACACCTGGCCAAGGCACAAGATGGGGAGACTGAAGCTCAGAGAGGGGGAAGGCCTCACCCAGGGTCACACAGCACTCTGGCACGCAAAGCCAGGACTAAAACTCAGGTCTCCTGTTTCCCTCTCTACCGTCTCTCCCCAGGGCCACCCCTCTGGAACAGGCACCTAAACGTCTTTGGAATCTCAGTGCTCGTTACTTAATGACCCCACCCTTTCAGCAAACCCTTCCTCAGTGCCCAGGATGTAGGGGTGGGGGGGGGGGCACAGATTACTAAGAGCCTCCCCTTCCTCTAAGAGCTCAAGGGTGCAGAGCAGGGCTGAAGGGCAAAGGAGATCATTGTGTGGATGTGTTGTAAGACAAGGTGGCCAGGAACCTGCAGGAGCTCAGGGGAACCCAGCCCAGCAGGGCCCATCAGAGGAATCTGGGAGAAGCCTTGAAGGATGAGCAGGCCCAGGAGGTAGGGAAGGGTCGGGTTGGGGCTCTTCTTTAGTGTACCAAGGTCTCTGCCATTGGAACCGGTGGGTGACTGCTTGGGCCAGGGAAGGCAGGGGTGGGAGGTATGACAGGGGCAGGGGTGCATCCCGGAGGGTCACAGGTGCCTGTGAAGACCCTGAGCTCCACAGCTTAGCAGCCATGTGACCACACACACTTCACGTTTCCCCAGTTCTGTCGCGCCCGTTAAACCAAGACTAGGGTCGGGGTAGGGCGAGAAGAGGCGGCCCCCTCCGCGGACGGCGGCGCACCCGCGGCCCTGGGTGATACGGGGGTGGGCGGGGGCTTACGGCAGTCGGCCTCGTCCGACTTGTCCTTGCAGTCGCGGTCACCGTCGCAGCGCCAGCCCAGGTGCACGCACTCGCCGCTGCGGCAGGCGAACTGGGCGGCGGCGGCGCAGGCGGCGGGCGCGGGCGTGGCCCGGGGGCCCGCGCGGCCGCACAGCTCGGCCGCCTCGTCCGAGCGGTCCTCGCAGTCGAACTGGCGGTCGCAGACCCAGCGCTCTGGGATGCAGGCGCCGCTGTCGCCGCTGCAGCGGAACTCGCGGGGCCCGCAGGCCGGGTCGGCGCAGCCGCGCTCGTCGCTGCCGTCGCCGCAGTCGTCGTCGCCGTCGCACACGAACACGGCGGCCAGGCACGAGCGGTTGCTGCACTGGAACTCGTGCGGGGCGCACACTGCGCGGGACAGAGAGCCGGTCGGCCCGCCGGACCCTATCCCCGGCGCCCCGGGCCCGCCGGTCCCGCTCCGGGGGTCCTGATCCTCACCCACCGGCCTGAATGAGCCCTGCTGGGGGCCCCAAATGTGGACGGCAAAGGGGGCCTCCAGTCGGGGTCCAACTAGGGTCATGCTGAACGACCCGGTGCAGCAGGCTCTCCTGCCTAGCCTCACTGGGAGCGGGAATTCCTGTCCTGCTGCCTGCAGGATGGTGGGACTGAGTCTCTAAAGCTGCAGAGTGTAACCTGGCTTGAAGGCCTCTCCCGATGTTCCCAGGAAATGATATGTAGCATGACACCGACCCTTCCAGGAACAAGGCCTCGACCTACTTCCTTACAACACAGCTCAGGGCCCTCCCCGCTCCCTGGTTTGCTTGCACTATCCCCTCTAAGTCCCTTGGCCTGGCATCCAAGGCCACTGGCATGGAGCTACTGCTGTACCCCATCACCTCACTCCACACACACCCTGCTTCACATCACACACTAGACCATTTGTACACTTTCCCACTTCCCCAGCCTTTGCCCAGGCTGTTTCATCTGCTGGGCGCCCATCTCTTGCCTACCACTGTCTCTCTTTATCACAGTGATGAGTTCAAATCCTTCAAGGGTCCAAATTCTACCTCTTTCATAACACACTCGTGTTCCCCTGCTCGGGAAGTCTCCACACACCTCCACTCTTCTTCCAGGTGCCCTGCACAGCCTGCTCAGGTGTCCGGGTCTCGTGTCCTTCTCTGTCTGCCCCATGACCACAAACTGCAAAGGGGTGGGCTCTGAGATCGACCCACTTTTTCCTGAAGGTCCAGCACAGAGCTCCCTGCAGTGAGTGCGTGTGGTGTAGATGGAGGCTGGACCAGCCCAGGTGTGAGGAATAATTTACGGATTCACAATCATTATGGGCACAGGTCATTGGCCCTGCCTAGGGCCCTGGGCTTCCCCTCCCTGGTGGGCTGCTCTGAGCTCAGAGGCTGGGAGAGCCTTAGAGACCAGTAGCCCCTCTACCAGTTTACAGATGGGGAAACTGAGGCCCAGGGAGAGGAGCAACATGCCCAGGGTCGCACAGTCAGTCCGCGGTGACGAGGGGTCCAGAACTCAAGTTTGGGGCTCTTACTTCCTACTCTGACTCCTCTGGGCTTTCCGGTTTTCTTCCCACCCTGGAGTTCAGGCTGTTTCTAGAGTAGCGACCTGGCTTCCTCCCTCCTTCATTCCTTATACAGAGGCCAAGAAGAGGCTGGAGCCCCAGGCCAGGCATGGATACAGAGGCTGCATATGTATGCATGCTAAGTCACTTCAGTCGTGTTCGACTCTTTGTGACCCAATAGACTGTAGCCCCCCAGGCTCCTGTGTCCATGGGATTCTCCAGGCAAGAATCCTGGAGTGGGTTGCCATGCCCTCCTTCTGGGGATCTTCCCCATTCAGGGATCAAACTCTCGTCTTTTATGTCTTCTGCATTGGCAGAAGCAACACGACTAGCGCCACCTGGGAAGCCCGGTAACTTGGTGGTGGCAGCACCCCGTCTTTCCACGTGGGGGCGCCAAGAGTCTGTTTTTACTTTCTGTTGGAAAACTGTCCTTTTTCATTGTTAGTGAACATAAAATAGAAGGATGCCTTCAGTTTCACAATGTAGGCAGCTCATGTCATGTGTTGCTGATGGCTCTATCAAGTTTCTGACAGATGAATTTTTTCCCCTTCTGGGCTTTTGGGATGTTGGGGCCTTGGTAGGAAATGCACACCCTACTCTGTGATGTCTGCCCCTCAAGATTAAGCTGATGCCTAGATTAGCCCTCCTCCTCCCTGTCTGGACAGGGAGGAGGACTCACTACGATCAGAGTTCTAGGAGGAAGAGCTGCTTCATCGTGAGCTTGCTCCAAGGTTTCGAAGCTGACAGCACCTTTAAGATCTACATCATCAGGCCTGTGTTCAGGGACCCCTCCCAGCATTCATGAATGAAAGAAGCTTTGAGGAATGAGAGAAGGGAGAATTCTTTTTCCTTTGCCTTGGTAATTGGGAGCTGAAGCAGAGAAGCCCAATAGGACCTTTGAACATGACTATTTTCTATAATTAACAGGGAACAGCCCTGCCACAACATGCCATGCTGCTGCTGCTAAGTCGCTTCAGTCGTGTCTGACTCTGTGCGACCCCATGGACTGCAGCCCACCAGGCTTCTCCGTCCATGGGATTCTCCAGGCAAGAACACTGGATTGGGTTGCCATTTCCTTCTCCAATGCATGAAAGTGGAAAGTGAAAGTGAAGTCGCTCAGTCGTGTCTGACTCTTAGCGACCCCATGGACTGCAGCCTACCAGGCTCCTCCATACATGGGATTTTCCGGGCAACAGTACTGGAGTGGGGTGCCATTGCCTTCTGCCACAACATGCCATAGTTAGAGCTATTCCCACACCTGGAAATAGTGGCTGATAGCCTTGATGACTGCAGAAACATCTGATTTTCAGGAGGTATGGAGGGGAGAGGATTCTCACTGGCCAGTGAGGCCCCACAGAATTATCACAACTGCAGAAATGAGGCAGTGTACCACTGGGGCTTTGCAACTGCTGGTTCCAGCCAGGATCTGCCCCATACCCAGACACTTCCAGCTTCAGAGATATCCAAATTCCAGAGACTTACATTCTTAGAGTGCTGTGACCTAGAAGCCCTCAGAGGAGGCAGCACTTCCCCAGGGCCAGGAAGGATGGGTAAGATACAAAGACAGAAGCTGGCAGAGTGAGCAGGGTGGGAGACAGTGGTGGACAAGTCCTTGGCAAAAGCCCCCGAGCGATCACCCGGATCTCTGCCCAGCCTCACAGCCCAGTTCCAACAGCCAGTCTGTCTCCCCCATTCATCATGAGCTCCCAGAGAGAGGCCTATAGGATTCACCTTCTTGTCCCTTCCAGAGCCTGGCACACAGTAGGTGCCCGTTGCATATGAGACATGCCCGGCCAGGCCGCCTTCCCCACTGGTCCAGGCCCTGCTGGCCTGCCCCCTGGGAAGGAGATAATCCTGTGTTTGAAGCCCACTGATGTGGAACTGCCCCAGTGACCACTTCCATCTGTCCCTATAGAAGCCTGTTGAGAATGTCTTCCTGCCCTGTGACATTGGTGCTCAGATCTGAGATTTCAGCAACAGTCCTCAGGAATCTGTTCCCTTCCCCCTAACACTGCTGTGTCCTCACCCAGGCCACCACCATCTCTCACTATGGCCCCCACTCTGGTCTCCTGCCCCTGCTCAGAGATCAGTGTAGACTTATGGAATGGATGAGCAGATGTCAGGCATGGTTAAAACACGCATGGACTTTGCTGTCCGGACCTGAAGTCGAATCCCACTCAGTCCCATCACTTAGCCATGGGCATTTTTCCTCGCTTGTCTGAGCCTCAGTTTCCTCACCCACAAATGGGGATGATAATGGCTGCTCGTGAGGTGGTTGTGAGGATGAAAAAGAATGTCTCTTCAAAGTGCCCGGCCGTTACTAGTGTCCTGACCGTTCCCCTTTCCTCTCCACCTCCCAAGCCCCTTGCAGAATCTGGCCCTCCTTCCCCACAAGTGGCCACTGCTGCCCAAGGCTGCCTGACCGTGACCCTGGGGACCAGACCCTGGACTCACACGTGGCACATCCAGCCTCGTCCGCTCCGCTCTCGCAGTCCTTCTCCCCATCACAGCGCCACGAGGCCGGCACACACTTGTGGCTGGTGGGTCCGCAGCTCAGCTTCTCTGCAGGACACACCTGCTTGGCTGTGGAGAGAGACACAAGAGCATAGCTTAGCCAAGGGGGACATAGGGCACGGTGCCAGTGAGCCCTACTGCCCAACTCCAGCCACGTGGCCTGAAGCCCTGGGAATCCACCAGGGCCTTCCTGTCTCAGTTTCTTCATCTGAGAAGTTCCTCTGCCCCTAAGACTTTTCTATTCATGTATTTATTTTTGGGTGGGCTGGGTCTTTGTTGCTGTGTGCGGGCTTTCTCTAGTTGTGGTGAGCAGGAGCTCCTCTCTAGTTGTGGTGTGCGAGTTTCTCATGGCAGTGGCTTTTCTTGCTGTGGAGCATGGGCTCTAGGGGTGTGTGGGCTTCAGTATTTGTGGCATGAGGGCTCAGCAGTTGTGGTTCTCAGGCTCTGGAGCATGGGCTCCATAGTTACAGCACATGGGTTTAGTTGCTCTGCAGCAGGTAGAATCTTTCTGGACCAGGACTTGAGCCTGTGTCCGCCCCCTGCATGGCAAGGTGGATTCTTAACCACTGAACCACCAGGAAAGTCCTACCCCTAAGACTTTCTGAATCCTACAGTTGACCCTGTCACTGCCCTGCTTAACACCCTCTCATGGCCCCCTGGTCCCTGGCCCTCAAGACCCTCTTCAGTTGAGCCAACCCCTCCACCTGCCTCACCGGCCTAACTTCCCACCCTTCCAAGCCTTTCCTTTAGGCTCCAGCAATATGGAGCCACCATGCCCTGCATGCTCCTCTGCCATTTCCAGCTGTGTGCCCTTGGGCAAGATATACCCTGTTTGGGTCTCAGTTTGCCTTCCAGATCAGTGACTCTGTGATCCGAACCTGCAGATGGGAAGGGCTCGCCACGGCCCCAAGAGCTCCCTCCAAGCCTGCCTCCCCCTGTTAATGTGCCGAGCACGCTGCTGAGAGCAGTCGCTGTGTGCCAGGGCCCAGCGGGACCACACAGCTATAATTACTGCAGCCGCAATCAGAGACTGACTCAATCAGGGGCCCGAAGCTCCAGGGCTGATTCTCAATTTGGAAGAAAGAATGAGAACCCTGATCCAGCCTGGGGATGGCTCCCATCCTGAGCATCCCAGGACGACCCACGTGACAGACCCAGCCAAGGCAGAGACATCTCAGACCTCCGTGCTGGCTTCCTCACCTTGCCTTCCAGGGTGTACACGGGCCGAACCCAGTGGTCTCTAGGATGTGCCAGGCGCAGTGCTAGACGCTTCCATAGTACTCTAGCAAGGCATAGGTTACACTGGGGCCTCTAGCACGAAGGTCAAGGGCATGGGCTCTGGAGCTTGGCGGCCTGGGTTCAGCTCAGTCACTTGTTGGCCGTCTATCTTGGCCATCAATCCTTATCTCTGTGCCCATAAAGTGGGCATAATACTATTCCCAGTCCCACTGGACTGTTACAACAACTACATTAAAGTCTGTAAAGCAATTAGAATGCCAAGCCAGTGCTCACTCATGATACCTACTATCATTTGCCGCTCGTAGCAGCTTATCTATTCCCTCAGTGAGTATCCTGCTGTGTACCAGACATAGCACCCAGCGCCGGGTCCTACTCACAAAGTCGTGAAGATCTAGGGGAGGGTGCAGTCAGCTGTGTCTCATGCCAGAGGCTGAGAACAGTCCGTGGCACCCTGGAGGCAGTGGGTTCCTGGTACCTTACCCTCAGTTCTTCTCTCTAATCTCAGACCAGTTTCCCCAACCTCTTAGTTCCATAGCTGGGAAAGCCCACAAGAGATGGAGAGAAGGACACAGGCAAGATGAGTTGGGGGCAGGTGTCTGAGTCAAGACCCCAAGATGCTACTACACCATGGGAAAGGAGTACCTTGGACCTCTCAACTGTGGACCCCAAATTTATCCCTAGGAATATATTTCATAAATATAAGGCAACCTGTTGGGAATACAGGATTCATGGGATTCATTTTACAGAAATTTCCCTTTACAAATACCGTCGGGCAGAGCCCTGGAAGCACTGATACTCAAAGACCCTTTACACAGGCTTCCTTGGGGAGGTGGTACAGGTGGTGAGGGGCCTGGGAGTCAGGGGAGGGGCCCAGAGCACCTCCATCACCCACACACTGCAGGAACTGAGAAAGTACTTCCTGCTCTGGGCCCAGCAGAACATGAGGGGGCTGCAGCGACCAGCATGTCCCAGATAAGGGGTGGGCTGGTGGGTGGTGGGTGCAGGTTCTTGGATCCTAGCTCACACTAGACTGAATCCAGGCTTCCAGGGCAGAGCCCAGGCATCTTAGCAACTCCACCCACCCCTGCTTGCCCTGGTGATTCTCAGGCACCCCATTTGAGAACCCCTGGGTTACCATTCTGCAAATCCAAAAGATACAGGAGATTTCATGTCTTTTAAATCCGCTTCCAGAAAAGTGTTAGAGGAGGCGCTGTGTGTCTGCAAGCCCCTGACACAGAGGGGACAGAGGGATGAGGCAGCATCTGTGCGCCAGGCCTCAGGAAACAGATGCTCATGGGGAGTTGTTAGGGAGCCGTGGTTACTGAGTACCTACTGTGGGGCAGGCTACTTTATGCTGAGTTGATATTTTCCCATGTCATCCTGACCCTCTCCCTGCTACATAAGCAGGCCCTGCAGGCTGTGAGTGGAAACTCCAGGGGCACCAAAGATGGAGTTAGGGGCACCCCTAGAACAGAGCAGGACACTGGTCCTGCAGGTAAGCACTCCATTTTACAGATGAGGAAACCAAAGCTCAGAGAGACCCAGACCAAAGCTCAGAGTAACTGGCCCCAAATGCACAGCAGTGAGAGTCAGAGTCTACAGTCCTTTGACTAAACCCTGCCCTTTCCATCAAACCCCTCACTCTCCTGTGGGTAGGGTAGTGGCCCAGTCACTGTTGTTCAGTTGCTCAGTCGTGTCCAACTCTTTATGACACCATGGACTGCAGCATGCCAGACTTCCCTGTCCTTCACCATCTCCTGGAGTTTGTTCAAACTTATGTCCATTAAGTCAATGATGCCATCCAACCATCTCATCCTCTGTTATCCCCTTCTCCTCCTGCCTTCAATCTTTCCCAGCATTAGGGTCTTTTCCAATGAGTCAGCTCTTCACATCAGGTGGCCAAAGTATTGAAGCTTCAGCTTCAGCATCAGTCCTTCCAATGAATATTCACGGTTGATTTCCCTTAGGATTGACTGGTTTGATCTCATCGCAATCCAGGGGACTCTCAAGAGTCTTCTCCAGCACCACAGGTCAAAGCATCAATTCTTCAGCATTCAGCCTTTTTTATGATTCAACTCTCACATCCATACATGACATGTATGACATCCATACATCATGGCCCAGAACCAACCCCAAACTCTCTGCTCAAAAGTCCAGGTGATTGAAACGGCCCTTGACCCATCTGTACCATCTCCGGGGGCCTGGTTCTGCATACCCCAGTGCAGCAGGCAGCTGCTTGAACTTTGAATGAATATTTATACAGTTAATTGCATAACCTTTCAGCAAGGACAATGATTAAACAATCCGTCTGCTTCCTTTCTTTATAATTAATAAGACATTTGCTGTGTCCCTAAATAGACAGCTCTAATTACAGGCTCTTGAGGATTCAGTAGTGCCTGACACCAGCCCTCCTACCCTCAAAGAGCCGAGGCACCTTCTTGGAATGTGGGGGACACAAGAGGCCTTGGAGGTCACACTGAGGAGCACTGGCTGGAGTGACAGGAGACAGAGGTTCAGAGAGGGGAAGCGACCTGCCCGGGGTACTGGACGCTGGGCATGACAACCGCTGTCTCTCCCGGAACCTCGCTGTCTCTGTTGTGATGCAGCTATTTCCCAAAGCAGGACACGGACCTCGCCCTCTGAGCTCCTGGGTCAGACCGCTCACTACTCAGCCCCGGAAGCTGCTCTGGGGAGTGTTGACGCGAAGCATCTCCTCAAGTGTGTGTGCTCAGTCGTGTCTAACTCTTTGAGACCCCATGGACTGTAACCCACCAGGCTCCTCTGTCCATGGGATTCTCCAGGCAAGAATACCAGACTGGATAGCCATTTCCCTCTCCAGGGGAATCTTCCTGACCCAGGGATCTGGGTCACTTGTGTCTCCTGAATTGCCAGGGAGGTTAATTACCGCTGCATGATCTCTTCATGAAGTGAAGGCTATTATCACCTTCATTTTACAGATGGGGAGAGTGAAGCCCAGAGAGCATAAGTCGTTTGCTCAAAGTCTTGTGAAGAGCAGAGCTGCACATCTTCCCCAGCTCCCTCAACCCCCAAACACTGTTAACTTATGGCACTTCACACTGCACGGGGGGAAGTAGGCCCCGATGGTCTCCTGGTGACCCTGGAGAGGGTCACTGCAGGGAGGAGGCTCACTGGGCCTTGGCTTAGGCAAGTCTGCAAGATGGGAGGTGGCTGTCTAATGCCCACTTTCAGGATAACTGAAGCTAGAGGCCCCAGGCAGCGTAGCGCGGGAGATAGAGCGTGGGTTTGGCATCAGACAGAGTATGGGTTTGGACTCCACATCAAATTTACTAATATGAAGGTCCTTCAACAAGTCACTTAACCTCTCTGCACCCTGGCTCCCCTCACCGGCACATGGGGTTACATCATCTCCCAGAGCTGGTGGGTGTTTATATGAAGAAACATGGAAATCCCTATACAGAACCCGGAGCAAACTTGGAACTAAGCAAACAGTTGCCCTTGTTTTATTTCATGAAATGCAAAGGGCTGGGAGGGCCCAGGTGTCACCCCTGGGGATAGACATCACAGCTTATTAGAGTCCAGAGGCCCTCCATGATGCAGCCCCCACCATTGACCTGAACACTTCTCCTTCTCTCTCCATCTCTTTCCCTCTCTCGCTCTCTCTCTCTCAGAAACAGATGCCCCAGGGAATGCCTCTGGCTTGCTGTCCGAGTATCTCCAGGTTCTCAGGGGCAGGAATGAGGAGCCCCACTTCCTCAGACATCAGGAATCCTCCAAGTCACCAAGGGCCTGCCACTGTACTCCAGAGTGATCGCAGGCATTTAAAAATTCCCAGAGAATCTTGTCTTAGAAATCCAAATCCAACCATCCTTTATCTAATTCAGAAGCTCACAAATTAATAAAGAGGGAAATGTCTGTTGACTGAAGGAAGGAAAGTGCCCGACGGCTTCTTATTGAGCAAGTACATCAGCAGTGCAGGTCACAGGACGCGCAGGGCCAACAGCCTCCACTTAGGGACTGCTAGCTCCCAGAGGCCAGGGGCTCAGGCAGTGGTGACTGTGGGGTCCAGCTGCTGCCCCAGGAAGCATGGCATGGACGTCCCACTGTGCAGAAGGGGGCAGTCACACCAAGCTCCTTCTCACAGGGTCAGCTGGGTGGGCCCCTGACTTGCTGGATAAGCTCAGAAAATCTCTGATAGGAAGGTGTGCTTGGTTAATCAGTGAGGTCCCTCTTCCAGATGGAAAGGCTCTAACATGCATGATTAAAACCTCATTTTCAATAAGCAGCACCCAGAATTGTAACTCATTCACCTTGAACCAGCTTCCCTACCCACATGCCGCACACCTCCCAACAGATGCCTGAAGGTGGGTCACAAACATCCCCAATCAAGGGAGCTATAATTAGAGCTGAAATGCTACTTTCATTAGGCAAATGTCCGGGCTTTCCTGCTGTGACTCCTGGCTCAATGTGACAGCCACAGAATCCAGAACCAGAAGGAAAGAGATCTGGGAGGAACCCCAGCCAGTGAGATGTAGATTATATAGAGGGGAACACAGGCATGGGAACCTGCTCCCAAATCCCTCCCTACTTCACGCAAAGCATCTTCACTTAAACTGCGAAGATTTTAAATCGGGGAGAGGGCCTAACGTCAAAACTCGATGATAAAAATCACACTGCCATTTCCTCCATCATCGACACTGTGAGTGCATTTTTTTTCATTTGGTCCTCACCACCCATGTAAGATAGGTACCATTGCCCCATTTTGCAGATGAATGAACTAAGGCTCAGGGAGATTGGGCAACTTGCCTGCGGTCGCACAGGTTAAAGGACCTGAACCCGAGTATATCAGACATCAAACCCACTATATTTGACTACTGACTATAATCTTTCTTTGCAGGTGGGGAAGGGGATCTATCCTAAAAGCTGGCACAGTCCCCAGGAACCTGGTAGGCTGTGGAGGTTGCTATGACAACACCAACTAAATGGGCAGTGAATTGGCTGCTGGGTTCTCACTTGGTCAGGAGGCTATGAGCAAGCCTGTTACCAGGTCCTGCTGCCCCCAATTCTGCCTGGCCCTCAAGGTCCCACACTGGCTGACCTCCTCCAGGTAGCCCTCCCCACACACAGGCCTTCCCACCTGTGACCAGTGTAACTGCACAGAAAGTGGGATCCTGGCCTTGTGCCCAGCTGGGTACAGGCGAGGGAGAAAAGGACCTCAGACTCTTATGAGTCCAGGAGTCTTAGAATCATGGTCTCTGGAACTCTGGAATGTTAGAGACTACAGCTCAGATGGGGCAGGAGAGCATGCAGGACTCACCCTGCATCACTGGGAGAGCCCCCTGACTCCCAGGATGCAGAGAAGAGAGCTGGGTGTCCCAACTCCCCTGGTGGCAGCTCCCACACAGTACTCTGTCAAGCCCCAGTGAGACTTGAGAGCCTGCCTTTTGTCATGGAAGGCAGACCAGCCACGAACAACCTGTGTGTCTTAGAAGCAGGGCCCTCAGCATCTCTAGGCTTCTAGTTACTCAACTACCTGATAAATGCTTTACAGCTGAGCCCGAAACAGGCCTGGGGAGGCAGGAGGTGTGAGGCCAGAGACCCGCCACCCCCCACCACTCTAGCCCAGCACAGCCCAGAAGATGGGAAGGCAGCAAGTGCTGGGAGGGGCAAGAAGAGGGAAGACAGAGAGAAACACAGGCAGGATGAAGAAAGAGGGCAAGGGAGAAGGGGAGGAGGGGGCACGCAGAGAAGGGAGGCAGCCCAAGTGCAGGGCTGGGCAGGAGGGAGATGGAAAGGAGCACCACTGCAAACAGACAGAGATGTGGGGAGGAGCAGGAGCATAGTTCTTCGGCAACAGGACAGACCCCAGTAATGACTGTGATGACGCTCCCTTCCCCTCCATCCCCAGTGTCCAGGGTAACTGCAGGCACGGGGTCTGGATGGCTGAGCTGGCTGACTGCCAAGGCGGTCACAGCTCCCCTCCCCAAACATGCACTCCGGGCTGCACATGGCTCTGCCCTATGTTAGCTGGGCCGCCTTGGGCAAGCAGCCGAACCTGTCCCAGCCTCAGTTTCTTTCTCTCTGAACAGACCCACCCCTCGCCCAAGCTGGCCCTGAGGAGGAGCCACAAGTGGGCGTGGCTGGGCTTTGTTCCTCCGGAAGCGCAGGACAAAGCACTGGGCTGCCCTCCCCCACCGTCCAGCACCTCCAGGACTGCATCGGGGTGCAGGGGCTGCTGGGTGGAGTGAGCAAAGGGTAGGGCCTGCGGTGTGGCTGGGGAGGCGAGGCAGCTGTGCAAGGAAACGAGGGAGTCCCTTGTCGTGGGCAGGGGTGGCTCCTGCTCTCCCTTTTTCTCTCCCGTTCCCTGTTTCGCATGCGGAGACTGGTAGCTCTGTTGCTAGGAGACAAGGAAACCCAGTTATCACCAGCCACAGGCCTAGATAGGACGCTGGGCTCCGCTGTTCCCACCTCTGCCTCTGGGGTGACTGTGACCCCTAAGGAAGATCCGGGGACTGCGACTAGCAGGTCCCCCTCAGCCCCACGGCCCTCCACGTGCTGTCCCTCTCCTGGCCTTTTGTCTCAGGCTCATTCTGCTGGAGCTCTGCCTCTGGGACCACCGGGTCCTTCCCCGCCCCCTTCTCATCTCCTTTTTAATTTAACAAATGTCACGGAATGACCTGCCCAGTGTTCGTTTGCTTTGAGGATTAGGGCCTGCAAAAGAAATCACAGAGAGACAAAGGCTAAGTGCAGGAGGCGGGCCTGGGGCTTGGCTTTGGCCTTCATCTTGCCCCTGTTGCCTGTTGCCATCTGGGCCAAGCTCCTAGGCTCAGTCCGCCCAGAGCAGAGGACAGAGTTAGGGCCTTGAAAACCCCAGCTAGGTGGCCTTGGGCAAGTCACTCGACCTCTCTGAGCCTCAGCTTCCACCTCTGCAGAAATCGGAACGTGACAGTACCTGTCTCATGAGGCCACCCTGGGAATAAGATGAATGAAAGCAGACAGCGCTTTGCAGATAGTGATGCTAGACAAGTACCGACTGCCATTAGTAGTATTAGAATTATGATTGGAGTCCTCAAAAAAAATACTAGTGGGGGAAACTGAGGGGAGGCCTGTAGCATGTGTGCTGGCTGCTTCTCACCATCAGGGTTCAGAGGGGCTGCTTTTAGCTCCTGGAACTCTAAGAGCAGGGCCCAAGCTGCCAGAGGGCTGGGAAGAAAGCCCAGACACAGGTCACCGGACACCAGCGACTAGAAGCACTGGAGCTCGTGAGTGCTCAGCACAAAGTGCCTATGGGGCTGTAGGAGACAGATCACCTCACCTGAGCCTGCAGCTTCCCCACCAGGAAGACCTGGCAAGGAAGCTGAGCCCCAGAGCCAGGCCCCACCACAGCCCAGGGGCAGGACTCACTGCACGTGGCCTCCGACTCGTCAGAGCCGTCTGGACAGTCCTCCTCGCCATCACACTTCCACCGTTCTCGGATGCAGTGGCCGTTGTTACAGGTGAAGTCGCTGTCTGCACAGGTCTTCTTGGCTGTGGGGCAAGGAGAAGAGTATGAGGGGCCTGGTGGGCACAGGAGGCTTTTCCAGGACATACAGTCAGGTGGCTACAGGGTGACCAGAACGTCCTCCGTCTGCAAACTGGACCACATGACCTCCCACAGCTCCAGGAGAGAAAGACTTATTCATTCCACACCAGGAGGAGACAGGCAGTCCCTGGCCCTGTTCTCCAGGTTCAACAAGGGTGACAGCAACCAACCACCAAGGGACTGCCTCTCCCCATCACACCTCTCTCTTCCCCGCATGTCCAGTCTCACTGTCACAGCCTCTAGGAAGCCTCCCCAGATCACATACAGTGGTTGCCTTGGCCCCTTCAGCCAGTTCTCCGTTCCTTTACCTGCCTTTCCTCCTCCCTCCGGCCAGACTGAAGTCAAGGCCTCTTCTGCAAGCACCAGGGAGCTTATTATTTATGATAATAAATCACAAAAGTAAGTGATCACCTCGTGGCAAGATTAATGAGGTACGTTTTGTTCACAGCGAGGGAAAGAGACTCTAGACATCCAAATCAGTCTCTGTCCTGAAGGCCTTTACAGCCCGGAGGAGAGGCCGCCACGCTGCAGGCTGGAATCCCAGCTCTGCCTCTTTCTATCTGTGTGACCTTGGGGATGTTACTGGACCTCTGAGCCTCTGTTTTCTTATCTATGTAATGGGGAGAAAGAAACAAAGGGCTCTAAGGAGAAGTAGCAAGAAGTTGTAATGTATGAAGATCAGGCAACAGAGACCCTGGTACACAGCAGATGCTCAGTAAGCAGCAGCTATTGCTGTTTTTATGGTTCAAGTCTGAATTAGAAGCAAAGGAAGTGGGGTGTTCTACACCCTCAGGGGGGATATACGTAACAGGCTGGGCTCTCACAGCTGGGAGCAGAACTGGGACCAACTCAGGGACCAACATGGTTTGCTTTTCTCCCTGTCCCTCCACTGGCCCGATGCTCCTCCAGTGTGGCTATTACATCAGATTCGACACCGGACCCAACTCAGGGTAATTTCAGTGGAGCCCACTGAACCCAAGGGAAACATAGCCGCTGCTCCTACACCTGCAGGCCAGGCTCCAGCTCTTTCCAGGAAGCGCCTTCCCAGCGACCAGCCTTGGGTTATGTAAATCCTCCCACAGGCCCTCTGGCCTCCTCTGGAGCCACAGGACTGCTCCCTCCCCCTGAGCAGCCCAACAAGGATTTGAGGACAGACACTAGGGCTCCTGAATCCATTCCATTTCTGCCTTCCTTTTCAATGAAATCTTTGCAGTGCATCTGCATTCTAGGCTGAGCTTTCACACCTTCCTTAGAAGAACATCTCTGCCTTTGCAGGGTGGGAAGAAACCAGAGGAATCAGAGTCTACCTACAGATGGGGGCCTGAGGCCTAGAGACAGAAAAGGGCTGGCCCAGGGAAACACAACACCACAGTGATCAGAACCAGCTCATTGCCTCCCAGTCCAGGACCCTGAAAGCCCTCCCTGAGCCCTGCACTCAGGGGTTGACGTGGGTAATAGATACCAATGTTGCTGTTGTTCAGTCGCTAAGTCGTGTCTGGCTCTTTGTGACCCCTGAACTGCAGCATGGTGAGTTTCCCTGTCCTTCCCTTTCTCCCAGAATTTGCTCAGACATAACCATTGAGTCACCGCCTTTTGGCAAATCACAGCCTATGACACATCAGAGAGTAAGTACAGTTATGAGCTCTGGCACCTGGACATTTCCAGAGTGCTCCCTTCACAGGAAGCTCTGCATCCGAAAAAGAAACATCTATTCCCGTGCTTTCTTTTTCCTGTTCTAACATTCTCCAAGTGCATCCCATGAGCCAGGCTCTGTGCTTAACACTTTACCAGGAAACCCCACGACGAAAGGCCTGCTGTGGCCCTCACTTTACGTGGGGAAATTCAGTCCCAGGGTGTTAAGTTACACACTCAAGGTCACAGCTCAGGGGCAGCAGAGGTCACAATTTGACCTCACTGTCAGCCAACCTTCTTCCCCACCAGGGCTCTCCAAACAAAATGCCCAGTGGCATCAGATATGGAACAAAAGCCCTGGAGTAGATGGGAAAGTCCACGGAAGCTCCAACTCGGTGCTTGGTGAGCATGTATCTGTGCCCTGAGCACACGGATTGGGAATCAGCCCGGCCTGTTAGTGCAAGTGCACAACCAGCAAACCCCAGGAGAGAAGGGCCAGGCTGACCGAGAAGGTGATGGAGGGGCTCCATCGCTGGGCCTGGGCCAGCCAGATGCTCACCAAGCACCCTCTCCTCCCTGGCATTCTGGGAGTGAGCTTGGCCTCCCACAGTGTGCCAGGTCCTGGTGGGCCCCAAGCGAGGAAGCCAGAGCAGCCACAGGCACCATCACAGTCCTGAGGGGAGGAAATGGCAGCCTCAGGGTGCATGTCCTCTGGCAGTGTTTTAGGGAACAGATTCATTCACTGTCATGACCAGTTTGAACATTTTCCACCCTAGCACCTTTCATTCAATATCCCAGTGACGATTTACAGCTATCCTGACAGCTGTTGTTAATTCCATTTTACAGAAGAGGAAATTGAGGCTCAAAGAGGTAGATGTGGTAGGTGGCAGAAGTGGGATTTCAATCCCATGTGCAGCTGCCAAAGCTTGGGCTCTCTGTGCTAAGTCCCTTAGTCACCACGGTATTATCAGGCTAAGAATGAGGACCCCAGAGAGGCAAATGCAGTGGGACTAGATCCCAGGGGCTGCAGGGCAAGGCAATGTGGAAGGTCAATCATAGACCAGAGGCACCTACATTGAAGTGCTCCCCTGGAATGTACCCAGAAATGTGCAGTAAACCTGGGCCTCGACGACCTGTGCTTGGCTAATGCACCACCCTGGGGAAACTGAGGCAGCATGGTCAGTTTCATGCTGGGAACTGGGCTAAACTACCTGGGCGGGCCCTGTCTGAAGTGTGACCACGTGGAAGGATTTGGAAGCAGAGCTGTCTAAATCCTGGCATGGCCACCTCCTCTCTGGGTGATGCTGGGCAAGCTCCTTCCCTCTCTGGGCAAGTGGCGAGGGTGGCTCCCCCAGGAAGCACTGGCACAAGGGCAGAAGGCAAAAAGGGATCTGAGCGAGCATCCTAGTGAGGGGTGGATCGGTATAGAGAGGCTACATCAGCCCTGCCAAGAGATGAGGGATCAGCAGTCTTGTGAGGCTGTCAGAGCAAGCCAGGCCAGCCCCCACTCTCCTGGCCTTGGCAGCCTTGGCTCCAGCTCCCAGGGTGATTCCCAAGCTGGGCTCAGGGCCGTGGTTCTCTATTTCCAGGGATTTATGTCCCTCTGTGCCAGTCGCCCCTTGGACAATGCCCACCTCTGTGAATCCCTGTCCTCCACGGCCCAGGAATGGTACACAGTCATCCAGGGTCTGCGACATCATAATCTGGTGCCATGGCAACAGATGGGCTGCCACAAAGGACTCGGGATTCCAAAGGGCAGTGGGGAGGGGCCAACCCCATGGCCGAGTGGGAGAGAATGGGAAATCCAAGACAAAGGAAGCGAGAGCTGCTCTTCATAACAAGAACGCAGACCAAGGAAAGTGTCAGGCTGCTCACGGTTGATGGAACTCTGTTCTGCCACTTGTGGGCTGTGTGCCCTTTTGCAAGTTACACAACTTCTCTGAGTCTCACTTTTTTCATCCACATTCAGGGATCATATCCCTGCTTTACCACACAGGGTTGCTGTGAGAAGCAGTCGGGCTATATTAGATGGTGTCTGGACTTCACGAAAAGCAGAAAGGTGTGAGTTTGCGATGTGTGAAGTCAGCAGCCTCAGCTGCTGTGTGTGTGACACTGGCTCATCCACCTCCTCATCTGGTATGGAGGTGTGGTGCTGACTGCATCTTCAGCCCCTCTCTGTGCCCAGAGCCTATGATCTTGTGAAATTGTTATGATCACTCAGCACCTCCCAGCTCCTCCGCCCCTTCCCCGAGACAATGTGCATCCTTCATGCTGTTATTCCCCACCCACACTCATCCCGCAGCCCCAGTGCAGACAGGGGGCTTCAAAACAAAGATTAGTCAGGGCTGCAGGGCAGAACTGCTCAGTGTGGCTTCATCTTGGCAATCACAGTGCTCCCTCCTGTCAGAGCCCAGGGCCTTGAAGTCCCCTCTGCAGCTCTCCCATTCTAGAAGCAAAAGCCAAGCCCAGGGAGAGGCGGCAGATCAAAGGCACAGCACACACGTGCACCTGAGCCCAGGTATTCTGTCTCCTGGTAACACTGTGTAGCCAGGAAGCCAGGGAGGGCTACCCAACCATCCCAGGGGTCAGGGAAGGCTTCCTGGAGGAAGGGACTGTGTTCAAGGAAGAAAGAAAGGTCAGCCAAGCTGCGGGAGTAAGGAGAGCGGAGAAGGGCATTCAAGGAGAGGGATAACGGCATGGGGTGTGGAGGAGCCAGTGGAGTGGCCATTCGGGGCTCATTCGACACTTAAGTGGCAAGGGGCCTGGCAGCTCTACTAGGCCATGGGCCAACTCACCCTGCCTGGCACCAGGCTGCCCCTCAGAGGCCCAGTGCAGCGGCCTGGCTTTCCCTGAGCATATCCAGGGACTAAGCCCCTATCCCTGCTAATCACAGGACAGCCAACAAAACCCACAGCTCCAAGCTACCCAGGTCTCCTTCAGTATTTGGGGGTGGGGGTGGGTACGTGGACCACCAGGCCCTAGCAGGGGAGGAGAGACGAGGGACCCCAACAGACAGCTGGGGACCATCCATTCAGATGTTTGGCATAAGCTTTATTCTTTTCCCTTTGGGAGATTCTTGATGCCCATTGGCTCACCAAGGACCCTGAGAGGCCTACGGGAAAGATATCAGATTGATTTTGTTTCCTGCAATACTTTCCAAATTTGTTAAGCCAAAGACCATCTTTGTTGGATGCCATGTCTACTAATTTCCCAAGAAAAACCAGTGCAATGAATTGCACTTGATGAAACACTGCTGTAGTACGAGCCCTGCATCCTACAGATCAGAAGATGAAGTCCAGAGAGGGGAAGGACTGGCCTATCGTCACACAGCAGAGGCGGGTACCCAATCTTCTGTCTCTGGGCCACCTCCACCAAGCCATGAAAAACACAAAACACTGTTCCCAGAGCATTTGGCCCTGAGCGAAGCTGAGAGTTTCAGTCCTAAGAGCAGGGACATGTCTAGAGGTGAGCCCAGGATGGCTGGGCGGTGGGGGGCACTGATACCAGGCCACACAGGACCGGGAGATGAGAGAGATGAGGGCTGTGTTAGCCCTCAGGTTCCTGCAGACAGGTCGCGGGCCTCAGGGAACATTTTTTGATGGCAGAGCAGAGACCCACAAATGAGATGATTCCAACTGAGCACTGTTTCTGAGCCACCTGGGGCAGATCCCTTCCCTCCCAGGGCAGTTGAGAGTCTGGAGGAGCAAAGATGTAAACCCCCACCTTGGAGACTTGTGCACAGAGGGGACTCATCTGTTCCCATTTCCTCTCCCAGGCCTGGACCAGCCCCAAGTGTCCTGGCTCTGGCCCTGCAGCCCAGCCCGAAGGCAGCTGGGCCACTGGTACCCAGGTCGGGCAGATGAAAGAGCCACTCCCCCCATGGTTACCCTTCTGCAGAGCTCGCCAGGCCCCGGCGTTGCCAAGACGACCGCTGCCAGCTGAAGGAAGATCCGGGGTGGGGGCAGGGGGCGTGCCAGCCCGCCCCTGGCCTACTAACCTGGCAGGCAGATTTAAATGACAGCCCAGGAAGCTACTATTAAACTGTCACCCCAGTCAACAGGACGACGGACCCGGAGTGTTCTCTGGCTGCAGCAACAACACAGCGGGAGTGAGAGGGGGAGGAGACGGTGGCCCAGAGCAACCTGCACCCCCTCCCTGGAGGCCCAGTCTGCCTGCCCGCTCACCCGCCAGCCAGAGCCACCCTCTAAGGCTGTGGCGGGTTGTGGCACAGAGCTGCCACACAGCACAGGCCTGGAAAACTTTGTTTTCAAGCAGAGGAATGCTTTGTCTAAGTGAAACCCCAGGGTATAAAATAGAGTAAAATGGAGCTGTGCTACTGAAAGCAGGGTGAGAGGGGTCCACATCAGCCTTTGCCCCATCCCTCCCTCAGCAGCCCTGGTGGGGCCATAACACCCTGGGCTCACAGCACCCCCCAGCACTGGGTTCAAACCCGACACTGATCCCATCCCGGACACATGATGTTCCTAAGAACCCTCAGTTTAAAGATCCCGTGAGTTGGGGGTTGGGGGGAGATCCCATGAGTCTAATATAACATTTAGAACAGCTTCTGAGGGTTCAAGGTGCTCACTCTCCAAGAACCCAAGGTTCTAAGACTGCCACCCTGATCCACACACCTCAGCCGGATGACGGGACTCCAAGATGGTCCCTGCACGAATCATGTAATGTCGACAAGCTGTGAATGCCCCCGACCCTGTCCTGTGAGGGACTGACTCTGAGTCCGCGCTGACAGTCAGACCCAAGGCTCCGGTGCTGCCAGAGAGGCAGGCCGTTCCCACAGTGTCCCGACACCCACGGAGCGCAGGGGGAGGGGCTCGGCTCGAGGCTTTGTGCTGCCCAGCGGGCTCCGGGGCTCAGGCCACCACCATCCATCAGCAGGTGACATCTGAGTCCGCTTTCTCGTCCACCCTCTCATCCCACCTGGGGAGACAGAGGAAACGCAGCAGCAGATGCTGGGGGGCGGGGGGCAGGGAGGGGTGGGCATGTGAAGGGCCTGAGAGAGAAGATGAAAGAAAGAAGCGGAGACTGTGGGAGGACCACTCTTTGGGGAGGGCTCTTTGTTCTTAAATCGGACAATGTCCCTCAGCGGGGTGTCCCCCTGGCCCCACACGCCAGCACCTGCCAGCACTTCCTTCATCTCAGTGTCCCCTTCACACAGGATCTGACGCCAAGCAGGTGCCCAAAGAGTACCCGTGGCCCCACACCCCTGACAGACTGTGCGATCCCTTCCCACTAGGCCTCAGCTTCCTCAGGTGAGCAGATCTGTGAGGACCCCTCCCGCTGACAGTCTGGGTCTGACACAGGTGGGCTGTGCTCCTCGGTGCTGCTCCAGGGGATCCCCTGGGGCTTCCGGCAGCCAAGTCCCTCTTCCAGGCCCCTGGCACATCCCAGCTGCTCTCCGACGCTGCCCCACCCCGGCCCTCCTGTCACCAAGGGAGGTCCAAGCCATCACTGGGGTATGTGGGACTCCCTGTCGCCACAGGGAAGATGCGTGTCTCCGAGGGACAGACGACAAAGGGGTCTTCCTGTCGTAGTGATTTGTGGACGCAGGGTATTGAGCCAGTGACAGCTGTGAGGGGGCGGGGGGAGTGGGTGTGGGGAGAGTGGATGGGATCAGCAGGGGTCCCTGGCAGGTGTCTGCACAGGACCGAGCACCACTCAAGGGGTGCCGCTCAGAGCAGCTGGTAGCATGGAGGGGACAGCCACTCCCTGCCCAATTTCCAGGCTCAGGACTGCCCGCCCTGGGTCTGGGACACCCCCTTGGCACTTGGATTTGAGGTCCCAAGGAAACAGCTAGAGGGAAACTTGCTCTATCCTCAGAGTGGAAGCCATCAGAAAGCAGAGGCGTGGTCAGGAAACCCTCCATGACCTCCAGCCAGGGCCCTGCCTGGTTTCCACCCACACACTGTCCCTCCACTCAGGTGAGAGCACGTGGCTAGCCCCAGCGGGGACTCAGCCTCCTCTGACCTGGGGACCGTCCCGTCTAACCCCATCAGTCACGGCTCTGCCTCCCACCGGCAGACCTCAGAGCCTGCCAAGGATCCCACCTTCCAGGCCCTGCTCTCCATCACCAGCCCCGACAGGAGAGGGAGCTCTTCTGCCTCCTCTTCCGCAGCTGAGGGAAAGGCTCCGGGTCTCATTGCAGGGGGCTCTGCCACCCACAAGCTGGGTAATGCCGGAGGACCTCTCTGGGCTCTGTGGCTTCCACCCCACTGACTTGGACTGGGAAGCCCAGGGCTCCGTGGACAGAGCTCTGCAGCGGAGGGCAAGAAGGCCAGGCCAGAGGGGCCTGAGAAGTCCCCAAGGGCAGATGCCACCTCAGTCAGCAGCCTGCGTCGGGTTTGCTAAGGGAGTGGGAATCAGGTGAGACTTCCCAGGTGGCATTAGTGGTAAAGAAACCCCTGCTAGTGCAGGAGATGTAAGAAATGTGGGTTCAATCCATGGGACAGGAAGATCCCCTGGAGGAGGGCATGGCAATCCACTCCAGTATTCTTACCAGGAGAATCCTATGGATAGAGGAGCCTGGCGGGCCCTAGTCCATAAAGTCGCAAAGAGTTGGACATGACTGAAGTTATTTAGCATGCACGCAGGAACAAGGTGCCCAGCTGTTCCTATTCAGAGGCCACCAGGTGGCACAAGGACGTGAATGATGGAGTGATGACCACCACCTGTCTCCTCAATGCTGCCCCACCCCATTCACTCAGGCACCCTCTGCCCACGAGGCAGCGGCTGGGAAACAGCCCTACCTGAGTGGAAAATGAACCGCTTTCACCAATTAGGTGGTAGGAGAAGCATTTTGAGAGGAGCCTCACTGGGTTATGGGCTTCCCAGATGGCTCAGCGGTAAAGAATCTGCCTATAGTACAGGAGACGCAGGTTCAATCCCTGGGTCCAGAAGATCCCCTGGAGGAGGACACGGCGACACACATCGGTATTCTTGCCTGGAAAATCTCGTGGACAGAGGAGCCTGGCAGCCTGTGGTCCATAGGATTGCCTAGAGTTAGACAAGACTGAGCACACAGCGCCACTGGGCTATCCTGGTGATAAATGGGCAAGGACGCCCTGTCATTGGGAAATCCATCTCCTGGGATTGGGTGGGCTGGAGCCTCTCTGGGGGCGTCCCTTCTGTGTTGGCCCAGAGTTTCTCACCCAGGAGGCTGGTACGAGCTCTCTGTCACCCTCAGCCCCTTGCTGGCAATCCAGGAAGCCTCTGCCCACTAGGAGGTGCCAGTAGGAGGCCTGAGGATTAGGACACTGCTCTGCGAAGTAGTTGAGGCCTGTGCCTGGATGGCTGCTGGCTTTTATCTAGAAAGAAGTTAAGACCATTTTACTGTGCCTGGTGTTAGCAGTAGGCTCTCTCCAACCCCTGGCCTGGGGGCCTGGCTCCACTGTGTGACCTTGGTAAGCTCTTCTCTGGGCCTGGCTCTTTTCCTCCATGACAGGACTGGATTAGACGAGATGATCTCTAACTTCCCTTTTTTTTTTTTTTTTTTAGGTATGGTACTACTATCACCAGGTCCAGAGTGAGGCTGGCAAAGGAGGGGATCCGTGGCTCGGTCCCCAGGCCCTCCCAATCTGCCTCCATGGCTCCAGGTGGGGGCTGGAGATCCACAGCCAGTAGTCACTGACCTGTTGCAGGCCCCTCCATCATCAGAAAGCCACCTTTCCTGGTCCTTTTGGGTTCCCATCTCCCCTAGAACCTGACCAAGGGTTTAGCAGGTGCTCAGGGACACTTCAAGCTGCTCTGCTAACTGCTCTCACCCACCCCTGGCTACCACTGCCCCACACCCACCCAACGGTCACGGACGAACCGTGGGCTTGCCTACCTGGTGTCTGTACTTGTGTAGCTCCACCTGCAGGAGACACTTCTCATCTCCACCTGGCAAAACCCCCCACTCCTCAAGTCCAGCTCAAGCATCAGTCCTAGACGGTGTCTGATGACACCCTCTACCTCCAACAAGGCCCAAAGGAGTGGAACTCCAGCCCGGGGCCCAGAGCACCGAGGGTAGAACATTCACCAGCTCAAGTCTCCACAGGCTGCTTACTTTGCTGCCATATTTTTGGCAGGCCAGACCTACCAGGACAGTGCTCTCAGCCAGCCTTCCACACTGTGCCCACCCTGGCCGTCAGTGCCAAGGTGAAGCTCTGCAGCCCGGCCAGACAGCACTCATCCTGTTGACAGCCTGGAGGCCCCAGGAGGCTCCACCCGACCAGAGCGGGCTCAGTGAGTCATCCCAAGGCCCAGCCAGACTGTGGAGCCGGCCTCAGGGAGGGGCAACCTTCCTCTCCCATTGCAGCTGGGCCCTTGGGCCCTTGGCTGCAGGAAAGCCCTTCACAGGATTATTGGGAGGGAATTCTGCAAACCCAGGCCCTGGTTGGGGGAGGGGGTTGGGGGTGGGAGAGCCTCTGACTCTGAGCCTTAGAGCCTTAGCACTACTCCAGGTTGCCCCAAGCCCCTTGCCTTCCCCATGCCTCAATCTCATCAGAGGAGACGAGAGTCAGGCTTTCATGTGCACGATTCACGGACCTCCACCCTCCAGGTGGAGAGCGGAAGGGACAGAAGGAGGGCACGCCAGGCATGCAGGCAGGGCTGCGTGCTGCCAGCCTGTGCAGTCAGCACCCGCCACTAGAGGGGAGGCAGGTGTGCAGCTGGCTGGTGAGGATGGCAGAGCACTTCCGTTGCTCAGGGTGGATGCTCCATGAAGAGAGGGCAAGGGCCCTACAGCAGGGGCCACCAAGGAGCGCAGCTCAGCCGTGGGGAACTATGGGGCTGTTCTGAGGACAAGGAGTCTCTGGCTGAAAATTCAGCAAAGGCTGAAGGAAATCTGGCAGAAGTGGGATTCTGAATGAATGCGGTGCCAAGTAATAGATTCGGTGAGCCCCCCACCCCCCACTCTTCATCAGGGGTCTTCATAGCAGCTTTGTGAGGCGGGGGAGGGAGGCATCACTTCCTTTGAGAGATGAGGAAGCAAAAGCCCTTGAAAGGCAACGGACTGTCCTAAGGTCACAGAGCTCAAGGCGGGACCAGAATCCAGGTCCTTTTATCCCTAACGCTCAACAGGAAAGAAAAAGGTGAGAGGTGGACCTTCCCTCACAGAAATTACAGCCAGGGTGAGGAGACAAGAATTCAGATGTAACCGTTCAGACCCAGAACAAGATTAGACGGTCCTGATCAGAATCAAGGGTGGTAATGATGCTGTGTGGCCTCAGGCAGTCATCTCCCTCTCTGGGCCTCAGCTGAAAACAAGGATGCTGAACTCACCCCTGAGGAAGCTCTCACCAGCGCCTCTCCTCTCTGTAGGTGAGACATGCTTGGGGGGCAAGGGCAATGAGATAGGAGCCTTTTGAGTAGGACCTCAAAGAAGGGCTGATTTTGCACCAATGGGGAAGCAGTAGGGGCTGAGGAAGCCCATCCTGAGAAATCTTATTTGATCCAGAAGGAAAAGGTAGATTCTAAAAGCAGATGAAGGAGGCAGTTTCTTTTCTGGCTTCTTGGTGCATTGGGAAGGAAACGAGGTCCATTCAACATCTCAGCGGGGAAGTGTGAGCGCATGGGTGGCAACCCCACCCAGCAGCAGATTCCGGTGAGAGATGCCCCCGGGCTCCCTCATCACACTGATCACCTGGGGCTGCTCATGACTTGTTCAATCCAGCCTGCATGTGGCTGGCAGCTGTGCAGGCAGCAAGCAACTCAGGGTCCTGGAACTACAGGTGAGTTAACTTCTCAGAGCCTCAGTTTGCTCACCTACAAAATGGGGATATCAATCAATAGTCACACCCTTTGGGGCAAGATGTACAGGAGATGATAGATGTTGAAATTATATAGTGAATTGTATATACTTTGGCCACCTGATGTGAAGGGCCAACTCACTGGAAAAGACGCTGAAGGGAAGAGGAGAAGGGGATGACAGAGGGTGAGATGGTTGGGTGGCATCACTGACACAATGGACATGAGTTTGAGCAAGCTCCAGGAGATGGTAAAGGACAGGGAAGACTGGCGTGCTGCAGTCCATGGGGTCGCAAGGAGTCAGACAAGGCTTAGTGACTGAACAGCAATATCAACAATAGCCCACAAGGGCGATGGAGCTCTTGTCAACGATATGGTTTATTTCTTATTATTACTCCCAGCGGCTTTCCTGCTGGGACTTTGGAGGAGAGCTGAGTTGCCTTCCTGCTGGAATGGGAGAGGGCTACAGGCAAGTGGACAAAGGATGCGGCTCAGATGGAAAGGCTCCTGGGTCCCCGAGGTGCTGTGGGGCGGCCAGTGCTGATGACCTATGTGGAGAAGGCATGGAAGGGGGCAAGGGGCAGAACACACCTGCAGGGCGGGACCTGGAAGCCATCTGATCCAACCCTAATATTTCATAAATGCGGAAACTCAGCCCAGAGAAGGCCTGGGCCTTTCACACTTCCAAAGCAGCCTCAGCAAAGCTTACACTCCCTCCTGAGACCCAGTCACAGAGCAGAACTGCAGCTTAAGAGGCTCATGGAATCGTAAAATAGCCTTAGAATCACAGAACACAATCTCCAGTTCCAGGAGAGTATCTTATTAGAATCTTAAAACACACAATTTAAAAGTACTTAGGCCCAGGCAGCTCAGTCAGGACCACGGATTCCCAGATTCTTTCCAACTTTGAAATCAGAGAAAATCTTAAACTTAGAAACAACAGAACTCTAGAAGCTTCCAATCACAGCATCTAATTTAGGCACCAGGAGTGGCAAAGGCCTATCCCTTCCCCCAACCCCTCCCCTGAGCAGTGCAGGAATCCTCTGTTCCCACCACTGACATATGGCCATTCCGCCCTCTTGAATGCTCTCGGGGACAGGGGACTCAGTCAGCTGTGCCGGCTGGAGGCTGGACACGTTCCTTCCTCTTGAACAGGGAGGGAAATAAGTTCTCAACAGGAGATCTCCACTTTGTACAAATGGATTTTTCACCCCTCCTTGTTCTTTGGCTCTGGTCGGAAAGATTCCCAGGGAAGTGGCAAGGAGCCAAGAGCTGCCACAAAATGACTTTAACCAGCAGACAGGCTGGTAATGGGTTTCGGTGGGAAAAAGGAAGGAGAGGGGCGATTAATTCCAACTTGCTATGCGATAAAGGAAATTAAGGCATAATACGGAAAGGCAGCAGTTCTATTAACCTGTGTGGAATACCAATTACTCAGTCTCCTCAAAATTGCTGGAAATAAGAAAGAAAACCCCCAAAGAGAATGTGATTGTGGCCCAGGGCTCATCTGGATTAGGCTGTTTGTTTGCCCTGGCACCCTAATGATGGGAATGAGGGGAAATTCCCCGTTTCCTGGGAGATGACTACACCAGAGTCAGGGAGAAAAGGCAGGCCCACGTGTTGCCACGGGACCACTTGGCAAGTTTTCTGGGCAGAGGGGGTCCTCGGCCCACTTGAGGGAGAGTTGGGTGCAGTCAGGCCCCAGCGTACACCCTTAATCCTGTGTTCTGGGAGGGACTCTGGGAGGGTCAAGCATCTGATGACCCTTGTTCCAACTGGAAAATCGCAAGTCTCTGCTGTGGGAAGCTGAAGGAATCAAGCAGGGGCCCTTGGGTGCTGAGTACCCAGCTAGGTGCTGGCAAGCCCTGCTGTGAGGCCAGACCTTCAAAGGTGCCACATCTCAGGTACCGGTCCTGGTGGACTGGGACCCTGGGCTCTGGCCAAGGCTACCTCTCTGCAGCTGGCCAAGGGGCAGACAGCATGGGCAGAGTTAACAGCCACAGGCCACAGCTCAGTGTCTCCAGCCAGGGGCCCAGGAGAACTTCTGTGATGGCCCCCAACCAGACCTGGGCAGAGGGAGACAGTCGTGGCTGTGGGAGGTGAGCTGAGGGTGGGGGTGGGCAGGTGCCCAGCAGAACCTCAGTTCTGCTGCTATCCTGGCTGAGACCCCTGGCACTGCACAGAGCCCTCAGACAGGGGGCCGTCACTCAGGGGTTCTGAGCCAGCATGGTCCCCCACCAGATAGGTCCCACCACAGCTTGGATAAAAGGGAAGCTGCCTCTTAAAGAGCCTGCTCTGTGGGCACGCCTACCGCCCACGACAATTCCACCCTCCTCAGCCTTTTCTTCACGTGGACGTTGTCTCCCAGTACAGAGATTTGGAAGATGCTAGTCTGCAGCCCTCTGTGGCCCTCCTCCCACAAGGAGCAAGTTAAGGAACCAGTGTTCACTTCCTGGCGGGGCCCTTACTGGCCGTGTGACCTCAGGCAGGTTACTTGCCCTCTCGGAGCTTCGGTTTTCCTCATCTAAAAGTATGAGGCTGAATCCTGACTTGCAGGGTGGTTGGTTGTAAGATAATGTATCAGTGCCTGACATAGTGAGGCAAGGTCCTCTCGATTTTTTTTTCCACACTCCCACCCCCTGGCTCTGTACCTAGTAGGCCCTCAGGAAGTTTTTGTTAGAATTGTTAAAGGGTTGGGTCAGTCCAGCCACCAGCACACCCTGCCATTCTCCAGCCATGGCCCCACACTGGTCTCTCCTGAGCCCCAGAGAGCCAGAGTCCTGCAGGCCAGCTGTACACTTGCCAAACCCACTACTGTCCCACCTGTGCACGCCCCCACCCCCACCTTTCTGTGAACATCACTCTGTCAAGAGGGGTGGGGAGGCTGAGCAGTCTCTGCACACAGCCCAGCTTGATTCTCCACCCCCACAGCCAGGCCTGGTCACAGGCGCGTGCTCAGGCAGACATGCAGACCCATGGGTGCAGGCACACAGCACACGCACATGCAGATGGGCACATATGCACACAAACGCACACTGCCTGCTTGCACACTCGGACGTGCACCACACACTGAACACAGACACACATGCCTCCCTGTGCACACACAGCAGCACATAGGCCACACACTCACACATGCACAGGTGGCTTCATATTACGCTCACACACTCCAGACAAATATGCATAGATTTTCCTGCCTCTCCTGTGACAGCCAGATGGTGGGATTCTCCCAGAGGGCTACCATTTAATGCTCTAATTAATTTTTTAAAATTCTGTGTACCCAGAGCCTGGGTTTGTTCCAAATGTCTCAGGCATGGTCCCAGTCTGAAACCAAGGAAGGAGATCTTAGGGAGAAGGATGGTGGGGCTTCCACTGCCCCCAGGAGAGCCTGCATCCTCACTGGAAGGCTATGATACCTAGCCTAGACACCTAGCCTAGTAAGGGGGTCTGGGCTCAAAGTCCTCTTCCCTGGTTCCAAGAGCACCCTATAACCCAGGACCAGGAGACAGCCCTCGCAGCATCCCTGGCAGGTTGTCTGGCCCTACCTGTACTTTGGTCCCTGCACAGGCCACTGGGCTCCTGTTCAGACTGCACTGCAGGGGAAGGTTTTTACAGGGTGGGCTCTGGGGCTCACATCTAGATCCAAACTCGCCCTTTACAAGCCCTACTGTGTGACTCTGGGGCACTGTCAGTGGAAACAAGGCACAGAGCCAGTGCAGTCTGCCGGGCAAGAGGGATGAGGCGGGAAGATATGGGCCAGCCCAGAGGGACTTGCGATGCTCCCTGCCTTCCCGCTTGCACGCCTCCAGTGAGGGGGAGCTCACTCCATCTCCAGGCAGCTCTGACTAGACCAGAGCACATCCTTACCAGGTTCCCTGGTGAACCCTGGCTGTTCTCTGGGCCATGGTCCCCGGTGGTTCAGGCTGGCAGGAACCACACAGCACTCACCCTCCAGGCCTTTCCTCCGCCTTTCCTGGGGCACGTTCTTTGCTGCTGAGTGTTTGGGAAAACGCAGCAATAAATTTACCGCCTCACTTATGAGTAATTTGCTGTCAGGAGCTCTGCGTAAGCAGAGGGCTGAATTAACGAGGCTTAATTAACATTAATGTTGTGACAGATTTCAACCAAGTGGGGAAATCCCCCATCCTCACAGCCCAGGCCCTCGCCTGCCGCTTCTGGGCTCGTGTGGGAGGTGAGAGGCCCGGGGAGGGTGCTTAGAGCTGCTGATGGACGTGACCGAGGGCCGCCTCTTTCCCAGGATTAGAGGGATTGGGGATCTGGGGGCTGGAGGTTTGCAGATCAGCACAGGAAGCCAGGAGCCTCTGCATCACCAGTTCCAAAGGAGCCTTTCAGGCCAAGCCCTTCGTCCCCTTTGCCTGGCTCGGTGACACCTGCATGGGCCTTCAAGCCTGAGAGCCCAGGGTTTGGATCTGCCACTCCCAAGCTGAGGGGCCTTGGGTGAGTCACCCCACCTCTCTGTGCCTCACCATTGCCGTCAGCAAAGCAACAAGACAAATCCCCGCTCTCAGGGCTGTCAGAGGATTCCCGAGGTCATGCGTGGAGAACAGAGGGGCTCTGACATCTGCATCTCCTCCTCCTACATCATGAGCGGAAGAAGAAACATGATTGAGTGACTAACAGGCACTAGGCGCATCATCTCATTTAATTCTCCTAATAGTTCTTTGAGGAAGAAACTACTATAGTCCCATTGTACGGATGAGGAAACCAAGGCACTGAGGGGAGCTGATTTGCCCAAGGTCACATGAATAGTCACGGCCGGGGGCAGTGAGGGGACCACAGTCACTCACTACGCCCATTGAGCACCTCTGGAAGGATCTAAAGAGCCAAGGCAAGGGGTGAAGTCAGGCAGTGGGGGCCATGAGGGGTGGGCACAGGGCCTGGGCCAGTGGTGGAATCACTCTGTGGATGGCAGAAAGGGAGAAGTGTGTCCCGTGCCAGCAGGTGTCCCACCACACAGGTACCTGGTTTTCAACCACTATGCTAAGTCACTTCAGTCGTGTCCGACTCTGTGCGACCCCATAGACGGCAGCCCACCAGGCTCCCCCATCCCTGGGATTCTCCAGACAAGAACACTGGAGTGGGTTGCCATTTCCTTCTCCAGTGCATGAAAGTGAAACGTGAAAGTGAAGTCAGTCAGTCATGTCCGACTCCTAGTGACCCCATGGACTGCAACCTACCAGGCTTCCTCCGTCCATGGGATTTTCCAGGCAAGAGTACTGGAGTGGGGACTTCATTAAACTGCCCCCGCAAGGGTCCAGGCATGACAGGCTTTGGGGAGGAGACAAATGCAATAGAAGGTGCACATCCTGCTCTCGGGATTGGTCCCCTCTTCTACTTCTCTCGGCTTTCCCCCAGGGCACCCACCAGCTCTGGTAGGGGGTAGGCACACCATCATTTATCATTAATGATTGCCATTATTAATATTAATGTGGAGGACAGCTCCAACCAGGACCAACTCTAAGGAGCAGCAGGAAGGAGGCCCAGCTCCCACTTACCCATCCGACACCTCGGGCTCTCAGCCATCATCCTGCACACTTCTTAGATCACCGAACAGGACAGGCCATGTCAAGGGCCTGGGGCTCCTCAAGGGGGACAGGAGGGACTCTGGGCCCCAGGTCCCTAGGGCTCACCTGAGAGACGACCAAGTTGGTGTCTTAGTGCTATGGGTGTGTCTGGGAACCGTGTAGGAAGGAGGGAGGGGACAGCATGTGGTGCGGGGTCAGATCTACCTCCAGGGAGTACGGCTCCTCAGCCCTGCCAAGCCCCATACACCCGCAAGTCCTGCCGCAGGAAGCCTTCCCCTCCCCGCAGCCCTCCCCCTACCTCCTGACTCAGACACTAGCCACATGACCTTGGGGAAGCCTCTCCTTACCTCTGCCTCATCTCTGTCCCCTGCATGATGAGGGATAAAAACAGTGCCACCTTATGGGGCTGATGGGAGGGCCGAGTGGCAGCGGCTCAGTAAGCGATGGCTATGATTACTGACCCTCGGAGGGTAGTGGATGCCAGCCCAGTCAGGTACCACCAAGCAGTGGCGTGGGTTCAGGGGTTTTCCAGTCTCCACAGGGCCACTCTCAGGCAGCAGGATCAGCTGGGGGGCTCTGTACAGCCCCTGTGACAGGCCAGGGACCTAGAGTGCCTCCAGGGGTCTCTGTACAGCCCCCATGACAGGCCAGGGACCCAGGGTGCCTCTCAGGACAAAACCAGAAAAAGCTCTGCTTTTGCAGATAGAAAGAACTGCCTTATAAGGAAGTGAGACCTCCATCCCAGCAGGTTTGTGCAAGTAAGAGATCCATTCATTTATTCAACTAGCATTCACTGGGCCCTTCCTTCTCAGTTCTGGGCCCTGTGTTGGGCACCGGGAATTGGGAGAGACAGACAGAGACCCAACGCCACCAGGGAAATCTACCATCTAAGAAAACAAGAGATACTGAAGGTGCCAAACCGATCCCAGGCCAGGTCTGCCCAGTCCTGTAGAGGTGTCAGAGGCTAGAGAAAAAGCAAGAGGCCCTTTGGCATGAAGGGGGCTTGGGGACCACTTGGGGTGGCTCAGTGCACGTGCTTTGGCCCTGCAGATGTAAGGCCAGGCCCCACCTGCTCTGAGCCCCTCAAGGCCATCATCACAAGGGCCTCCTGGTGCTCACTCTCTCCCTGCCCTTGTCCACCTTGACCACAGCTCAGTGCTGGTCCCCAGAGCCCCACCCAGCCCGATACCCAGTAAGGAGTGGACAGGAAGTATCTTTGGAGGGAAGGTTCTGCTGGCAACAGGGAATGGAGGAGAGAGGGGTGGCTGTCTCTGCTGGGACGGGGACAAGGGCATGGCTGGCCCCAGACAGAGGGTGGGCTCACCCCTTGCCCACTTTCCCGCCCCACAGCATCCATGACTCCCCCACACCCCCACCCTCCCGCCCCAGCCATGGTTCCCTGGGGAGCGGGCTCCAAGGAGGCCCAGCAGCCAGACCACCAGCTGCTGCCCCCTCCCCATACAAACCCTGGCCACAAAGCACCTCCCCCCAGCTCTGCCCGCCCGCGGTGACAGCCTCTTGGCACCAGCTTTCCCCTTCCCTCCATCTGTCAGGAGTCGGTGCAGACAGACTGTGAGAACCATCAGAGGAAGTAGCAGCACTGCTTGGGCCCTCCCCACCCCTGCCGCCCCAGCACTACCCCCCACCCCAGGTCCTTTCTCTCCCCACGCCTGTGTCTACCTTTCCCTTGCATCTGTCTCCATCTTTTCCGACTGACGAAGACACTGACAAAGTGGGGGTGGGGAGGAGAAGAACAGCCAGCCAGGGACCCCCACTTACTGGTAACCACCAAACATCTCGGCCACCACACTTGACCTTCTCCTCAGTCATTAAGGAGTTGAAATCCTGTGAGCCTGTGGGCTCAGTGTCCCCATCTGAACACCTGGCATAGCAATCCTGCTGAGCCCGCCTCTCAAGGGATAGAAGGAAAATGCCGTGAAGAACATAAAGGGCAGCAGGAACGCAAAGGCAGGGCCGTCGAGGTAACAATCCTCACCTTACTGATGTGATGTTATTGATGTTATTGACGTGAGGTGAGCAGGGCAGGGCTGGGGGAAACCAAGTCTCAGAGAGAGCTGTCACTCAGCTGCGTCAGAGGCAGGGTCAGATCAAAGGCCAGGCGTCCTGGCTGTGTCCACACCAGCACCCCAACCAGGATGCTCAGCCCTGGCTCCTTTAGACCTTCCAAGGAGCTCTATGTCTCCTTGAATTCTGCCAAAAGGAGGGGAAGAAATCAGCTTTTTTTCTTTATTTAGAGTGAGCCCTGCCCAACTAGCAGCAGAATCCACAGGTAACGGGGAAGCCCTGTTGCAGAGCCGGGGGGAGTGGTTGCGGGAGTTGACAGAGTGCAGGCTGGCGGGCCAAGTGTCCCATTGGACATGAGCTTTTGTTTTAAAACTGGGGCGGTTCCAAGCAAATGAGGACAAGCTGGTCACCCTGCGTGGGAGCAGGCTCTTGGTAATGCCAAAGCGCTGGCCAATGCGGGGGCGGGCCTTTTCAACCAACAGAGAGCAAAACCCCTGTCCCCCTTGATCCCAGCAAAGCTTGGCCCGAGGCCCCAGAGGCCCCAGGATGGGGGGCAGGGAAGGAAGTTCTGGTCTAGCTGCCATCTTGGGACCCTGGGGGGCCATGTGTGACCCCGACCGCAGCTCAGATGTGCCCGGGGAACAGGGGAAGGAGACTTGGGTCCTCTACCCCTTTTACCTCCAAGGAAGCTCGAGGTTCAGAGAAACCAACTGCCCAAGGTCACATACTGAGTTAGGTGACCAAGGCCTGCTTTTCCATCTGCAGATCCTTCCTAGGTCCTGGCACACAGCAGGCCTGCAGTGAATGCTGGAGCTCAGACTTGAAGACTCCAGTCCATGCCAGGTGCTTCTCTGGGGCTCACACGTGGCTCAGGAGCATGCAGCACAAGGAGCAGAAACACGGCCTGGCAGGAGGGGACCTGGGCCTATGCCAGAGATCCCCACCCACTCTCCTCCCCTCCCCCTCCTTGGCAGGCCCTGGCCAGGTCCCCTGCCCCATCCTCCTGAAGCCTGAGTCTGTGAACCACAGGCTCTTAATCGGACCATCTCGGTATGCGGCAAGGATGGAGGGAAACACAGGGACAGGGGAGCCCAGAGCAGGCCCTGACCTAGCCAGGATGGGAAGGCTCCCTGGAAGTGGTGACTATTGAGGCAAAGTGGGACTGAACAAGCAGAGGAAGGGTCTTCCAGGCACGTGAGAGTGTGAAGATGCCTCTTCGACATCACTCACATGGGGGGGGGGGCGGGGGGCTGGAGCACAGAGTCGAGGGTTTTGGGGGGCAAGAAGATGGTGAGGTCCGGGGCTGGAGATGCCAGGTGCGTGCTGGGTCTTGAAGGACCCTGAAGGCCAGCCAGCAGACTGTCCTGTGAGTGGTGGACCTCCCTGCAGGGTGCCGAGCAAGGGCAGGACAGTGCTCTGAGTGTTTGAGCGCTCTTGGCTGCAGAGCAGAGAACAGACAGGAGGGAGGGAGCAGAGGCAAGGCTGGGGCTGCTGCCCTGGTCCAGGGAGGCCGCAGTGGGATGGAGTAGGGGCCTGGGCCGTGAGCGGGGGAAGGACCAGGCCACGGAGGCTATTAGTGGTAAGGGAGAAAGGGGCTACAACGACTCCCAGATTCCTAACCAAGACATGGCGGAGGTGTCTGTGCTGTGCACTGGTCTCGGGGGCAGAGGAGGTCCAAGCACCACCCTCCAGCACCCAGCAGCAGGTTCTTGCAGGATCTGTCGCCTTGCTGACCAGGAGACAAGCTGTCTGTAGAGGTGTCACCATTACCTCTGGACACAGCACATCTGTCTTCAGCCCCCACTTCATAGGGAGGTAGGTCACAGTTACAGAAGGCAGCCAGTATTTATAGAACCTGAGAGTGTGCAGCCCACCAGGCCCCAAGAAACAGTGGCCCGAGAGGGAATAGGCCTTACTCGAGGTTATATAGCATGTCAGCTGTCACAGGCCAAGAAGGGATACTAAGCAGGCTTGAGGTGAAGGTAGGGGGCAGAGTCTGTGAGCAGAGGCCCCAAAAACAGAGGCGGGACCAGGACAGGGCAGGAGTGTCACAGGAGGCAGATTTGAGGTTGAAAGGAAGACAGATTCTCTAACAGGAAGGACTGTCTAGGGGCAGAAAAAGCTCTCAGTTGCTGAGTTAGCTCCCTGTCCCTAAAGGTATTCAAGCAGATACCTCCCCCACGCCCACACCCAGCCCCTGGAGTTGCTGGAGGGAATTCCCACATTGGGATGAGTATGGAAGCCGGCTTTAGCCAAATAAAGATGCTTCTCCCAAGAGCCACAGCTCACTCAACACAGAGTCACCAAGGCTTGCCTTGCGCCAGGCTGGGGACATCCAGGGCAGGTGGAACAGAACAAGAGAAACCTTCTCAGTCAGTCTTCCTCATCCTCATCCAGGGAGATGAGGCCAAAGCTGGGCAGGGGGCACAGGGTGGAGGCCCTGGCTGCCCAGGCTCCATGTCACAGGTCTAAGGGACTGGGCACATGTGGGGCACAGGGTCAAGGGCTGGACAGGGTCAGACACAATACAAACTCCTCCTACACCCCACCCCTCCTGGAGGTCCCCAAGGCTCTGGGCTCATTTCCTAATGAGGTCCCTGGAAGGACTCTTCCTAATTAAATTAGGACAGTAAGTTATGGCCTGGGGCCACAGGAAGAAGCAGGGACAAAGGAAGCTCTTCCTATTCCACCCAGCAGTGAGCATCTCTGCATGGGAGGGGACACCTAAAGGTCAGTTGGGAGACAGAAGTTCAGACGAAGAGGTCAAAAGAAGCTGAGCAAATCATGTGCAGGCACTGCTCTCAGGGCTTCTCTTAAATAAACTCATATTCATCCAGCCACTTAGAGGGTTAGGTGTTGGCTCCATTTTAGAGACAAGTGAAGTAACTTGCCTAGGGCCCCACCGCTAGGAAGTGGGGAAGTATGGACTTGTCCCCAGGCAGCCTGGTTAGAGGCCCTGCTATTCTGTGTCACAGTGGGGTTACTTAAGGATGAGGTGATGCAGGAGCATTCAGGAGGAAGGGGACCTGGGGGGTCTTTGTGTCTGTGGCTCCCACCTGGCCACAGAGCAAGCAAAGTTTTGGAGTCAGATCTGGACAAGGGTCAGGGAATCCAAATTTCAAAAGCTGCCCAAAGTGACTCAAGCTCCTGATGCAATCCTCACAGGTGGGAAAACTCAGGCTCAGGACAGGTCAGAGACTCACTCAGGTCCCTCAGTAAGTCAGTGACAAGGGGAGGCTCCCTGGCTCCCGATGTGGTGGCACTGAGAGCCTAGGGGGACTGGCTCTCAATAGGACAACAGTGACAAGGGCTAGGGCCTCTGCTCCCAGGGGAAGAACTCAGTGCAGAACCACACAGCCATCAACCTCTGGGCCCTGGTGTGGACCTGTGCCCAGCGCAGGAAGAATTGACTGGTTCTGCAGGACCCAGTGAGGCTTCAGCTACTATACCAAAATCAGGAATTGCTCATTGTCCATGCGCATGGGCCTCCCCGGTGGCTTACATGGTAAAGAATCTGCCTTCAATGCAAGAGACCTGGGTTCGATCCCTGGCTTGGGAAGATCCCCTGCGAAGGGAATGTCCACCCTCTCCAGTATTCTTGCCTGGAGAATTCCATGGACAGAGGAGCCTGCAAAGAGTCAGACGTGACTGAGCGACTAACACTTGCACTTTTTCACACAGTGCAGGAGTCTGAGGTTCAGGTTTGAGGGACTTGTCCCAGACCTGCAGCTAGGACGTGAAAGACTGCGGTGGAAACTGAAGTCCAGCTGACACTGGGAGGCCATACGAGCCCGTCAATCACCTCTGAGAAGCAGGCAGTTGTTCAGGTAGAGGAAGGAGAGCGCGGAGACATGAGAGCATCACGTGTGCAGCAGATATAAAGCCTGGGGCTGCAGGTATTAAAGAATCGGCCTGGTCAGACTCAGCAAAAAAATAAACAGGCAGAAACTCCCAAGTGGAGGCATGTTCTACTAATAAACTGTTGGTTCCAGCTTTGCATGTTTGGTTTAGGCCACATCCCTGGGTTGGGGTTGTGAAGGGTTGGATTTCACACCGCTTACTCTGGGCCTCCTGGGCCACAGAGAACAGGGGCAGCTCCTTGGACCCCCACACCTGGGGCCTGGCCATAGCAGAGTTCCAGTGAACTCCCTGGTCTCAGGGGGAAAAGAGAATCCCAGAGAATTAGAGCTGAGAGGGGCTGGGAGATGCCCCACTCCTAATGAGTAGAGACCCAAGAGGGTCAGGAACCTGCATCCGGCCAGTTGGTGAGGTAGGAGCGGGGGTGGAGCTGAGGTGGGCCTGGACTCCGGGCCATGACGTTTCTATCAAGCTCAGCCCTCTGGGTGGGGGGTGGGTGGGTGCAGACAGTGGGCTGCAGGCTGAGACTTGGAGGTGGAGAGAAGCTGCCATGGCAGGGGGCAGGCTGGGAACAGAGACTGCTGGCACCTCGCCAGCTACAAATAATTCCCCCGCCACAAACAGCCCAGTGGGGGGCTTTGGATTCAGCTTGGCTGGGCGGCCTTGGCCGGCGTGGGAGGAAGGGCGTCACTGTGTCCCTGCCGCCTCCGTGTGTCTGGAACGGTCACCTCCCTCCTGGTGCACACCCCCTCTCTGAGGTGCACACCCTGTGCACACGCACATGTACCGGGACACATGGTGGAGAGGCGGCCGAGGGTGACGGGGGCAGCAGATGGCAGCTCAGTCTAGGAAGCAGAGAGGGCAGGGCGGTGGGAGGAGCACTGGCCTGAATATCCCTGGATTCGCGCCACCAGGAAAGCCCACCCTGGGCCTCCAGCTATTCAGTCCTGTAGCTTAACCTGGGCCGATGGGCCCTTCTTGCCTCTCATCAGCTTCCAACTCTCTGATGTTAAACGGACCCACTGGGGAACCAAGGCCCCCTCCTAGATAACTATGCCAGGCGCAGCTGGTTAACCAGGTCTTCTTGTTTCTCTCTGCTTAACCAACTCCCCCAGGCCACCCAGGAGGCAGCCACTATGAGGCCTCCAGTGCAGATGGCGGTGGATGAGGTGATTCCTACAGTCCCTCCCAGCCCAAGAAGCTGCTGTTCTCCAAAGCAGCCGAGTCCTCCCAACTGGCCAGATGACCTACATCTCTCCTGCTGCTATTTCAGCAGTTGCCCTCTTGTCATGTCCTTGGTGGAGGAGGAGGAGGAAAGCTGCTGATGGTCCCTTCTACTTAGCTGTTCCCCGTGCGGAGATCATGGGCTTGGGAAGGGAAGTGGGGTGCTCATTTCAGGGCCAGGTCTGGACAGAACACTTTATATCAGCCTGGGTACCTCTGAGAGGTAGGCTCATTATCCCCATTTCAGAGACCAGTGATCTAAAGCTCAGAGCATAAGACCCATACCAAGAACCCTGGCTAGTGGGTCACAGAACTAGTGGTCTGACTCCATTTTTCTCCATCACTCCACAGCATCCAATCCAATCACAGGCACAGGAAGAAGACAGAAGGGAAAGCAGCCCAAGGAACCTGAGCCTTAGGGCTAAGTTCTGGAAATGGACCCTAAATAGTCCAGCTACCCTCCATCAGCCTGCCTGGAATCCACCCACAAAGCCAGCTACACTCACACCAACCTTCACCAGGCATCAAGGAGCTTGAGGGCCACAAGACCCCTTCCCCCAGGCCAGGACTCACCCTGAGCCCAGCTCCAGGGAGAAGAAAACTGCTCAGAGTGCTGGTTACAGTGCAGGCGGAGTATGGACCAATGGGTGAAGGGGAGATGACGTTCAGAGAGGGAGAGTCCCTCACCCAGGGTCACACAGCAAGTTAGGGGCAGGGGCAGAATCACTTTTATAATGCTGTGGAGGAGATAGATTCTACAAACATCATGAGAAAAATGAAGACTGGTTGTGTTCCCTCTTGTGTTCTCTGGTGGGGGTGTTCTCCTTGGGGCCAGAATACAGTTGTCCTTTCTCCTCACTTTGCTTTGTGCGGCCTGGATCTGGCTGCTTTGTCTGCCCCCTGGGACTGGGGTGAAGTGGCCCTGTGCTCACGGAAAAGGGAGGTCCTGTGGACTGCCCACCTGGCTGGGAGGGGCCGCAGGGAGTCGGGGTGTCATGAGATAGGAAACCGTCTCCTTGAGGGGGAGCGACAAGGTGAGGAGGAAAACACATGCTCAACCCTGTCTTTCCCAGGGCTTTCTTCTTCTTAAGAGAAGAACCAGAACAAGGCACAAAGTGTAATCCTGATATTTACCCCAGCACTGTGTAGACAGGAAAAAAAATAGAACCAACTAAATACAAGTCTATCCATAGGAGACTATGTCGTTAAATCAGGCAAGATTCATGCAGTGGAATGCTATCTAGCCCTTTAAAACGATGATCCCCAGCACTGTGTAGACAGGAAAAAAAATAGAACCAACTAAATACAAGTCTATCCATAGGAGACTATGTCATTAAATCAGGGAAGATTCATGCAGTGGAATGCTATCTAGCCCTTTAAAACGATGATCGGCATCTACTGTTCTGACACAGAAAGATGTACGTGTTGTAAGGAGAAAACAACTGGCATAACACATGCTCATTTTGTAAAAAAAAAAAAAAAAAAAAATAGCACATGAACTCGCATGCAGAGAATACAAGAACATCTCTGGGAGGACAGGCAGCTCCCACAGTGGTATAACCACATGAGAAACTCCTGCCTTCCTCTTTTCACTTTTCTGAATTGTCTGGGTGTTTTCACTTTTTTTAAACAAGTATGATACTATCTTAATATAATCAGAAAAACTTTCTTCTATTGGAAAAATAAATGAAATCAACTGAAGTGAGTTTTGGCTTGAGCACCACCAGTGAAAGGCTGTGTGGCCCCAGGTAAGTCCCGCACCCTCCCTGAGCCTCAGTTTCCTCAAGAAAATGGGGATGATAATGAACTTCTGCACCACCTTCCCCACAGAGCAGCTGTGAGGCACAAACTGGAAAAAGCCATATTGTGGTTCTAACAGGCTGAGAGGGCCAGAAACTGAATAGTCTGCAGAGTGGCTGGTGTAAAGTCCCTTGTGGAACTCAGAGCCAGTGACCAGAGGAGGGCGGTGGCCACTTGACCATTCCCGTGGACTCCCAGACTGGCGGACCTCAGGGAGGCTTTGGGCTGCCATATCCAAGGGGCGGGTATGTGGAGGCCGAGAGGAATCATGGGAATTGTGTGGACCTAGGAGCCCCATGGCCCTGCTTCTCTGGGTGACTCTTCCAGTCACTAGAGGGTCTTGATAATAAGCTGGGCTCTGCACCTGCAAAGCACTTGGCTTGTGGGCACCTGGCCTGGGCTCTGCCAGGGACAGAGAGGTCAGACCTGGTGCAGGGGGATGGGGGAGCTCACAGTTGGGGCCTCTCCTGAGCCACTCCAGCCAAGGGGCTATTCCTGGGGCCTATGACATACGTGGCCTATAAGAGGAGCCAGGGCCACACGACTGGTGATGGAAACTGCAGCTTCAGACTCAGCTCATGCTCAGGGGCACCGAGGGGCCAGTGCTGCTCAGGAGGGAGTCCGTACACCCACTGGCAGGGGTTGGCAAAGACAGATGCCTGGGGTACCTAGAAAGGAAGAGGGGCCACAGCACACCCCCACGTCACTCCCGCTGTAGCTGTGACTGGGATGTGTGAACATGTATCTCCTCCTTTACCTGTGTCACATTGTAGCTGGACAGGCATGGCCCAGTCCTGTCGCTGACCGACCAACGCATCCAGGGCAAGTGACTTCGCTTCTCAGAGCCTTGGCCTCAGGTGACCCAGCTCACAAGAGAGGACCTTACTATGGTCCCTAAAGGACACCCAGCTCCCTTTTCCAGCCTCAAGGACCCCTCAGGGGCTTCTCAGAGGCCCCTGGGTCCCCCATATCTGACTGATACTAGATTCCCACTCTCAAAAGTGGGGGACATTTCCTCAGTCCATTCATTCATTCACACACCACTCAAATGCCTTGGCTCTGGGCCAGGCCCTGTGGTCCTCCACCTCAGATACTCCCCAGAAACCACAAGCTCCTACAATGGGCTATAACAAGGGTCCACAAAGCCATGGCATCCAAACATAGGAGAGGTTAGATCACACAAGGAAGACAGGGAAGGCTTCGTGGCAGAGGTAATGAGCTGGGTTTTGAAGGATTAGTAGGAAACAGAGCAGGACAATCCAAGCAGAAGGAAAGTATGTATGAAGACCCGTAGGCGAATTGCCTGGGAGCCAGAGAACCAAGAGCTTTCCTGGTAGCTCAGCTGATAAAGAATCTGCCTACAATACAGGAAACCCCGGTTCAATTCCTGGGTCAGTAAGATCCCCTGGAGAAGGGATAGGCTACTCACCCCAGTATTCTTGGGCTTCCCTGGTGGCTCAGATGGTAAAGAATCTGCCTGCAATGCAGGAGATTTAGGTTCAATCCCTGGGTTGGGAAGATCCCCTGGAGGAGGGAATGGCCACCCACTCTAGTATTCTTGTCTGGAGAATCCCCATGGACAGAGGAGCCTGGCGGGCTACAGTCCATGGGGTCGCAGAGTCAGACATGACTGAGCGACTAAGCAGAGCACAGCACAGAGAACCAAAGTCAACATTTTGGATGACTTGGGTTCTTGGCCTTTTCTGGAGGCAAGATGGTGAATAGGAAATGACACTCTTTGAGGTTACCTGCATCAGTGACATATCGCTGGGGCCTCAGTTTCCCTATCTGTATAATGGGAACAGTAACCACCATCCCCAGGTAATGGCCAAGGAAGACCCTTGGAAACTATGGAGGGTTACATTCATGGGGGGCTATGTGAGGAGAGGACCTTATGTTGGGGCTCCGTGCTGTCTCCAGAGAAGAGGGTCCCTCCCAGACAGAAACCTATAGTCCAAGGAGGCATCACTGGACACTGCAATCCCTCACCACTTCTTCCACACCCTCTGAGCCCCAGGCCCTCTGACCTCTACAGGGTAATCAGAACTTGGAAAGGAAGAGCCCGAGGAAAAGTCCAGGCTCCAGAGTGGACAGGCCTGGGTCAAGTCCCAGCTCTAGCACTCAAACATCATGACACTGGCCAAGTGACTTCTCTTTGAGCCTAGGTTTCATCATCTTTAAAATGGAAATAATAAGAAAACAGCCCTCAAAGGGTTGTGAGTAGCAAAGCCACTGAATGCAGATTGTCCAACATGATACTAGGCGCGGGGTAAATAGCCTGTATCGAGTGTTAGTAATTCCCTCGAGGGAGCTATTTCGGCATATTCCTTGCTCAGCACAAGGTTGGCAGGACAACTTGGAGAAGAAGGATCTGGGACCAAAGGAAGAACAGGGACAGGCTACGGGAGCTCAGGGACCAGGGAGGAAGAGGACAAGAGGTCAGGGAAGGCCACCCGGGGGAGGTGGCACCTCCACCAGAACTTCAGACTGGGCGACAGGGCATGTGGGCAGGTGTTATCAGTGCTGTTTAGATCCAGGGCCCTGAGGCTTGGCTGCACGGCCCCCACAGCAGGGCCCCACACCCTCCCCTCAGCCCAGGGCTGGCTTCCTGGGGGTGGCACTGGCCTAGGGGTCTGACCTGGACCAGAACACTTACTTCCATTTGCTTATAGCCCTGAAGGGGCGCAAACAAATGTGTACTCTCCTGCTCCCTCAGCCCTCTGCTTCCTCCCTCTCTTCACCCTCTCCCTGGGGGCATCTCTCTGGCTTCACCTGCTGCTGCTATTTCCCCAAGGAGAGAAAACTGTCAAGTCAGTTTCCTGCAGACAACTCAGAGGACTAAGAGGCCCGCTGCACTCAGAACCCTCGGCAGGCCTGAGTGAGCCCAGGGGGTTTCCGGAGGGGAACTTGGTCCCAGGAGAGCCCGCAGGAAGGCCCATGGGAGAGTCTTCAGCAAACACTCCCAAGGCCTGCTGGGACCAAGCCATGGAGGCACCATCCTGGCCCCGGGGAAGGGAGAAGCTTGGGGTCTGCTGGGGGCCACAGGGCTTTCTCCCCTTTCCAGGCACAGACAGGTCATAAACCGCCTCGGGACTATCATTTAGCCTCAGGGAAGGCTTCCTCTGCCCATCCCAGGGCCCCAGACACTCGTTCATTGAGACCAACCAGACTGGTTTGGTTCACTTCTTCCCTCAGGCCCTCCCTGGGTGACTTTCTCCATTCCCAGGTTCAACTCAGGGCTGAATGGCCTTGGGGCTACCTCCACTAGGGCTCAGCAACTCTGTGGCTGGGGCAAGTCTCAGAAATTGGAGCCTTGAGACCTCTGGCTAAGCAAATAGGAGCAGGAGAAGCAGGGACATCTTGGCAGACAGATATCTAGTCTTCAGTGAACTCCTCCAGAGCAGACAGACCCATTGCCATTCACTGAACACCTACTGCTTATCAGGCACATTATCTCACTTAATCCTCACAACACTTCTGGGAGGGAGAGACTAATACCACCTCCAAGGCCATTCAGCCAGAGGTCACAGTTGGGATAGAAAACCAAGAGTGTCTAATTGAGGGCCACATTGAGTTATTCCAACACCAAGTCTCTAACTCCCCTCTCTTGACTCCTGTGTCTCAGCCCTGGAGAACGCTTTCTGAAGGAGGTGAAACCTGCACTGACAATTCGAAGGTGACAAGAAGAAGGCTGCCAGATGAGGGAGCAGAAAGTGTTCCACACAGATGGAATACCATGTGCAAAGGCCGTGAGAAGCAGCAGGAAAGCTAGAACGTGACAGAAGTCTGGTGTCACAGGTTCATTCACAGGAAGAGCAGGAAGGGGTTGGAGGGCAGTGGCCATCAGGAGCTGGTCACAGAGGCCCATATGCAGAGGAGTCTCAGCTGACCTTATGCTATGGGGACATGGGAGCTTCAGGAGGACTCTGAATGGTGGAACCAGCAGTTCAGATGAGGAAACAGAGGTTCAGAGAGAGCAGCACGGTCTGTCAGATGTCTCCATTCAAAAAAGGACACGAAGCTGGGCCTGGTGTCAGGGGTGTTAGAATGGCTTAGGTCAGGTGGCACGCCGAATACCAAATGCAATGTGCAGCCCCAGCCGGAAGTGGTGGCCAAGCTTTAATTATTTACAAGGCCACTGCCCAGCAGGCCTCAGCACTCCTGCAGCCAGGCTTCGCCTAGCTAATGAACTCTCTGCCGGGGAGACCTCACTGCAGCCACTGCTTATTAAACTTGAAGTGGAGGAGTGACGAAAGCTAGGAGAACAGGGCAGCCTAAAAAAGCCTGAATAGGTAGGGAAAACTGAACATACAACCGGGCCACCTGTCTACACAGCACACCCACACAGAGAAGCTGGAGGGGGATGAGAGGGAGAGGCTGATGTCCCCTCAAAATGAGGAAACAGAGGCCTGGGAGGACTTACCTGAGGCTACCAGCTAGTGCTTGATGCGACACACATTCCATAGTTGGGTGCCTGCATTCAAACCCAGCAGTTTCAGTTTACTGAAAAATCATACACCCTTGAGCCTGTTCCTTAACCCCTCTGTGCCTTCGTAAAACGAGGATGTGCGCAGGTGACTTCATAGAGTCACCCCGTTTTGTAGACTCGAGGAGCACAAGGTGACGCATGTAGAATCCCACCACAGCAAGAGCTCGGTAAATGTTCACTGTTCTTGCTGTTGCTGCTCTGGGAGCAAAGGGCTGGCTGGAGACCAGAACCCCGGTCTCTGCCCCAGACACTAAGGAGCAACAGGAAACTGAGGCCAAGACGCCGGCTGGTCTGTGTGGCCCAGGTGCGGCCAGGAACCCCACCCCTTCCCTTGGCTGGGCTGCCCCTGAGCTTCCAGCCCCTTCCTCCACTTTGAAGGCCCTTTGAGCTGGGAACTGACGCCCCATGAGCCTTTCCCTTTCCCATCCTGCCAGCTCTATTCGAAAAGGCAAGTCCCATCCATTGTGGGTTAAGTTTCAGCACTTAGAAGGTCAAGTTCCAGCTCCAACCATGAGGAGCTGTGTGACTTTGGGGGCATCAGGTCACCTTTCTGAACTCCAGTTCTTCCTCTATAATGTGGGGCCTGTATCATCTATTTCTAAATGCTAAGTCCTAATGAAAGTGAAAGTGTTAGTCGCTCAGTTGTGTCTGACTCTGCAACGATATGGACTGTAGCCTGCCAGGCTCCTCTGTCCATGGGATTCTCCAGGCAAGAATACAGGAGTGGGTTAGCATTCTCTTTTCCAGGGGATCTTCCCAACCCAGGGATTGAATCCAGGTCTCCTGCATTGCAGGCAGATTCTTTACCATCTGAGCCACCAGGAAGGCATCAAGTCCTGAGGGAATGGCATTAATTACTATCTTTTAAGGCCTGGCTCAGCTTCTCTTCCTCCAGAAAGCCTTCCTTGGCTTCCTCCAAAGACAAGCTCCCTCCCCCCAACCTCCATCTTCTCACGGAATTCATGGTCGGCATTCTAGCCCCTTTGGGAGCTTGAACTCATTTTGCGGCACACAGACTTCACTTACAAATTGCAATCCCCAGTTTACAAGCTAAGAGGTACAGAGGTGGAGTGGCTGAGGCCCTCTCACAGGGTGGAAGGGGTGGAATGATTAAATATAAGGCAGGGAGGACAGTTCCAAGCAAAGCAGTTTGGGCAGGTGGCCCAGAATGGAGGGAACTTCCCAGATGGGGAAGGAAGAGGTGACAGAATACCATTTTCCAACACCTGGCCCCATACAGCCACTGGATCTTGCAACCCTTTCCTCACCATTTCTCTCTGTGACCCCTAGGAGTCCCTTTCTAAAGACCTTGGTGGTGTGAACTCACATCCATTCCCTTCTCTTCACCAGCCCCATGTGAAGACTTTCTATGTGTATAATCTGTGGTAAAGGAATGGCTACCCTCATTTGGCGGATGATGAAACAAGTCCAGGAAAGTCCAGTGTGTAGGATCAATACTCAATACTAACAGCCAAGCCCTCAATGTCAGTTGTTTTTGTTCACTAACCCTTAGTGAAAAACAACAACAAAAAAAACCCTTAGTGGACCCTTTTGTTCACTAACCTCTGACCCCACCCCAGCCATCTCAGAATGAAAGCAGGAGCCCAAAGTGGTCATCAGATTGGCCCTCGCCCCGCCACCAGCTACTTCACTCTTTCTTCTTGCCCAGAGCCTTGAACGGAGATGAGAAGCACTGGGATCACCCTCCTGGGTCCTTCTTCACCACACTCCCACCACCACCACCACCACCACAGATAATGCCCCTGAGCTAGGAGGCAGGCGGACACCCTGACCAAGTTCCGTCACTCTCAGCTGCATGACCTTGGGCAAATCACTCAACTTCTCAGAGCCAGAATTCTTATCAACAAATGAGAATGACAAGAAACACTGTTGCTCTTCACAGCCATCCTCACAAAACTGTTGCTATGCAGACTCAGGGAGATAAAGTAAAACCAGCCCAGAAACGTAGTTCCTATTTCCCTACCTCATGCTTAGCACTCCTACTAAAAGGGACCACAGAAGAACAACTCCCAGCGAGGAGACTCACTGTCATATTTTACCCTGACCTAGGCATTTGCAGAATTTCAACAGAATTGGGAAATGGTCAGGATCATAATTAGGCTAAGAACTCTGGAGTCAGATGCTTAAATTTAAGCTCCTACTTAACAGCTCAATAGCTGTGGGGTAAGTAACTTAATCTCTGTCTCCAGTGCCTCTTTTTTTGTGGGGTTTTTTTTTTTTTTTTTTTGGTCTGTAAAATAGGACTGTTCTGAAGATTAAAGGAATTTATATAAGACACAGTGGTGGACTTGACACAGTGGTAGACTTCCCACAGTGGTGGACACACAGCTAACAGTCAGCCCATATTAGTTACATCCCTTTAAATGACATTTCTAGAACTGGTCCTCAAAAACAGGTCAGGAATCATTAGCCCAAGTAGTCAGGAGAGGAAAGACAGGAGGGAAAGATGTACCCATGTCACACAAGCAAATCTGGGATCAGTTCAGTTCAGTTTGGTCGCTCAGTTGTGTTCAACTCTTTGCAATCCCAAGGGCTGCAGCACGCCAGGCTTCATTACCAACTCCAGGAGCTTGCTCAAACTCATGTTCATCGAGTTGAGTCAGTGATGGTCTGAGAATGAACCTGGAGGCTGACTGGCTGGCAAACCAAGGAAAAACAAAACAAAAACAAAAACTAGAACTCAACAGACAATGCCAGTCCAGGTGGTCCCTCTACTCCTTGCCACTGTGTGGAGCTGTGGGCCAGTTGCCCCTGGAAGCTGTGCCCTGGCCTGGGCGGGGTGGGTGCGGGGGGGTGTGGGAGATGGAGAGGTGGGGGCGGGGGGGTTGTAGGGGGTGGGGGGTGGGGGTGGGGTGGGTCTGTTCTCCAAAGTGCCCCAGTGCCTGGCAGACAGCAGGTGCTCAGTAACAATGGATGAATGACTACCTGTGTAAGTGTTTATAGTCTTGTTTTTCTGTTCCTGGAACTACATTCCTTCCACTGTGACAACTGCTTGCTAACTCGCTTCAGGTTCAGCAGACATCAGAAACCGCGTGCACTTCAAGAAAGAACTTCCAAAGCTGCTGCACCCGGGTGCCGGCGAACACCACACTCAGCAAAGGCGGTCGGCCACCTCATGTAGCCCGCGGTTCACGCACGGCCCTGGGATCCTCACGCCCCTTCCAGGAAACAAACTCTTCCTTCTGGGGCCCTCCTTCCTGCTCTGCCATGACTCACTCCTGGGCCTGGCTGGCAGGAGACCGCAGTCGGCCAACCAGGGTGGCACAAGAAAGGTTTTCACCGTGACTAGGCAGAAAAGCAGCGGGCGCCAGCGCCCGGCCTGCACCTACTACCCAGGGGATGAGCGGGGGTGTGACCAAGGCGGGGCCAGGGCAGGGCCGCACCGCCCGGGGCGCCAGAAAACTGCACACCCGTCCGCTCCACGATTGGCCTGCTCAGACCACAGAGACCTATGGGGTGGTCCTCCCACAGCCAATCAGGGGCCCCAGAGAGCCCATTCATTCACACAACGCGGCAGGAAAAGAAGCGAGGCTAGGCCCAGAGTTGCGTGGAACTTTGAAACGCGCGCGCGTTCTGTGGTGTGGAGGCTGGAGTTCCGGAGGGCCCGATCGCAGAAAGCTAGACGCGTGTAGGGGCTGTCGCTTCGCCGCCTACAGATCCTTCCCAGCAGTCTGGGCGTGGCGTACCATCCTCCCCGGCCCCGCAGTGCCGGGTTCCGCTCCGGCCCCAGCGGGACCCGCGGGCCGCCGGGAACCGGCCGGGTTCCTAAGTGCCCAGAAGGAAGCGGCTCCCGGGCGGATTCCTGGCGGCAGCCTCCAGCAGTAAAAGCCCACACAGGTGGCCCGGCGGAGGCTGCAGCCACGTGGGCGCTAAGCAAAGCGTCCCCCCACCGTTCCCTCCTTCCCCGGCCAACCACTCACGGCAGTCGTCCTCGTCACTGTTATCCGAGCAGTCGTCGTCCTCGTCGCACCTCCACACGGAGGGGATGCAGCGCTCGTTCCGGCACCGGAACTGGTTCTCGTCGCACTCCTTGACCGACCCTGCGCGGGGGGAGAGGAGGCGTGAGCCGGATCCCCAGAGCATAGCGGTCCCGGCCGCGGGGAGGGGTCTACTGAGTGAAGGAAAGGGGGCGACGCTGAAGCCAAAGACTTGGAGGCCTCTGGCACCCTCGACCAGGAAGGAGGGCAGGATGATAAGGGTTCCAGGGATGACGGGCTGCTCTGTGGCACGACGAGGCCAGGCACACACAGTCGGTGTCACACCATTTTGATACACTCCCCATTCAGAACACTCACCCGCCCACACGGCCCATAATGAGAGATCCACACAGACACAGCCCACAGGGAGCCCCCCGAACACGCCGCGACACGCGCACTAGGCGCTGCGGGCACATCCCCCTCGCACGCAGCCCCTCTTTCTCTGCAACACGCAGGGGTCGCCGGAAACGCATTGTCAGCCGGGGTAGTCTCTTGGCTCTGCTCATCGCCGCCGCGGAGCGCGCGTGTCAAATTAACCCCAACGGCGAGAATCACACAAGCCCTCGCGAAACCATCAGTGACCAACCCAGCAAAGTTCCTGGCCCCCACGGCGCCCATCCCCCAAGAACGGGTGCCGGGGGTCAGAGCCCACTACACAAGAGAGCCGCGAGGGTGGGGGTCGAGGGCAAATTAACGGAGACCTGGGTCCCCAGGAGTATATCCTGCACAGGCGCCCCGCTGCCTGGCCCGGGCTCAGGGACCCCGGCGCAACCCGCCCGTCGGCCGCCGGGCATTGCTTTGTTGGCCGCTCCAGCGGCTCAAAGCTGGGCCGGGCATCGGCCGCACGCACCTTGGCCGCCGTGCAGTGGATCCGCTGCCGCCGCCGCGAGATGCTGGAGCTGCAGCAGCAGCAGCAGCAGCGCCAGCGGCCGGAGCGCGCCCCGCTCGGGGCGGCCCATGGCGGGCCCCGGGCTCCGGCCGCCGCGCCCCGCGCACCCTGTGCAGCCGCCTCGCCTCAGCCCACCGAGTCCTTGCCGCGGCGCCGGGGCTGCCGCTGCCCCCGCCGCCGCCGCCGCCGCTGCCGCCCGCCCCGGCTCCTCGGCTGCATTTCAAGCAGGTTTCGTGACGCTCGGCGGCGGGGCGGGCTCAGGCTGGGCGCGCGGCCCCGGGCCTGGGCTGCTGCCGCCGGCGCGCGCGCCCCCTCCCGCTGCAGCCTCCGCCCCACGCTCCTCCCTCTGACGCCTCCTCTCCCTCCTCCCTCAAGCTCTTGGTCCGCTTCTCGGTTGGTACGTTCTCAGTGACCCTGCTCAGGGTCCCCCTCGTGCTGGGCGTTGCAGACGCTGGGATGAGCCAGGCAAGACCTCTACCCCTAGAGGTAGCAGATGGCCTAAGGGAAGCAGCACAGGCTGCCTGGAAGAGGTGACAGGCTGATAGGAGGCTGAGGAATGCCAAGGAGTGAACCTGGGCGGGATGGAGACGATGTTCCCGGTTGCACAGGCCTGTGAATGTACACATGGAGTAGGGATGATAGTGGATAGGGGTTGGGGTACCAGGATTCATGTGATCTGGGAGAAACTGGGGGAGCAGGAATGGACCTCTGCACCCCTCCAAGGCTCCAACCCAGATATCACACATCCTTGTAGCTGGTTAACGTGCCCATGCTGCATTCTCATATGAATGCAGTTTGTGAGGCCAAGGATGAGAGGCAGGTGGCTTGGGCCTGGTGGACAGACTTGATTCATTCATTCTCATTGGGTCATCCTGTTGGGCCAGGCAGAGGGGCAGACAATCAGGGGGACCAGCAGGGACAACGGGGTTGTCTTCGCTGTGATGGTGAAAGGCAGAGACTGGAGGCCCCCGAGAAGGGATGCCTTATCCCTGCTAATGGAGGACTCACACCCAGGGCTGCTGTCCGCCCCTGCTGGCATGAATAAGACCCCTCCTCTGGAAAGTCTCAGCCCCACTTCACGCATTCCAGAGTGCAGGTGACTAGATTTTAGTTACCTGCTGATAAGCAAGCCCCAACCAGCACAGCGTTTTTGGACAAAGAGTTTTGAGTGCGCTGGCCACTAAAAGAGCCAGACTTGAAGGTGGTTAGGCCCAGTGCGGGTCCACCTTCCCCTCCTTTCTGGCTGTCTCACCTCCATGGCAGGGATATAGAAGAAAGGGCCTCAGGAGTTGTTAGCCTCAGGCCTAGAAGTCACTCTGTCTCATCAGCAGTCCTATTACTGAGCTGTATGTCTTCCCACAAAGGGCAGCCCATTGGCAGTGTTTGTGACCACCCCATGAGGAGGGTTGCAGACCCCAGAGAGCCCAGCAGGTGCTGCTGCCATCACCTCTTCTATCTTTTGTTCATTCAGTCATCCAACGAACACATTCCAGCCCTGCTCTGTGTCAACCCTGGGCCTAGGAGTGCCAAGGTGAATCAGACAGTCTACCAGCTTCATTGCTGGGGAGACAGACCATCAACCAACAGTCGATGAAATGCAGGCATACTTTCAGCACAAAATTATGGAGCACCTGCTATGTGCCTGACATTGCCCAGGGATACAGTATAGAAATAGATGGCGTTCCTCCTTGCCCTCCTGCACCTTAAATCTTAGTTGGGAGAGAGAGACACAAAAGCAAGAAAACAGAAACAAAAAAATGATCATAATTTCCAATCATCATAACTGCTATAGAAAAAATAAAGTAGGATGATGTGAGAGTAATATGAGGTAACTTTAGAGAGGTGATCAGAGAAGGCCTCTCTGAGGAGGTGATATTTCACTGAATGGCCAAGGATGAAACTACCGTAGATTGAATGTATCCTCCCAGAATTACATTAAAACCTAATCTTCATTGTGAAGGTATTTGAAAGTTGTGTCTCTGGGAGTCAATTAGGACATACATGAAATTAGTGCCCTTAGGAAAGAGGCTCCAGAGACATCTCTGGCCCCCTCTACCATAGGAGGACATAGCAAGAAGATAGTCATCTATGACACAGGAAGTGAGCTCTCACCAGACATCAAATCTGCTGGCATCTTGACCTTTCATTGCCTTGACCTTGAACGTCTCAGGCTCCCAACAAATTTCTGTTGTTTTCAGGCGACTCAATCCGTGATATTTAGTTATGGCATCCCCAGTGGACTGAGACAAAATCCAACCCTAGGAAGATCAGCTGCAGAGGCATTCCTGGACAGGAGAGCAGCAGACAGACTCCTCCAATTGGGCTGGAATCTGGTAATAAGGAGAAGCTGGGTGAGCAAGTAATGTCAGAGAGAGCAGCAAGGTTCTGATCACATGAGGGCTTTGTAGGCCACAGCAAGAGGTCTGGATTTTGTTCCAAGCACAATGATTCCCAATGTGACAGCGGGATGCATAGGACTGGAGCCCCTCTTGTAGCCAAAACTGACCACTTCAGCTTAGCACCTCCTTCACTTTGTGGTCTCAGAAAAGTCATTCCCCATCTGTGAGCTTCAGCTGCTCATCTGTGAAGCAAAAATGGGGAATTTCATAGGTTCGTTTTAGTTTTCAGATTGTGTGAATTGAAGTTCAAAGGCAGCAAGGTAAAGAGATTAAGAGCATAGGCTCTGGGTTAGACTGCCTGGGTTTAAGTCTGTTCCTTCTCTTTCTAGCTACGTGATATTGGGCAACTCACTTGACCTCTATGGCACACTTTCTTTACCTGTAAAATGGGAATGATGAGTATCTCACAGGGTTGTGAGGATTGCATTAGAGGAGATTATTTATGCAGAGCATGCAGTGTACAGTTCAGTTCAGTTCTGTCGCTCAGTCGTGTCCGACTCTTTGCGACCCCATCAATCGCAGCACGCCAGGCCTCCCTGTCCACCACCAACTCCCGGAGTTCACTCAGACTCACATCCATCGAGTTGGTGATGCCATCTAGCCATCTCATCCTCTGTCGTCCCCTTCTCCTCCTGCCCCTAATCGCTCCCAGCATCAGAGTCTTTTCCAATGAGTCAACTATTCGCATGAGGTGGCCAAAGTCCTGGAGTTTCAGTTTCAGCATCATTCCCTCCAAAGAAATCCCAGGGCTGATCTCCTTCAGAATGGACTTGTTGGATCTCCTTGCAGTCCAAGGGACTCTCAAGAGTCTTCTCCAACACCACAGTTCAAAAGCATCAATCCTTCGGCGCTCAGCATTCTTCACAGTCCAACTCTCACATCCATACATGACCACTGGAAAAAACACAGCCTTGACTAGACGGACCTTTGTTGGCAAAGTAATGTCTCTGCTTTTGAATATGCTATCTAGGTTGGTCATAACTTTCCTTCCAAGGAGTAAGCATCTTTTAATTTCATGGCTGCAGTCACCATCTGCAGTGATTTTGGAGCCCAAAATAAAGTCTGACACTGTTTCCACTGTTTCCCCATCTATTTCCCATGAAGTGATGGGACCGGATGCCATCATCTTTGTTTTCTGAATGTTGAGCTTTAAGCCAACTTTTTCACTCTCCTCTTTCACTTTCATCAAGAGGCTTTTTAGTTTCTCTTCACTTTCTGCCTTAAGGGTGGGGTCATCTGCATATCTGAGGTTATTGATATTTCTCCTAGCAATCTTGATTCCAGCTTGTGCTTCTTCCAGCCCAGCGTTTCTCATGATGTACTTTGCATATAAGTTAAATAAACAGGATGATAATATACAGCCTTGATGTACTCCTTTTCCTATTTGGAACCAGTCTGTTGTTCCATGTCCAGTTCTAACTGTTGCTTCCTGACCTGCATACAGATTTCTCAAGAGGAAGGTCAGATAGTCTGGTATTCTCATCTCTTTCAGAATTTTCCACAGTTTATTGTGATCCACACAGTCAAAGGCTTTGGCATAGTCAATAAAGCAGAAATAGATGTTTTTCTGGAACTCTCTTGCTTTTTCCATGATCCAGCGGATGTTGGAAATTTGATCTCTGGTTCCTCTGCCTTTCCTAAAACCAGCTTGAACAACAGAAAGTTCACTGTTCACGTATTACTGAAGCCTGGCTGGAGAATTTTGAGCATTACTTTACTAGCATGTGAGATGAGTGCAATTGTGCGGTAGTTTGAGCATTCTTTGGCATTGCCTTTCTTTGGGATTGGAATGAAAACTGACCTTTTCCAGTCCTGTGGCCACTGCTGAGTTTTCCAAATTTGCTGATATCTTGAGTGCAGTACTTTCACAGCATCATCTTTCAGGATTTGAAAGAGCTCAACTGGAATTCTATCGCCTCCACTAGCTTTGTTCGTAGTGATGTTTTCTAAGGCCCTCTTGACTTCACATTCCAGGATGTCTGGCTCTAGGTCAGTCATCACACCATCGTGATTATGCTGTGGATGTGACTAGTGATAGAAGCAAGGTCAAATGCTGTAAAGAGCAATATTGCATAGGAACCTGGAATGTCAGGTCCATGAATCAAGGCAAATTGGAAGTGGTCAAACAAGAGATGGCAAGAGTGAATGTAGACATTCTAGGAATCAGCGAACTAAAATGGACTGGAATGGGTGAATTTAACTCAGATGACCATTATATCTACTACTGCGGGCAGGAATCCCTCAGAAGAAATGGAGTAGCCATCATGGTCAACAAAAGAGTCCGAAATGCAGTACTTGGATGCAGTCTCAAAAACAACAGAATGATCTCTGTTCGTTTCCAAGGCAAACCATTCAATATCACAGTAATCCAAGTCTATGCCCCAACCAGTTACGCTGAAGAAGCTGAAGTTGAACGGTTCTATGAAGACCTAGAAGACCTTTTAGAACTAACACCCAAAAAAGATGTCCTTTTCATTATAAGGGACTAGAATGCAAAAGTAGGAAGTCAAGAAACACCTGGAGTAACAGGCAAATTTGGCCTTGGAATACAGAATGAAGCAGGGCAAAGGCTAATAGAGTTTTGCCAAGAAAATGCACTGGTCATAGCAAACACCCTCTTCCAGCAACACAAGAGAAGACTCTACACATGGACATCAACAGATGGTCAACACCGAAATCAGATTGATTATATTCTTTGCAGCCAAAGATGGAGAAGCTCTATACATCAACAAAAACAAGACCAGGAGCTGACTGTGGCTCAGATCATGAACTCCTTGTTGCCAAATTCAGACTTAAATTGAAGAAAGTAGGGAAAACCACTAGACCATTCAGGTATGACCTAAATCAAATCCCTTATGATTATACAGTGGAAGTGAGAAATAGATTTAAGGGCCTAGATCTGATAGATAGAGTGCCTGATGAACTATGGAATGAGGTTCATGACATTGTACAGGAGACAGGGATCAAGACCATCCCCGTGGAAAAGAAATGCCAAAAAGCAAAATGGCTGTCTGGGGAGGCCTTACAAATAGCTGTGAAAAGAAGAGAAGCAAAAAGCAAAGGAGAAAAGAAAAGATATAAACATCTGAATGCAGAGTTCCAAAGAATAGCAAGAAGAGATAAGAAAGCCTTCTTCAGCGATCAATGCAAAGAAATAGAGGAAAACAACAGAATGGGAAAGACTAGAGATCTCTTCAAGAAAATTAGAGATACCAAGGGGACATTTCATGCAAAGATGGGCTCGATAAAGGACAGAAATGGTATGGACCTAACAGAAGCAGAAGATATAAAGAAGAGGTGGCAAGAATACACAGAAGAACTGTACAAAAAAGATCTTCACGACCCAGATAATCACGATGGTGTGGTCACTGACCTAGAGCCAGACATCCTGGAATGTGGAGTCAAGTGGGCCTTAGGAAGCATCACTACGATGCAGTGTACAGTAGGCACATAATAGCTACTCGTTTAGTTGTGAAGTGAAAGTTGCTCAGTCGTGTCTGATTCTATGCATCCCCATGGACTGTGGTCCATGGAATTCTCAGGCCAGAATGCTGGAGTGGGTAGCCGTTCCCTTCTCCAGGGGATCTTCCAAAACCCAGGGATCAAACCCAGGTCTCCGCATTGCACGTGGATTCTTTACCAGTTGAGCCACCAGGGAAGCCCAACTAGTTTAGTTCAGTCAATCAGTTCAGTCACTGAGTTGTGTCCAACTCTTTGTGACCCCATGGACTGCAGCACACCAGACTTTCCTGTCCATCACCAACTCCCGGAGCCCACTCAAACTCATGTCCATTGAGTCAGTGATGCCATCCAACCATGTCATCCTCTGTCATCCCCTTCTCCTCCCACCTTCAATCTTCCCCAGCATCAGGGTCTTTTCCAATGAGTCAGTTCTTCGTATCAGGTGGCCAAAGTTTTGGAGTTTCAGTTTCAGCATCAGTCCTTCCAATGAATATTAAGGACTGGTTTCCTTTAGGATTGACTTGTTTGATCTCTTTGCACTCCAAGGGACTCTCAAGAGTCGTCTCCAACATGATTATTGAAACATAATTCCTCATCAAAAACCTTTGATAACATCCTAGCACTCAAAGAATAAAGACTGAGCCTTCCTTGACCTCCTTTCCAAGAGGGTCTTTACTCCTACTGTCTGACGCACATCCAGCTGCCAAAGTGGGCAACTCATCTCTCGAAAAAGCCCCTACCAGAGGTTCTCCAGGCTCCTTTCAGCTCCCACCCAATCTGGGCCACTTCTCTCTCTCCCTAGTCAGCCTGTGACCTTCCCAAGGACAGGAGCTAGCTCTCATGCATGTCTGGGTTTCTGGCACAGGGCACATTTGATCAGTGTTTGTTTGTTGTTGCCTTTATTTATGATTTCTGTATCTTTAGGAGGACTATGTCGTATTCACCCCTATTTTCAGAGGATAAATACAAGCCTTGGTATATAACAAGCATTAGATAAATGATGTTTAAATCCTTGAAAAGATTAGAAAGAAAACCATGTCAAATAATAATGATAGCTAATGCTTATTGTACATTTGCTGGGAGGGAGGCGGTCAGGCACTGTCTGGGTGTTTTGAATGCTTTAACTCATTTGGTCCTTACAGCATCTCTATGAAGCAGGTTTTATGTTGATCCTATTTTACAGATGAGCAAGGTAAAGAAAGGGTGGGGAGATCATACAGATAATAAATGGCAGGGCTAGCAGTTGAACTCAGAGGACAGATCTGGGAGTTTTTCAGGGCACCTAAGTTGGTTAATTCTCATGAGGGACAAACAGAGAAAGCCAGCCCTTGGCACACACCAGACAGGAAATGGATGCTGAGCTTCTGGTACAATTTGTGCTCAAGTGACTTCTTGTCCTTACCTGTCCTCTGTCTCCATCCTGGGCTGACTCACGCATACTGGCCTCACCCAGTCCTGGGTTTCCAAAGAAAACCCTCAAACCCAACCCCAAGTACAGTGAGTTTTCTGTGAAACAGAAACAGGTGACATTCCACCTGCTGTCCACATGTCCCTCCCAGGTCTCTGTGTCCTGCCTTCAGAGCTATCAGAGGCCCAATGGCCCACCCATTGCACATTCTACTCCCGCACTCTGTCCCCCAAGACAGCCTCAGTCCTCTGCCAGGCTGTAGTCTCTGCTGAGAATACTCTTGCCCTGGCTCACTTCTGTGCATACTTTGGGCCTCAGCTCATAATCCTCCTCCCCTGGGAAGCCCTCCAGCCTCCTTTAGAGAGGTACCGCCCCTTCTTCTCTAGACTCCCACAAGACTGTGTGTCCCAGTCTCTCTGATCACACTGGGATATCATTGTTGGATTCCCCATCCAATGAGTTGCTCAAGTCAGAAACTGGGTCGTCGTGGTCCTTGCTGTGTCCCCAGTGATGATTTGTTAAAGGGTAGTGTGATATGAATTCTCTCCAGGGCCAGGGCCAGAGAGCCTTCTGCATATACACCTCCCCCAGCTGCTCCAGCTGGCTTTGTGCTAGGCAAGGAGCACAGATGGACCAGACTTTGTCCCTGCCCTTGAGGATCTCGGGTCTAGGGGCAGACAGTGACAGTGCAGGCTGATAAGAGCCCGAGAGGGGGTGCCCATGGCATCACATCCCCACCCTCAGATACCCAAGGCTGCATCACCCATCCAGCCAGGGTCAGAGACTAGTGGCCCCGAGCTAATCACAGCTGAGCTGCAAGGGCAGCAGAACTCTCCCACTGTCCGCTGCCTTCACTTTACAGAAGTCTAGCCTGGTCTGTCATGTGTACTAGCAATGAATTGCCATGTCCTTACATATTTACCTCTCTCTCCTCCTCTCTCTCTCTCTTTTCTAGCAGAATATCTTCACTTCCCATAATAGAAGAATTCTCATTTATTACATGAACTTTATACAGGTCCAAACTGCCATGGTTTAAATCATATGTTAGCTGTGTAACCTGAGACAAGTTACTTGAACTCTCTGTGCTACATCTTCATCTATAACATGAGGATGACAATGTTACCTAATAGTATTAATTACCTGCATACCAAAATAACCTAAAACTTAGCAACTCAAAACAACAAATATTTACTATCCCTTATGGTGTCTATGGGTCAGGAATGTGGAAACAACTTAATTGGGTCATGATGTTGCCCAGGCTATAGTCTTCTGAAGGTTTAACTGGGGCTGGAGGGTCTTGGTTGACTCGCTCGTGTGCCTGGCAATTTCATGTTTGCTGTTGGCAAGATGACTCAGCGTTTCACCAGACGGATTTCTCCATAGGACTGCTTGAGTGTCCTTACAACATGGCAGCCAGCTCCCCCCATCCAAGAAGGAGAAAGAGAAAACAAGAAGGAAGTCACAATGTCTTTTATGGCCCAAGTAGGGAGGTCACTCCATCATTCTGGCAATATCCTTTTGATTTCACATGTCAGCCCTATTCCTTGTGGGAAGGGACTATGTAGAAGAATGACAGTCAGGAGGCAAAAATCACTGGGCCATCTTGGAGACTAGCTGCCACATATCTCATAGGATTAGCGAGGATGAAACATGTTAATATAAGTAAAGTGCTCAGAAGGGTTTTCTGTATATAGTACATCTTATATGTGTGTTTGTTGTTGCAATCATTGCTGTTTTTTTCTGGTACATAGTAAGGACTCCATAAGGGTTATTTACAAATACCATAAACATTATTCCTATTATCTACAGAACCCTATTCATCATATAGAGGAAGACACCCAGCAATTGAGAGGATAAAAGCACTTCAGGGTTTCAAAACTGACCAGAGCAGAGCAAGACAAACCCAGCCTTGGTTTCTTGCCTCTTGGCTGTGTACCCCCAGGAGAGTCACATCTGCTTCCTTCACTGCCTTGCTGGAGGACACTGGGCAGGTCTTTTTTCCTCTCTGACCTTGGGGTTCCCATCCGAAACATGAGGGTTGGACTAGGTCAGTATTTCTTATGACAGATCAGTCACTCTTACCCACTGGAGTGACTTTTTCCATTTCCACTTACCTCCTCTACTGTCATCCTAGTATTTTCCTTTAAGTCCTTTCACTTAATAATAAACTTCACTTCATCCTAAGCAATGCTAAGCAATAATCTCCATAAGATCACAGGTTTGATATGTTAATCATATTCTCCAATACACATTAAAATAAATGTGTGCTTATTCAAATAAATGATACCTTTCTGTCCAGCCAGATGCGTCTTGCTTCTCTCGGGGCTTCCAGCTCCTCGCCCCACTTAATCTGAAGAGGATGGAGTACAGGAGCCCTGGCCATTCTGCCCATGACAGCAAACCTCTCAAGGTGACCGAGAGGCCACCAGGGTGCTGGCCACCTGAGTCAGAGGACCTGCTAGTGGAGGCTCAGCAATTTTCCGTTTGCTTTGTTTTGGTTTAGTTTTAATTTCTTTTTTTCTTATTAGAGTTTCACTTCCCATACTTTAAAGAATCAAATACTTCTGCACACTTGTCATGAGAAACTTCAGTCGTTCACTCCCCACCTCTATTTCCTTCTCCCCAGAGGCAAACATTTTTCTGTTTCTGTTTCTTGATCTTTCAATTTCAGGCACTATCTTTTGACTTCCCACCATGAAGACAAGGATTTAGCTCTCTTACCGCCACTACCACCACCCACTGCTCTCCCAGAAACATAAACACATAGACATCCACACAGTCACTCTCTGAGTCAACCCTTACCCATCCTTCCAATATGATTGTGATTATGTGATTTTAAAAGGTGTTTTAACTTTTTTAATTTTTAATTGTGGTAAGAAACACATAACCTAAAATTTACCATCTTAACCCCTTTTAAATGTACAGTTCGGTGGCATTGATTACATCCACATCGTTGCATAACCATCACCCCAGTCGGCTCCAGAACTCTTTTCATCTTGCAAACTGCAACTCTGTACCCATCAAATAACTTCCCATTCTCCTTTGTCCCCAGCTCCTGGCAACCACATTATAACTTCTGTCCTATGAATTTGACTACTCTAGGTACCTCATGTAAGTGGAGTTGTACAGTATTTTCCCTTTTACAATTGGTTTATTTCACTGGCATAATGTCCCCAATGTTCATCCATGTTGTAGTGTATTGCAGGGTTTTCTTCCTTTTAAGGATGAATGCAAAGAAATAGAGGAAAACAATAGAATGGGAAAGACTACAGATCTCTTCAAGAAAATTAGAGATACCAAGGGAACATTTCATGCAAAGGTGCGCACAGCTAAGGACAGAAACAGTATGGACCTAACAGAAGCAGAAGATATTAAGAAGTGGTGGCAAGAATGCACAGAAGAACTATACAAAAAAGATCTTAATGACTCAGATAACCATGATGGTGTGATCACACACCTAGAGCCAGACATCCTGGAATGTGAAGTCAAGAGGGACTGAGGAAACATCACTACGAACAAAGCTAGTGGAGGTGGTGAAATTTAAGCTGAGCTATTTCAAATCCTAAAAGATGATGCTGTGAAAGTGCTACACTCAATATGCCAGTAAACTTGGAAAACTCAGCAGTGGCCACAGGACCAGAAAAGGGCAGTTTTCATTCCAATCCCAAAGAAAGACAATGCCAAAGAATGTTCAAACTACCACACAGTTGTACTCATCTCACAAGCTAGGAAAGGAATGCTCAAAATTCTCCAAGCAAGGCTTCAACAGTACGTGAACCAAGAACTTCTAGATGTTCAAACTGTATTTAGAAAAGACAGAGGAACAAGAGATCAAATTGCCAACATCTGTTGGATCATAGAAAAAGCAAGAGAATTCCTGAAGAACATCTACTTCTGCTTCATTGACTATGCTAAAGCCTTTGACTGTGTGGATCACAACAAACTGGAAAATTCTTAAAGAGATGGGAATAGAGGATCCTGCTGTGATGTATGTCAGAGAGTGTTTTGCCTATGTTCTCCTCTAGGAGTTTTATAGTTTCTGGTCTTACATTTAGATCTTTAATCCATTTTGAGTTTATTTTTGTGTATGGTGTTAGAAAATGTTCTAGTTTCATTCTTTTACAAGTGGTTGACCAGTTTTCCCAGCACCACTTGTTAAAGAGATTGTCTTTAATCCATTGTATATTCTTGCTTCCTTTGTCAAAGATAAGGTGTCCATATGTGTGTGGATTTATCTCTGGGCTTTCTATTTTGTTCCATTGATCTATATTTCTGTCTTTGTGCCAGTACCATACTGTCTTGATAACTGTGGCTTTGTAGTAGAGCCTGAAGTCAGGTGGGTTGATTCCTCCAGTTCCATTCTTCTTTCTCAAGATAGCTTTGGCTATTCGAGGTTTTTTTGTATTTCCATACAAATTGTGAAATTATTTGTTCTAGCTCGGTGAAGAATACCGTTGGTAGCTTGATAGGGATTGCATTGAATCTATAAATTGCTTTGGGTAGTATACTCATTTTCACTATATTGATTCTTCCAATCCATGAACATGGTATATTGAATCCTCTATGACCCACAGCAGGATCATCTATGACCCACCTCCCAGAATATTGGAAATAAAAGCAAAAATAAACAAATGGGACCTAATTAAACTTAAAAGCTTCTGCACATCAAAGGAAACTATTAGCAAGGTGAAAAGGCAGCCTTCAGAATGGGAGAATATAATAGCAAATGAAGCAACTGACAAACAACTAATCTCAAAAATATACAAGCAACTTCTACAGCTCAACTCCAGGAAAATAAATGACCCAATCAAAAAATGGGCCAAAGAACTAAATAGACATTTCTCCAAAGATGACATACAGATGGCTAACAAACACATGAAAAGATGTTCAACACCACTCATTATCAGAGAAATGCAAATCAAAACCACTATGAGGTACCATTTCACGCCAGTCAGAATGGCTGCGATCCAAAAGTCTACAAGCAATAAATGCTGGAGAGGGTGTGGAGAAAAGGGAACCCTCTTACACTGTTGGTGGGGATGCAAACTAGTACAGCCACTATGGAGAACAGTGTGGAGATTCCTTAAAAAACTGGAAATAGAACTGCCTTATGATCCAGCAATCCCACTGCTGGGCATACACACTGAGGAAACCAGAAGGGAAAGAGACACGTGTACCCCAATGTTCATCGCAGCACTGTTTATAATAGCCAGGACATGGAAGCAACCTAGATGTCCATCAGCAGATGAATGGATTAGAAAGCAGTGGTACATATACACAATGGAGTATTACTCAGCCATTAAAAAGAATACATTTGAATCAGTTTTAATGAGGTGGATGAAACTGGAGCCTATTATACAGAGTGAAGTAAGCCAGAAAGAAAAACACCAATACAGTATACTAATGCATATATATGGAATTTAGAAAGATGTTAACAATAACCCTGTGTACGAGACAGCAAAAGAGACACTGATGTATAGAACAGTCTTATGGACTCTGTTGCAAAGGGAGAGGGTGGGAAGATTTGGGAGAATGGCATTGAAACATGTATAATATTATGTATGAAACGAGTTGCCAGTCCAGGTTCGATGCACGATACTGGATGCTTGGGGCTAGTGCACTGGGACGACCCAGAGGGATGGTATAGGGAGGGAGGAGGGAGGAGGGTTCAGGATGGGGAACACATGTATACCTGTGGCGGATTCATTTTGATATTTGGCAAAACTAATACAATTTGTAAAGTTTAAAAATAAAAAAAATTAAAAAATAAAGAGAGATGGGAATACCAGATCACTTTACCTGCCTCTTGAGAAATCTGTATGCAGGTCAAAGAGCAACAGTTAGAACTGGACATGGAACAACAGACTGGTTCCAAATTGGGAAAGGAATACATCAAAGCTGGATATTGTCACTTTGCTTATTTAACTTATATGCAGAGTACATCATTCAAAATGCTTGGGTGGATGAAGCACAAGCTAGAATTGAGATTGCCGGGAGAAATATGAACAACTTCAGATATGCAGATGACACCACCCTCAGGGCAGAAAGTGAAAAGGAACTAAAGAACCTCTTAATGAAAGTGAAAGAGGAAAGTGAAAAAGCTGGCTTAAAACTCAACATTCAAAAAACTGAGATTATGGCATCTGGTCCCATCAATTCATAGCAAATAGATGGAGAAACAATGGAAACAGTGAGAGACTTTATTTTCTTGGGCTCCAAAATCACTGCAGATGGTGACTGCAGCCATGAAATTAAAAGACATTTGCTCCTTGGAAGAAAAGCTATGACAAATCTAAACAGCATATTAAAAAGCAGAGATGTCACTTTACTGACAAAGATTCATCTAGTCAAAGCTATGGTTTTTCCAGTAAGACAGGTACTGATGTGAAAGTTGGACCATAAAGAAAGTTGAGCGCCACAGAATTGATGCTTTTTGAACTGTGGTGTTGGAGAAGACTCTTGAGAGTCCCTTGGACTGCAAGGAGATCCAACCAGTCAATCCTAAAAGAAATCAGTCTTGAGTATTCATTGGGAGGACTGATGCTGAAGGTGAAGCTCCACCACTTTGGCCACCTGATGCAAAGAACTGACTCTTTGGGAAAGACCCTGATGCTGGGAAAGATTGAAGGCAGGAGGAGAAGGGGACAACAGAGGATAAGATGGTTGGATGGCATCATCAACTCAATGGACATGAGTTTGAGCAAGCTCTGGAAGTTGGTGATGGACAGAGAAGCCTGGTGTGCTGCAGTCCATCGGGTAACAAAGTTGGACATGACTGAGCAACTGAACTGAATTGAACTAATAAGGATGAATGATATTCCATTGTGTGTATATTCCATATTTTGCTTATCCATTCATCTGACAATGGTCACATGGGGTTGCTTCCACCTCTTGGCTTTTGTGAATAATGCTTCTATGAACATGGGTGTACAAATATCACTTCAAATCTCTGTTTTCAATTCTTTGGGGTATATACCAAAAACGAAACTGCTGGGTCATATGGTAATCCCATTTTTATTTTTTGAGAAACTGCTGTACCATTTTTCATAGTGGTTGCACTGTTTTACATTCCACCAATGGTTCACAAAGGATCATACCCTTTACAACATTTGTTATTTTCTGTTTGTTTTGTTTTTTACAGTAGCTATAAACAGGTATAACAGCTATAACAGGTATCTCATTGTTGTTTTGATTTGCATTTCCTTAATGGTGATATGCCCCAACCAGTAACGCTGAAGAAGCTGAAGTTGAACGGTTCTGTGAAGACCTAGAAGACCTTTTAGAACTAACACCCAAAAAAGATGTCCTTTTCATCATAGGGGACTGGAATGCAAAAGTAGGAAGTCAAGAAACACCTGGAGTAACAGGCAAATTTGGCCTTGGAATACAGAATGAGGCAGGGCAAAGACTGATAGAGTTTTGCCAAGAAAATGCACTGGTCATAACACCCTCTTCCAACAACACAAGAGAAGACTCTATATATGGACATCACCAGATGGTCAACACCGAAGTCAGATTGATTATATTCTTTGCAGCCAAAGATGGAGAAGCTCTATACATCAACAAAAACAAGACCAGGAGCTGACTCTGGCTCAGATCATGAACTCCTTGTTGCCAAATTCAGACTTAAATTGAAGAAAGTAGGGAAAACCACTAGACCATTCAGGTATGACCTAAATCAAATCCCTTATGATTATACAGTGGAAGTGAGAAATAGATTTAAGGGCCTAGATCTGATAGATAGAGTGCCTGATGAACTATGGAATGAGGTTCATGACATTGTACAGGAGACAGGGATCAAGACCATTCCCATAGAAAAGAAATGCCAAAAAGCAAAATGGCTGTCTGGGGAGGCCTTACAAATAGCTGTGAAGAGAAGAGAAGCGAAAAGCAAAGGAGAAAAGGAAAGATATAAACATCTGAATGCAGAGTTCCAAAGAATAGCAAGAAGAGATAAGAAAGCCTTCTTCAGCGATCAATGCAAAGAAATAGAGGAAAACAACAGAATGGGAAAGACTAGAGATCTCTTCAAGAAAATCAGAGATACCAAAGGAACATTTCATGCAAAGATGAGCACAATAAAGGACAGAAATGGTATGGACCTAACAGAAGCAGAAGATATTAAGAAGAGATGGCAAGAATACACAGAAGAACTGTACAAAAAAGATCTTCATGACCCAGATAATCACGATGGTGTGATCACTGACCTAGAGCCAGACATCCTGGAATGTGAAGTCAAGAGGGCCTTAGAAAGCATCACTACGAACAAAGCTAGTGGAGGTGATGGAATTCCAGTTGAGCTATTCCAAATCCTGAAAGATGATGCTGTGAAAGTGCTGCACTCAAGATGCCAGCAAATTTGGAAAACTCAGCAGTGGCCACAGGACTGGAAAAGGTCAGTTTTCATTCCAATCCCAAAGAAAGGCAATGCCAAGGAATGCTCAAACTACCGCACAATTGCACTCATCTCACACGCTAGTAAAGTAATGCTCAAATTCTCCAAGCCAGGCTTCAGCAATATGTGAACCATGAACTTCCTGATGTTCAAGCTGGTTTTAGAAAAGGCAGAGGAACCAGAGATCAAATTGCCAACATCCGATGGATCGTGGAAAAAGCAAGAGAGTTCCAGAAAAACATCTATTTCTGCTTTATTGACTATGCCAAAGCCTTTGACTGTGTGGATCACAATAAACTGTGGAAAATTCTGAAAGAGATGGGAATACCAGACCACCTGACCTGTCTCTTGAGAAATCTGTATGCAGGTCAGGAAGCAACAGTTAGAACTGGACATGGAACAACAGACTGGTTCCAAATAGGAGAAGGAGATCGTCAAGGCTGTATATTGTCTCCCTGTTTATTTAACTTATATGCAGAGGACATCATGAGAAACGCTGGGCTGAAAGAAGCATAAGCTGGAATCAAGATTGCTAGGAGAAATATCAATAACCTCAGATATGCAGATGACCCCACCCTTATGTCAGAAAGTGAAGAGAAACTAAAAAGCCTCTTGATGAAAGTAGAGAGTGAAAAAGTTGGCTTAAAGCTCAACATTCAGAAAACAAAGATCATGGCATCCGGTCCCATCACTTCATGGGAAATAGATGGGGAAACAGTGTCAGACTTTATTTTTCTGGGCTCCAAAATCACTGCAGATGGTGACTGCAGCCATGAAATTAAAAGATGCTTACTCCTTGGAAGGAAAGTTATGACCAACCTAGATAGCATATTCAAAAGCAGAGACATTACTTTGCCAACAAATGTCTGTCTAGTCAAGGCTATGGTTTTTCCAGTGGTCATGTATGGATGTGAGTGTTGGACTGTGAAGAAGGCTGAGCGCCGAAGAATTGATGCTTTTGAACTGTGGTGTTGGAGAAGACTCTTGAGAGTCCCTTGGACTGCAAGGAGATCCAACCAGTCCATTCTAAAGGAGATCAGCCCTGGGATTTCTTTGGAAGAAATGATGCTAAAGCTGAAACTCCAGTACTTTGGCCACCTCATGCGAAGAGTTGACTCATTGGAAAAGACTCTGATGCTGGGAGCGATTAGGGGCAGGAGGAGAAGGGGAGGACAGAGGATGAGATGGCTGGATGGCATCACTGACTCGATGGACGTGAGTCTGAGTGAACTCCGGGATTGGTGATGGATAGGGAGGCCTGGCATGCTGGGATTCATGGGGTTGCAAAGAGTCAGACACGACAGAGAGACTGATCTGATCTGATCTGAATGGTGATATTGAGAGTCATTTCATGTGCTTCCTGGCTATTTGTGCATTTTCTTAGGAGACATGTCTATTCTAGTCCTTTGCCCATTTTAAAATTAATTCATCTGTTTTGTTGTTGTTGTTGGGTTGTAGGAGTTCTTTATATATTCTGGATCTTAATTCCTTATTGGATACATGATCTACAAATATTTTCTCCTGCTGTGTAGTTGTCTTTTGATACATTTTTTATTTTCATGTAGTCTAACTCATCTATTTTTTCTTTTGTTGCCTGTGCTTTAGTGTCTTATATTGAAAGGATTTTTATGTGATCATAATAAAATAAATGCTATTCACAGTGTGCCATGATTAGTATTTTTTCCTGAATTATTATGTTTTTCCTGGAATTGGTAATGGACATTTATTTATTTGTCACTTTATTTTTTGCTTCATTTCTAAGTATTCACTCGTTATTCCCAAACTCTCCATCATTTGTGTAGACTTCTCTTAATGTAATCACCCATAATAGCCTTTTACCCATTTACTTGTCTGGGAAGTCCCTGCAAAATTCTGACGAGTTGACGGCAAGGTCAGCTGCTCAGATCTCATTGTGGGTTTTCCCTTCCCCATCATCTGGAGATTTCTCTGCACATTTCTCCTGTGTTGAATCTCTTGCTTCCTACATCCCATGTCTTCCTTTTTCAATATTCACTATCTTTTTTGGGGGAACATCTGCTCATAGCTTTCTTTTTTTATTATTGAAATATAGTTGATTTACAATATTGTGTTAGTTTCAGATATTCAGCAAAGTGACTCATATATATGTGTGTGTGTGTGTATATATATGTATATACATATTTTCTTCAGATTATTTTCCATTACAGGTTACTATAAAATACTGAATATACTTCCCTGTGTTATACAGTAAATCCTTGTTGCTTATCTATTTTATGTATAATAGTTTATATCTGTTAATATCATATGCCTAATTTATCCCACCTGTCTCCCCTTCCCCTTTGGTAATCTCAGATCATGAAAACAACCCAAATACCCATCAATAGACACCTGGTTTAAGAAGACTATATATAATGGAATATTAGCCTTTAAAAACAATGAAATAATACCGTTTGCAGCAACATGGATGGAAATAGAGATTATCATATTAAGTGAAGTAAGTCAGACAGAGGAAGACAAATGTCATATAATATCACTTATATATGGAATCTAAAATATTATACAAGTGAACTTATTCATAGAACAAATAGATTCACAGACATAGAAAACTTATGTTCATAGCTTTCTAAGAGGAGGTATTTGAGGTAAACTTTTTGAGAGCTTGCCTAAAAGTGCCCCTCATTTAATTGGTAGTTTGATAAGATATAGAGTTCTAAATTGGAAATAATTTTCTTTCTGAATCTTGACGTCTTGTTCCATTGTCTTCTCTTTATCGGAAAAGGCTGTATTTTGTCACCCTGCTTATTTAACTTATATGCAGAGTACATTATGCCAAATGTCACGCTGGATGAAGCACAAGTTGGAATCAAGGTTGCTGGGAGAAATAACAATAACCTCAGATATGCAGATGACACCACACTTATGGCAGAAAGAGAAGAAGAACTAAAGAGCCTCTTGATAAAAGTGGAAGAAGAGAGTGAAAAAGTTGTCTTAAAACTCAACATTCAGATAACTAAGATCATGGCATCCAGTCCCATCACTTCATAGCAAATAGATGGGGAAACAATGGAAACAGTGACAGACTTTACTTTCTTGGGCTCCAAAATCACTGCAGACGGTGACTGCAGCTATGAAATTAAAAGACACTTGCTCCTTGGAAGAAAAGTTATGACCAACCTACACAGCATATTAAAAAGCAGAGACATTACTTTGTCAACAAAGGTCCGTCTAGTCAAAGCTATCCTTTTTCCAGTAGTCATGTATAGATGTGAGAGTTGGACTATAAAGAAAGCTGAGAGCCAAAGAATTGAAGCTTTTGAACTGTGGTGTTGGAGAAGACTCTTGAGAGTCCCTTGGGCTGCAAAGAGATCCAACCAGTCCATCCTAAAGGAAATCAATCCTGAATATTCATTGGAAGGACTGATGCTGAAGCTGAAACTCCAATACTTTGGCCACCTGATGTGAAGAACTGACTCATTTGAAAAGACCCTGATGCTGGGAAAGATTGAAGGCAGGAGGAGAAGGGGATGACAGAGGATGAGATGGTTGGATGGCATCATCGACTCAATGGACATGAGTTTGAGTAGGCTCCAGGAGTTGGTGATGGACAGGGAACCCTGGCGTGCTGCAGTCCATGGGGTTGCAAAAAGTTGGACATGACTAAGCAACTGAACTGAACTAAACTGATTTATTTATTTGGCTGTACCAGGTCTTAGTTGCAGCATGCAAGATCTTTCGTTGTGGCATGTGGGATCTAGTTCCCTGACCAGGGATCGAACCTGGATTCCCTGCATTGGAAGCATGGAGTCTTAGCCACTGGACCACCAGGGGAGTACATCCCATGTCTTCTATTGATAGTTGCTATTGAAAAGTCCAATGCCATTTAGTTTCCTGGTTATAGGACCCTGTTCTTTCTCTCTGCTGCTGCTACTGCTGCTAAGTCGCTTCAGTCATATCTGACTCTGTGCGACCCCATAGACGGCAGCCCAGCAGTCTCCCCGTCCCTGGGATTCTCCAGGAAAGCACACTGGAGTGGGTTGCCATTGCCTTCTTTCTCTCTAGAAGCATTTAAACATCTGTGTCCTCAGAGTGTCTTTGAGTAAATCTGTTTCCATTCAGTGTGTTGGACCCATGCTGGGTCCTCTCATCCTGGAAATTCATCTTCAGTTTGGAGAAAGCTTCCTAGAGTGATCTCTATAAAATAACAATTTCCTCACGTTCATTTTCTGTGTTTTTTACTTTCTGGATCTCCTTAATTATTCCAACATTGGCCCTTCTGAACTAGCGTTCTATGTTTCATATATATATATTTCACCTCTTTTTGTTCTCTATCTGGAAAATTTTTTTCAACCTTCTACAGAGGTTTTTGTTTTTATTTTTCCTCTGATCATATTTCCAAGAGCTCCTCATTTTTTCACTGACTATTCCTTTTTTATAGTACCTTGTTCTTTTTTCATAATGCAATATTTTCTCTTATTTCTTTAAAGATGTACATAACATTTTGTTGTTGCTTCTGTTAAAGTATTTATCACCCTGCAGAAGTCTCTGCTTCGTCCAAGTTAACTTTTCTCTCATCGTTTAAAAGACTAGCCACAAAATGGGAAAATACATTATAGCTCAAATAATGAACGAGGCATTCTACCCAGAATACATAAAGAACTCTTACAAACCAATGGGAAGAAGACCAACAGCTCAATTAAAAAACGGCAAAAGGGACTTCCCTGGTGGTCCAGTGGCTAAGACTCTGTGCCCCCACTGCAGGGCCCCCACGTTGGATCCCTGGCCAGGTATCCTGCGTGCTGCAGCTAGAGTCTGCATGCCACGACTAAAGACGGGAGATCCCTTGTGCCACAGCCAAAACCCGGCACAGCCAAATAAATAAACAAAACATATATTTTTAAAACAGCAAAAGCTATGGACAAGCATTCTAGAGGAAATATGAATGAAAAATAAACCTGAAGAAAAAATGCTGAACCTTACAGAAATCAGGAAAAAGTAAGTTAAGACCACAATGAGATTTTCTACAGAAAAGGAATCGGACAGTGACAAGTACTGGTGAGAATGTGAAGCAACAAGAATTCTCCTACCCATGTAATACGGTGAAAATTGCTGCAGCTGCTCTGGAACTTGTGATTTCATTATTAAGGGAAAACACTAGAGATAGGCATGCAGACAAGCATCAGGAGACCCATACAAAAATGTTCACAGTGATGCCATTTACAATGGCAAAAACCTGGAAACCAAGCTAATGTCCTTAGAAGAAAAATGAATTAATAAATTATGTCATCTGCATATAATGAAATCCTGTATGGCAGTGGAAATGAAGCAGATAACAACTGCAGTCAGCTATAGAAGGGAATCTTAGGAGCATAATGGAAGCTTAGATACATAAGCTGAGGGAGAACAGCGTATTCAGAAGACTTCAGACAACACAATCCAACATTTAGAGGGCTCAAAACAGGCAAAACCAAACTGTATTGTTTAGGTTTTCATACATATGTGATACAAGCTTTACTGAGGAAATGACTCAACAAAATCCGAGATAATGGTTACTTCTATAACGAAGGCAGATTGGAAATGGGATAAGGAAGAGGCCCACAGTGTTAATCATGTTCTCACGTTTAAGTTGGGTTCAAAGGTGTTCATTACGATCCCTTATTCCCAGGGTTGCCATACATCCGGTGTTTCCAGGATAGTCCGGGTTTATACCTGTTGTCTCATATAATTTCACTGCAATTCCTTTCTTTCTCAGAAAGTTCTGGTTTGGATAATAATGTATATGACTACTCTATTTGTTTCTTATAAAGTACAACATGCATCTCTCTTGTATATAACTTTTATTATATCATATATGTAATGTATAATGCCAGGGCCACAGCCTGGCCACGATCTAAGGGGTTTTTTGTGGTTTGGCCCTGGTATCCTTCTGAACCAGCCTGGGTATCTGTCCTCAGGGCCTCAGATGACCCCTGCAGCCATTTGGATTCCCCAGTGCCTGAGTCCTTATACCCCACCCCACCCAGGGTCCCACTCCCCAACTCCCATCCACTTGTGACTCTGTGTAGGACCATCCTCCAGTGTCCCTGAAACCTCGCCTGCAATCAAGGGTCACTGACATCCCCTTGGTGCTAGGCCCTGTGCTGGGCAACACTGGGCTCCCAATCCAGGCCCTGCCCTAGAAGACCTGTCAAGGTTCAGATGGAGATGGAGATGTGATAACCCAGGGGACCAGAGGAGAGACACGGCTCCGGGCTACATATGGCACTGCAAGAAACGTGGGCCAACCTGGAGACCCTGGGATGGCTGCCTGGAGCTGATCGAGCTCACGGGAAAGGTGGGGAGAGAGCTCCAAGCAGACAGAAAGAATGCAGAGAGCCATGCTGTGGGAATGAGCGGGCTGGGCTCGGGGAAGGCAATTCACATCCTTCACTCTAAGTAGAGCAGAGGGCACAGGACAACGGGGCAGTGCAGCGGCGGGAAGCAGGGCTGGAAAGGGCACCTCCTGGGGGCCCTGAATGCAGAGCCTCAGATCTCGAACTGCATCCCAAGGGCAGCAGAATTAAAGTGAGGCAAAGAAAACTGAGAAGTCGGGAAGAGAGCTATCAAATGAGGTTAAGAAGGAAATTAGGGGGAGAGAGTCAGAGAGATAGAAGGGGACCAAGCAACAGAGAAGTGATACTATTCTGCTTAGTCTTGGAAACCCACCCCGGCAGCCTCCACTCCTCCATCCTGCGTCCACCTCAGTACATGGGGTCACAAAGAGTCGGACACTTCCCACTTCCCGACTGGATAACTCAGTCAGTAAAGCATCAGACTTTTAATCTGCGGGTCCAGAGTTCCTGTCCCTGTTCAGGCACTCTGATTTGGGGGGCTTCCCAGGTAGGACTTCCTGGGTTCAAATTCCAGCATCGCCTGCGTCCTTCCTGTGTAACCTACCAGCATCCTACCTGTGTACCCTTGGCGGGTGGCTCCGTCTCTCTGTACCTCCAGTTTCCTACTCTGTGAAAGGAATCTGAGGAAAGTCCCTACCCCAGTGAGGCTTCATTGAATCATTAAGGGCCAGGAATCTCTTCATGAGCCATCATTGTGGTTAGGGTAGACACCATCCCTTCCTCCAAGACAGGGGAGATACAGCTGAAGAGAGAGATGATGTCTCTGCAGAGCCTTGACTGTGGCCCAGGACCCCACACAGGGCTGGACCTGTCCCCTACCTGAATGAATGAAGCCTCATGCCTCTTGAAGTCTCTTTTCCCTGACCTTGGCTGTGTTGGGTGTGGAAGGTGGAATGATCATAATGACAAAAACATTTATTGAGTCAGTGCCTTCCCTGAAGCAAATCTCTCCTGCTTTACAGTTCCTCATGGATCCTCACAGTAGACCTGTAGGTGAAGCATCTTGGCCTCTACTTTATAGGTGAAGATACTGAGGCTCAGAAAAGTGTGAAGCCTGCTCAAGGTCACACAGTCAGGGTATATGACCACATTCAAGCCACAGCCTACAGCTGTCTAAATGCAGAATCTCAGGACATCAGAGCTGGGAGACCCTAAGAGGGGCATCTTGGAAGTGGGATTTTAGTCACAGAGTTCTTTCCTCAATAAAAATATATGTGCAAACTCAAGATAAAAAATTCATCCAAGAGGAATATATTAGCCATGCGAGTCCAGGCTCTGCTGAGGTGACAGATAAACTCTGAAGTCTCAGTGGGGGTAACACAATAAAAGTTTATTACTCACACAAATATAATGTGGGTTAGTGGCTCTCCTGAGCATCTCTCCTCCGCCTGATGACTCAGGGGTCGAAGTTGCTTCCATCTTGCATATGTGCTAAGTTGTTTCATTCGTGTCTAACTCTTTGCAACCCCATGGACTGTAGCCCGCCAGGCTCCTCTGTCCATCGGATTCTCCAGGCAAGAATACTGGAGTGGGTTGCCATGCCCTCCTCCAGGGGATCTTCTTGACCCAAGGGTCGAACCCATGCCTCTTAAGTCTCCTGCATTGGCAGGTGGGTTCTTTACCACTAGTGCCACCCAGGAAGCCCTGTTTCCATCTTACAATATACCCCTATAAGTAAGTGTAAGTAAGTGTAAGTAAGTGAAGTCGCTCAGTTGTGTCCGACTCTTTGCGACCCCATGGACTATAGCCTACCAGGCTCCTCCGTCCACGAGATTCTCCAGGAAAGGGTACTGGAGTGGGTTGCCGTTTCCTTCTCCAGGGGATCTTCCCAACCCAGGGATCGAACCTAGGTCTCCCGCATTGCAGGCAGTCGCTTTACCATCTGAGCCACCAGGGAAGCCATACCCTATAGACCATGTCATTTCAATGCATTGTCACTATGGGAAAGAAAGAAAAGAGCCTACAGTGTCACGCTGGGGATTTAAAGCTGGGCCTGTACCTTGCTTCTGCTCACACTCCTTCCAAAGAACCCAGTTACCGGCCTTTGTCACCTTGGCAAGTTAGGTGAGAAATGCAGTCTTCCTGTGGATCCAGAAAGAAAAAATAAGACTGGTGAGCCTGCAGTCACACTGAGTGCTTCTGCTGAAGGGTGGTGAGGAATCCTAGAACCTCAAAGCTGGCAGCACTCCACCTAGGCCCCTTCGCCAAGTGGGGCACATAGTCTGAAAATCTCCACTGGAGTCCAGCAGCTGAGGAGGCTCAGGCCAGGAGCAGTTTCATGCTTTCACTAAATGTGATTTCTGTCTGCTCCTGGCTGTCTTGCCTAATTCTTAAAGGCAATCAGCTGGCATGGTGACCTCGTGTGTGTGTGTGTGTGTGTGTGTGTGTGTGTGTGTGTTAGTCACTCAGTCATGTCCAACTCTTTGCGACCCCATGGACTGTAGCTGGCGAGGTTCTTCTGTCCATGGGATTCTCCAGGCAAGAATACTGGAGTAGGTTGCCATGCCCTCCTCCAGGGGATCTTCTCAAACTGGGGATCAAACCCAGGTCTCCTGCACTGCAGGCAGACTCTACCATCTGAGCCACCAGGGAAGCCCCATGAAGGTCTCTTAGCTCTAAGCAGTTCCTGGAGTAATCTCTGAAACCCTTGGCACCAGCTCCAGCTGTTCCCTTGCTGTGCCCACAATAGCCTGAGATACTCAATCCCTTCAGGGATGAGGGGCTTCATGTTCCCACAGGAACCTGGATAGATGCTGGCTCCACCTGGTAACTGGGTGACAGTTTGTTCAGACCCAGAAATGGGGCTGGGAGTATAGGCCTGGAGCCCCTCTCCTGATATGTCAAGGAGTTGACCTCCCAGAGGCAGAAAGGCCAGGCTGCATCCCAGCAAAATCAATCTCACCGCCTCCCCAGACCCCCAAAAAAGACTCCACCCTGGCCTGGGGTCTCCTAACTCCTGCTTCTTCCCTTGAGAGTAGGTGAGGGTGACCCAGGGCTGTCCTGGGAGCCCAGGGACCAGGAGCTCCCTTTGGGAAGGCTGGTACTTTTCTGCCCCACCACTCCCTGGCTGTGTTACTTTGGGGAAGTTCCTTCACCTCTCTGAGCTGCCATTTCTGCATTTATTTAAAATGGGCAGAATAATCCTATATGTCAGGTATCCGAAGAATCCCTCCCACTGGTGTCAGTGCTATGAGAGCCGGGACCAGTGTGATCCCCATGAGGCCACTGGGGCGGTGTTCTCCCAGTTCCACCCTGTGGTAAGCAAATGCTGATAAATCCTGGTTCTTTTTATTTAAGAACAAGGCTACTAGGGGCACCTGGAGGAACAGCTTGGGGCCTAGCTAGAGGGCAGGGGCTTGCTGGTCTGAAAGCACAGTGACAAAAAGGAAACAGGAGCCAGGAATCAGCCCAAGAACACCCTCTCACATGGGACCCTCAACCCAGGAGCCCAATAGACATGTCACTATCTTCCCCTCCAGGCGTGAGCTCTAGCAGGAGGTGGTGGCCTGGTTTCCCAGGCCCTGCTACCCGGGCTCCGGGTTGTCTCTGAGGAGACATCCTCCAAGCCTCAGGTCAGAGCCGGCCAGCCCACGTGGGGAGTGACTCCAGTATGGATGCAGTTTGGCATTTCCGTATGTGGGTGGTGTTGCATGTTCCTGCATGATTGAAACTTCATGTCTGTGCTCAGGAGTGTAAAAGCAATTTCTGCAGTATGTGATTCTCTGTGGGTAGCTTGGCCCTGTGTGCTTGGATTGTGTGCTGTGAGTGAGTTTGTGCCTCTGTGTGTGTGTACCTGTATGGGTGTAAAGTCACAGATATTGCCTTGTTGCTTGCTTGAGTGTAAGCCTGCCTATGGGTGTCTAGAGTACGTGCATGGGCCTTTGGGTGTGTGGATGCACCCTATGAGAGGACAGTGTGTATTTCCACGTGCTTGCATGTTTCTGAGTCTGTCATAGTGTGTTTGGAGGGGATCGTGTGCTTATGTAAAACTAGTAGGTGAACAGGCTAGGGACTGAAACAGACACATACACCATCACAGTGGTGTGTGATGAGGCACGAAAGGGGCCATGGAGACCATAGGATTTCAGAGGAATGTGGGACATACTGCTTACAGGGAAAAGGAGGTCTTTTCATAGGGTTGTGAGAGAGCCCTCAGGCAGAGGGAGTAGCCAAGCAAAGGCCCAGGAATCGGAAAGGGCAGCGTGAAACAATGTCGTAAGTGTCCTCACTCAGGAGGAGCTGGAGGGTGGGATACAGGACAGGAGACGGCTGTGCGGTCATGGCTCCCAGTCGTGGGGCCTGCTGCAGAGTCTGCTGTCTAATCTAAGCTCAGAGAACTGAGAGCCAGGAGCCCTAGGAGGATGGAGGACAGGAGGAATCACGGGTCCCCTCCCTGCATCAGCTAGGCCAGCGCTGACTTGGGTTTCTAGGGAGATAGATGTCAGGCTCCTGCATTGTTCTCAGGCTGCTGATTCTCTGTCCTGGTGGTTATGGCCTGTGTACCCGACTAGACCCTGGGGTGGGGCTGGAGTGGTGAGGGTGGGGAGCAGCCTGGGACAGGAATCCCAGGGGCCTGCATCTTCATTGCTAGCTCTGCAGCTGACATACTGACGATGGAGCTGATGGGAAGGACTCCTGTGGGTTTGGGATTCATCACACACTTTATGCACGGTGCCCTCTGTTCACAGCATAGTGGGTTAAAGCAAGGACTCTGGAGCTGGAAGGCTTGGAGTCAACTCTTGGCTCTGCTGCTCACTAGCTTGTGGCCTTGGGCGTGTTACTTAATTTCGGTGTGCCTCAGGTCCCTGATCTGTGACGGAGAGATGACAATAGGAGAACTGTCTGGTACTGTTGATGGGTGGGTGAAGCCACTTAACTTGGGCAAAATACTTAGAACAGCCCTGGCATGGTAATTAAAAGCTACAGAAACTTCAACTACTACTTAATTTTTTTTATTCTATGTTCTCACAGTGACCAAATGAATACTCACCACTTCCTTCATTTCAAGAATTCAGGCTGTGAACTCACCCAGACCTGGCTCTGAATCCACCCTGAGCTGTGTGACATGGGGAAAGACTGAGCTTCCATCCTCTAAGCTGTGAATCAGGGCTGTTGTCAGGAACACACGGAAGGATGCATGGAAGTTCTGAGCCCCACCGCGAGAAGTCATGTGTCTACCCATCCAAGAATCTTCTCCAAGCCACCACTTGCCCTGTGATCTTGAGCAAATCCCAAGCCCTTCCAGCTTGAGGGGGCTCATCTGTTCACCAACATGAGATCACTGCTTTGAAAATGCTGGCTTTTGTGTTGATGGCCAGTGCTTATTGAGCACCTGCTGTATGCCAGGCTCTGTTCCAGCCACTTTAGCTTCATTAATTCAGTTAATCCTCCCACCAACCCTGGGAGCGGCGTACTGTTCCCTGTTACCCTGTCTTCCCCAGGATGGAGAAGTCACACCTCATAGACCATGGCAAGGGGCAAATGAGATAATGGAAGAAAATTACTTTGGCCAGGGCAACCTGGTGGGCTTCCCAGGTGGCTCAGAGGTAAAGAATCCACCTGCCAAGTAGAAGACGCAGGTTGGATTTCTGGGTCAGGAAGATCCCTTGGAGAAGGAAATGACAACGCACTCTAGTATTCTTGCCTGGAGAATCCCATAGACAGAGGAGCCTGATGGGCTACAGTCTGTGGGGTCACAAAGAGTCAGACACGACTAAGCAACTGAGCACGCGTGCACACGCACACACACACACACACACACACACACAGAGGCACCTGGTGAGTGCTACACATGCATTTGTTGTTATTCCTGGAACTTCAAAATTTATAAAATGCAAGTACCTCCTTGTACTCCTCTGGGAAATTGTGGGACAGGGAGCAAGCATTATTATTATCATTTTTGCTGTGTTCATTTATTTATTCATTCATTCATTCATCAACCCTAACCCATCCAATGACCAGGGCTGGGCCAGGAGCTCTGAGGACCCTGAGGTATGAGGCTGGGGACTCCCAGCTTGACTCAAAGGTAGAAAACCCACCAGCTTCTAAGGGTTCCCTGGCCTGTAAGGATTGCAGAATGACTCACTCTAGTGGACTATTACCTGGCAGGCATGGGAACCCGGTGAGACCAGATCTTTTGATTTTTAAAGAAACCTGAAAACCTAGATTTTTTTTTTTTTTTGGATGAACTTTCCTAATCTTGTGTTTTAAATGTTGACAACCAATTTGATTAAAAAAAAGAAAAACTACAGTACATGCTGTGTCCTGCCCTAGGAATATTTGAACCCTCAGGAAATTGAGGCCTAGAGATGCAAGGGAACCTGCCCAAGGTCACACAACTTGGGGGAGAGCCTAGGACTCAGACCCCAGACTCTTGAGTCTGCATCCCCTTCATCAGGTCTGGAACATGTAGAATTTGTGGAGGACTTAGGTCATTAGCCCTCCAATAGCGATTGGCCACCTGAGAGATGCCACTGAGGCTAAAAGGGAAGCTGCTTCAGATGTTCAAGCTGGTTTTAGAAAAGGCAGAGGAACCAGAGATCAAATTGCCAACATCCGCTGGATCATGGAAAAAGCAAGAGAGTTCCAGAAAAACATCTATTTCTGCTTTATTGACTATGCCAAAGCCTTTGACTGTGTGGATCACAGTAAACTGTGGAAAATTCTGAAAGAGATGGGAATACCAGACCACCTGACCTTCCTCTTGAGAAATCTGTATGCAGGTCAGGAAGCAACAGTTAGAACTGGACATGGAACAACAGACTGGTTCCAAATAGGAAAAGGAGTACGTCAAGGCTGTATATTATCACCCTGCTTATTTAACTTATATGCAGAGTACACCATGAGAAACGCTGGGCTGGAAGAAACACAAGCTGGAATCAAGATTGCAGGGAGAAATATCAATAACCTCAGATACGCAGATGACGCCACCCTTATGGCAGAAAGTGAAGAGGAACTAAAAAGCCTCTTGATGAAAGTGAAAGAGGAGAGTGAAAAAGTTGGCTTAAAGCTCAACATTCAGAAAACAAAGATCATGGCATCCGGTCCCATCACTTCATGGGAAATAGATGGGGAAACAGTGGAAACAGTGTCAGACTTTATTTTTCTGGGCTCCAAAATCACTGCAGATGGTGACTGCAGCCATGAAATTAAAAGACGCTTACTCCTTGGAAGGAAAGTTATGACCAACCTAGATAGCATATTCAAAAGCAGAGACATTACTTTGCCAACAAAGGTCTGTCTAGTCAAGGCTATGGTTTTTCCATTGGTCACGTATGGATTCGAAAGTTGGACTGTGAAGAAAGCTGAGCGCCGAAGAATTGATGCTTTTGAACTGTGGTGTTGGAGAAGACTCTTGAGAGTCCCTTGGACTGCAAGGAGATCCAACCAGTCCATTCTGAAGGAGATCAGCCCTGGGATTTCTTTGGAGGAATGATGCTAAAGCTGAACTCCAGTACTTTGGCCACCTCATGCGAAGAGTTGACTCATTGGAAAAGACTCTGATGCTGGGAGGGATTGGGGGCAGGAGGAGAAGGGGATGACAGAGGATGAGATGGCTGGATGGCATCACTGACTCAAATGACGTGAGTCTGAGTGAACTCCGGGAGTTGGTGATGGACAGGGAGGCCTGGCGTGCTGCGATTGATGGGGTCGCAAAGAGTCGGACACGACTGAGCGACTGAACTGACTAACTGACTGAGGCAATGGGGACGGACAGGCAGCCCAGCCCTCAAGTCATGTTAAGAAATAAGATGCCATGGCCCCACCCACACTTCCAGCTTGAACACCTGTGCAGGTGTGTGCAGAGTTCCCAAAGCCAGTATTGGAGACAGTGCTGGGAGTCATAGGAATTCCAGATCCCTGTTTCCCTGAGAAACTCTGGCCACAGGCACGTGTATAATAGCTGGGGCAATCATGGTGGCCAAGATAGGGCTGGGCCCAGCCGACTAGACAGTGGCCAGAGCCCTTGGAGACCACTGAACAATGCATTTGGTCCAATCCTCCAATGGCACAAATATGACTTGGGCCAGCCCCATTTACTTTCTGGGCCTGTGTTGTTTCCACTATGTGATAGAGAGCAAGAAAAAGTGGCAACCCCATACCTTTTCAGAGTATCGGGTCCATTCTGAGGAAGGGGACTTTGCTTCCAGGAAGGGCATCTGTGGGGATCTGGGGCAGGGACAAAGCCACCCCTCAGCTCAGACTGTCCATTCCTGTGAGGTGCCTGGCTGGGGAAGGGGGAACCAGAAGATAGCTCACCCTTTCCTCCCCTCCACAAAGACACTGTCAAGCATTCCCTGGGTCTCTAATTGCCTGGGCAGGCCATTCACCCCTCCCAAGCAGCCCCTCCATTGCTGGGCTGCTGGGTTGATCATAAATTCCTTTTCTGTGTGCCTTCTGTCTGGCTTCCTTTTAGAAGGCAGCATGGTAGAGTAGAAAGAACTCTGCTGCCAGGTGACTCCTGCAAGTTACTTAGCTTCTCTGGGTCTCAGTTTCCCTATCTGTAAATTGGGGGTGCAGACCTGCCTTGCTGTTTGTAAGGATCAAATGCATATAGAGCATCCGTCCCATGCCTGGCACAGAGTAGGTGCTCAGTCAGTGACAGGTCCCTTCTCCCACAGTGCTGCACGCCTGAAGCCTCAGGAGCCAGGCATGTGGCATCAGCTGAGCTCCCCTCACTGGGAAGTTCCACCCGCCACACGGCAGCACTCGGTGGGCAATGCTGGCTGCAGTCTCCTGCCATTAACGGAAGGCATTGTGCCTCCCTGGAGTCCAGAGAGGCAGGGCCAGGCTGGGTCCCCTGGCTCTCTGCCCCTTATGGGGCAGCCCTGTGGGGTGAGGCTGACCAGGAAGAGCTGGCCACAGGGGATGCTCACCTCCACTGCGCCCTCCTGCCAGTCAGTGCCTGCCCGATCCAGGCCTCCTGCTCAACCTCCAGGTCCCGCCACAGCCCTCCCCCAGCTGCCCGCCCTCTCTCACCTAATTTCATGTCCCCCGATGTTCTCTCCGATTCCACTCTTCCCCCTACCCCACTATCCTTCCTCTCACCTAGCCAGAGGGTCTTTCTAAGCCCGCGTGTGATCCTATTGCTCCCCCATTTAACACCCAACAAGCTCTCAGTCCCCTCCAACCTCAGTCTAGCATTCAAGATCCTTCTCAGTTTAGGCCTTACTACCTTTTCCCACCTCACCTGCAGGAATTCTGCACTTGAATTCCTTTCCAAACCCTTCCCCACCTCTTCCTTTTCAAGCCCTTTTCACACCCCAGACCTCGGCATGTGCTGTGCACCCCTCCTTCTATTCATTCTTTGTTTAATTAGCATTTGAGACCACTGCCACACAGGCACTGCTTAGACACAGAGACATAAAAGCAAAGAGAAAGGACAAAGGCCCTCCCTCAGAGAGCTTACTTCTAATAGGAGAGCCAGAAAATAAATCAGCCAATTTAAAGTACCTCAGAGGGCAATAAGGGCCATGCTCAAAGAACAAAGCAGAGAAAGGGGACTGGAAGTGCTGAGGCGAGGATGGTGCTGGCATTTTATACAGGGTGACCAGGGATGATCCTGCTGGGCCCAGCCCAGGACCTTCTCACCTTGGGAGAAACCTGTGTGCCTAGGAGTTGCTGCTGCTGCTGCTAAGTCACTTCAGTCATATCTGACTCTGTGTGACCCCATAGATGGCAGCCCACCAGGCTCTGCCATCCCTGGGATTCTCCAGGCAAGAACACTGGAGTGGGTTGCCACCTCCCTCTCCAATGCATGAAAGTGAAAAGTGAAAGTGAAGTCACTCAATCGTGTCCGACTCTTCTCGACCCCATGGACTACAGCCCACCAGGCTTCTCCGTCCATGGGATTTTCCAGGCAAGAGTACTGGAGTGGGGTGCCATTGCCTAGGAGTTAGAGGGCTGCATTTGAGCCATTCTAGTAGGGCTTCATGGAGGAGGAGTCCTGGTGCTGACCTGGAAGCATGGGTGGTTACTACACGATATGAGAATCCCAATAGGAGGCATTCCTGCTGGAGACTGGGGGTTGACTCCCAACCCATTGAAAGGGTCAATGCCCCAGGCAGGGGGCAGCCCTCACTCCAGAACTGGGCCTTGAACTGGGACTACTGGCCCAGGTATCTCATGACTAGGAGCACCACAACTTCCACTAGACCCTGTTCTGGATCAGGAGCGGTGGGGCTGAGCCAGTCAGGGAGAGCATGTCAGGTAGGAGCATGACCTGAGCAAAGCCCTGGTGCTCAGGCTCTGTGTGCCCTGTGGGGAGGGCAAGTAGACATGGCAAATACTGGGCTGGGCCTTCCAAAGGGCAGCCTTGCCAGCTCCTCGGCCAGGGTGGCCAAGAAGCGCAGTTTGTGGCCACGTTGCGCCAGCCCTCTTTGACTTTCTTTATGAACTTAATTTGTCTCATGCGTCACACTGACAGCTCAGAATGAGGCCGCTGCAGGGGCCCCTCGCCTGGTTCTTCTGCTACAGTTCTGCCTGTGCTTACGTAAAATGGGCCCTGTGGTGCTTCTCTACCGCTAACCTGTGCCCAGGGCCTCTGGCGATGAGGTGGTTCGTAGTTATTTGCAGAAGGACCCTGGGGACTGGAAATCTGACCTGGGATAGTTTCTTATCCTTGGGTTCAGAACAAGCTCCCTATGTCCATTTTACAGGTACGGACGGTAAGGTTCAGCAGAGTTCCACAGTGAGTCTGTGGCAGAGAACCCAGGCCTGCTGGATCCTAGCTGGAGCCCTTTCCACTGCCTCATCCAGTTCAGGATTTTGTCAACAAGGCCTCCCAGGCGAGAGGACAATGTTCCCATCGCTCCATCAGTAGGGAATGGGGGTGGAGAATGAAGACTCCACGGAGCCCCAGAGGCTGAAGTGAAACTGGGATCTAATTCAGAAATAGGTACAATGGGGGTCAGGAGAAAGCAGAGGGGCCTTGCCCTCCCCAAGTCCCCGGCAGGCAAACTCCCTCTCGTTTCCTAGGGGAGTTACACTACTGCTTGAAAGAAACATAAGTCCCAGTTTGGGGGACAACATAACAAATCATACCGGTGTGCAAAGTCTTGAAAGAAACTCTTTGAATATGGTTATCTTTCAGAAATGTAGGGACTGAGATCCCCATCACAGAGGGCATGCAAGTAGAGGCTGGGTTGGTCCTAGTGAGAGCACCAGGCCTAGCCTCTGAACCCCAGGCCACTGATTCATTCATTCATCTGCTCATTCAACAATTGTTTACTCACTGCATGCTAGGGTCAGGCTCTGTGCCAGGCACAGGGGTGCAGTGCTGAGTAAAGAGGGCTGTGTCCTTGCCCTTGTGGAGTTGACAGACTAGTGTAGAAAACAATATCATGGTTTGAGGAGAAATTAAGCGAGGTGAGTGAGATGGCGACCATGTAGCTGAGTGGTCAGCAAGGCCCCTCTGAGAGAGACATCTGAGCAGTCACCCACTTAAAGGGAGGGAAGGTGCCTCCAAATACACAGGAAGAGTATAGGGAACAGCCAGTGCGGACCAGTGCAAAGCCTTGTCTGTACTGTCTTCCCTCCCTTCCCAGGCTAGGTGGAAGGTCCCCAAGATGCCCCTGCCTTCCCCACCCAGACCCCAGGGACTCTCCCCACACGGCTCCCAGCCCTGCCACCAGAGGGAGCTAGCGAGTCCGGGTCGCATCCTTGCTGCAAACAATGTGGGGGCCCATGGAGATTCCCCGGTGTGTGGCACTCACGTCAGAAGGGAGGCACAGGGTGATTTTAGGAGGTACATGGCCAAATACCTTTTTTTCCACAGTAATATATTTATTTTATAATATATTTAGAAAAAATAACGAGCACATCAAGCATGGTGTTATTGCCAGGGACACATGAGGAAAGGTTTTGTTTCAATTCAAAATAGAACACACAGAGGTAGATGGAGAATGTTGCTGCTGCTGCTAAGTCGCTTCAGTCGTGTCCGACTCTGTACGACCCCATAGACGGCAGCCCACCAGGCTCCCCCGTCCCTGGGATTCTCCAGGCAAGAACACTGGAGTGGGCTGCCATTTCCTTCTCCAATGCATGAAAGTGAAAAGTGAAAGTGAAGTCGATCAGTTGTGTCCGACTCTTTGCGACCCCATGGACTGTAGCCCACCAGGCTCCTCCATCCATGGGATTTTCCAGGCAAGAGTACTGGAGTGGGGTGCCATTCCCTTCTCCGAGATGGAGAATGTTAGCCATCGTTAAATCTTGGAAAAGTACATAGGGTATTCATTTTCTAGTCTTTCACCTCTTATAGAGGAATTTCAGAGTACAAAGTTGGTGTGGGGGAGAATAAAACTGAAGAGTGGGGGACATCCCTGGAGGGCGCTGAGTGAGGGCAGGACAGAGCTTGGTGGATTTGAGAGCGCTCGGCTGCAGAGCCGAGAACAGACAGGAGGAGGAGAACAGAGATGAGGCTGGTGCTGCTGTCCTGGTCCAGCGAGCCTGCAGCGGGATGAGAAAAGAGTCTGTTTCCTCTGCTGTCGGTAACAGGGAACAGCGATGCATAGCCAAGCCCAATAACAGAGCACAGCCAAGTGTGGGCTTGGTAGCCAGACTGCCTCCATGTGGCTCTGTCCTGCGGCCTTGAACCGGTTCCTTGACCTGCCTCAGTGTCTCCGTCTAAAGAGTGATATGGTAACAGTACCTACTACCTCATCAGGTGGTCCTGAGGCTCTGACAACTTAGTAGATGTAAGATATCAAAACGCTGCCCCACCAGAGGCAGCACTCCATCAACACTGGCTGTACTATGCTGGCTCATTCCTTGGAGGACTCTTGGCAGGGCACTCTTGATGGAAAACTGCCTGGTGATGGCCCTGGGGAGAGCTGCATATACTGCCTCCTTTTTTGCCTACACACACACACCCTAGCCAATTCTGCATGCAAAATGCATTATATAAATCAACCAGATTTATTAATACTTCTATTGGGCTGTTAATTTTTTATTTTAATTTTAAAAATTTAACAACATTGTTTAGTTTTCAGTGTTCATTTTTAAGATTAAAGTCTATCTGAGGCAAATCATGCTGATTTCACTTGCAGGAATAATGAAAATATTTCCTTTTAAAATAAGTTTGAGAGTCGGTCGATCTCTGAACTTATAATATTCTTCACAATATCCCTGAAATCTAAAACTGTTCTAAAATTAAAAATTTATTTCAAAAACCCAGATTCAATTTTTTAAAAGTTTGGACAGAAAAGAGTTGATTAAAGGGAAATATTAAGTACTGGCTCTGGAGATTTGCAGGGACCAATGGGTGGAGAACTCTTCTTTGCCGGGAACCAGTTTGATCATCCTGCTTTCCTCCCAACCCTGATCAACTGTGTCCACAGGATAAGGTCTTGGGGGGCAGGGAGAAGGAAGAGGAGGAATTATTGGTGATACAACACAGAGCTCTGTGGGGCAGGAGCAGCCTTCTAGAGGGGTCTCTTCCAGGGTTCCTCTCAGAATCCTGATGGAAGTATTTAATGATGGATTCGGGGGTGATGAAACACCCTGAACCTACAATAGTGGGAGCAGTCAGTGCCTGCAGAGCTGTGCAGACAGCCCTGCCCAGGCCCCTGAGGGCGGAGGCTCCGGGGAGAGTGCCACCTGACTAATGGAGGGTGAAACCCGGCCCGGCAGGGAGGGGGTGGTAATAAGTCCCCAGTCTCTCTCACCTCCACCCTCCAAGCTCCTGCTGTTGCTTGCCATGGACTGAAGCATGGAAGCCAGAGGTGAGGGGGCTCAGGTGATACAGTTGGTGGAACCGAGGGCAAGGCACAGGGTGTGTCTCTAGGCCAGTGGAGCACCTGATTCCATGCTGGGCAGATGGAGGTGGGAGGGTGGCGGCAGACATTCAGTAGGTTTGTGGAATGAGCCAAACTGCCTGGGTTCACACCTACCGAGTGATACTGGACAGTTGCGTCCCCTGTCCGTTTGTCCATCAGAGTAGCAAACACCCTCTCTGGGAATGTGGAGAAGCTGAAGTGAGTCTGTGTAGACTTTGTGCAGTCAGGTACATGGTAAGCTTGTTGGTTAAAAAAGAATATCATCTGCCTTTTCCAAGAGAGGACAAAGCCTCTGCCATCTCCAGCCACCTGGCTCCTCACAGCCACTCCAGGGCCTGTAATGTCCTCAGCTCAGTTCACGGATGGCCCTGCCACTACCAGGCATGCTTGCCATCTAAATCCCACCACGCTGCTTCTCCCCTTGTCCCCTCCTGATTATAGAGCAGGAGCCTGAGGCCCAGAGAGCAGAGTCACATAGTAAGTTAGTGATGGGTCAGTGGATTTACAGGGGCCTGGTTGGCCAGTTCATTAGCAAGAAGGCCCTTTCCCAGGATCTGGCTTGATTTCCTGCCTCGGGGGCCTCCCCAGGAGGTGGGAGAATCATGGTCAAGGCTTCCGGCTGTCTGTAATTTTCCAGCCTAATTACACACCTGCAAATCCATTTGCTACTAATGATACAGAGTGAGCCTCAGGGAATATTTGGAGGTGGGGAAAAAAACCAATTATTCAAATTCAAAGAATAAATAATCACAGTTCTGCAGAAGTGTGAGTGCCAGGGGAGGTTTGGTGATTTCAACACCCTCCATCTCCATCAAGTCATCCCTATTCTTTTATGAACACCCAAGTGGCTTCTTGGTCTTAAGTAGGAGATGGCAAAAGGCCCCCCTCCTCCCATAACCTCTCTTGGCCCAGCAGGTACAGCCTTACAGTCCCTATCCATGCTGTGTGACCTTGGGTGTGTGCCTGCCCTACCTGGGCCCTGGTGTTTCTCATCTGTATAAAGGGATCACAGTCTGTCTCCAATTGTACTCATCTGCCAGTCTAGGAAATGAGAAAACACGCAGACTCGGCCATTATTATCACTCTCCCATCTTCTCACAGCCCACTATGCTCCAGCCACTCTGAACTCCTGCCACTCCCCAGACATACCTCGTGAAAGGAGGTAGGTTAGATTTTGCTATGTAACCTCCCGAATTCAGTAGAGTAGTTTAAAAAAACTAAGCATTTACAGGTCAGCTGGGCTTATTGCTTCACCTCAGTCAAGACAAGTTGATTATGAAACGGGCCCCAGTTTTCCAACCTTGTTCCCATATCGATGCCCCTTGCAATGTTCATCTGCCATAAAAAGGGAGAGGTTATTTTTCTACCCCTGGTCTTATGACTTGCTTTGATCAATAGGATGTGGCAGAACGACAACGGGCTGGTTCTGAGCCTCGGCCTCAAGAGGACACACATGTCCACTCGCTGTCTTGGACCCCTGCCACTGCTGCCATGAGGACAGCCTGGGCTAGCCCACCGGAGGATGAAGGAACTGCAGAGAGAGGCCCCATCCACCCTCACCCAGGCCCGCCTAGACCTGACAGCCCCAGTCACCTAGGGTGACCCACTGCTTCATTTGCCCAGGATTGAGGGGTCACCTGGGATGTAGGTCTTTCAGTGCTATAACTGGGGCAGTTCCAGGCAAACCAGGACGGTTGATCACCCTACAGTTGACTCACCAGCTGATTCAGGTGCAGGAATAAGCCCACCTGAGTTCAGAAGAGCTAGCCAGCTGACCTGTAAATGCTTATTGTTTGAAACCAATAGAGCATGAATTTGGGAGGCTGAATTTGGGAAGCCATTTGTTAGACAGCAAAAACTAACAAGGGCACCTTCTCCATTTCTCTGTGAAGATCTCAGAGTTGCCCTGCACATGCAGGGGAGCCAGTAACAGAGATTACCTTGTGAATGGCAGCACTTGGAATTGTACAGGGTAGAACCCTAGATAAACTTCAAGGCCCCAGTTCAAATGTCACCTCTTCTGTGAAGCCTTCCCAGACTTCCCTAGATCTAGTTTACTAGAGAAAGGGAGTCTTGTGTTCTAAAAATGATAAGGATAGAATAGGATAATTTAATAGTGAGTTTAGAAATCCCACTAGGGGACTAAAGACAGAAAGGGAATTTTAAGGGAGTTTGAGAAACTGTTGTAAGCTAATGACCCCTCAAGAAAAGAATCCAGTAACCTAGCAGCAATCTACACCACCTTGAAGGAAGACCAGGTACATCAAGTGCCAGGCACAGTCAAGCCACAAAACCTGGTAGTTAAAACACAGACAATAGATACAGGATCAGAATCTTGTTATGTGAAGTCAGGGAGTTAATGGTCCTTGAAGAGTAGCATTTCTGCATGTAACCAAGACAGGAATATAGGTGAAAGATTTAAAAAAACTAGGGGAGGGACTTCTCTGGTGATCCAGAAGTTAAGACTCTGCCTTGCAATGCAGGGGATATGGGTTCAATCCCTGGTTGAGGAACTAAAATCTCACATGCCACGGAACAACTAAGCCCAGCACTGCAGCTACTGAGCCTGGGCGCTCTGGAGCTCTCGTGACACAGCTAGAGAATCCGTGCATCTAAATGAATGAGCCCACGTGATGCAACAAAGATCTTGCATGCTGCAACTAAAGCCTGACACAGCCAAATAAATAAATATGTAAAAAAAGAAAAAAACCACACACACACACACACAAAAAACAGGGAAAAGGGGATATTATACCAAAACCTGAGATGAATGACCATGTTTTAGTAAGTATTACAATCCTTTTTCTAATATACATATGATTTAAAAAGCACCATGACAGTCCCAGTTGGACCATGTAGGGTTAAAGGAAGAATTGACATAAGCCTTGACATCTGCCCAAACATGAGGAAGAAGGTGGTCTTCTCCATTCCCCATTTTTCTTTGATTATAAAAATATAACCCGCTTTGCTGTTGGAACTGTGCTCCCTTGCTGGCCTGCTTGTATCTCTCACAAGCAGCCTATGGTAATAAACTCATGCTTTACCTATTGCTTTGTCTCACGCGGAATTCTTTCTGCAACAAGGCAAGAGAAACTGGGCTTCAATAAGTTTTGACACCAGGTGAGCAGTTTCAATTAAAAGTGAGTTTGAGAACCCACAAGGAATTGTGGGTTCAAGCCCCAGTCTGAGTTTTGGTTGGGTCTGAATCCCATCCAAGAAGTGCAGTTTCAAAAAGAACCAGTTTTGGAGTCAGGCCTGATTCAAAGGTTCTTCTACTTATATCTTGGGCAAGTCAATTTAACTTCATCTGGAAAATTGAGACGACAGAAAATAACCATTATCTTCTAGGACTGTTGTGAGAAGAGAGTGCACAGTGCTCGGCAAACAGAGTGTACAAAGTTGGGGTGTGGTTCATAAAAGAATGGAGCACAAGCCTTTTTCCTCTACACTTCTGAATTCTCTCCTTCCTGTCCCCACCGTGGTGCTCCTTTCCCAGGTTCTAAGAATTTCTTTTCTCTTTAAATGCAATCAGCTCCTCATTGACCTCCTGGAGGACCAGGCTTGCTCTGTATTATGCATTGGAGCCAAAAGGACACTCTTTTTTCAATTTTTTAATTACCATACAGAAAAATTTACTTTTATGTACAGTTCTATGAATTTTAAACACATGTATAGGTTTGTGTAACCACCACCACAATAAGGACACAGTTCCATTATATAAGGGATTTTTTTTCAAAATATGAACTTTTATTTAAAAAATTGGATGTTGATGTATGGCAAAACCAATACAATATTGTAAAGTAAATAATAATAATAATAATAATAATAAAAGAAAAGAAAAAAATAAAAAATTGGAATATATTATACATATATTCAGTAAAAAATATATTTAAAAGTATATAAGTTATTCATTGAGAACTGTCTTCCACCCCAATCACTCCCCAGATGAGATTTCTAGTTTCTAGCGCCTTCTAGAGATATTTTATGTGCATGTGTGTGTGTATGTGTGTGTTAGTCTCTGACTCTTTGTGACCCCATGGACTGTAACCTGCCAGGCTCCTCTGTCCACGGAATTCTCCAGGCAAGAATACTGGAGTAGGTTGCCATTCCCTTCTCCAGGGGATCTTCCTGCTCCAGGCATTGAACTTGGGTCTCCTGCATTGCAGGCAGATTCTTTAACATTTGAGCTACCAGGGAAGCCCTATTTTATGCATATGCAGGCATAAATACATTCAACTCCTTCCACACCCTGATTTTATATTACTAGAACTGCATTTGTTTTTTTGTACTTAATATATTAATACAGGTTGTTCAGATAGACTATAATAAATATAGTCTATCCATACGTGGGACTTACCATGTGCCACTCCCTGGGCTTCCCTGGTGGCTCAGCAGGTAAAGAATCTGCCTGCAATGTGGGAGACCTGGGTTCGATCCCTGGGATGGGAAGATCCCCTGGAGAAGGGAAAGGCTACCCATTCCAGTATTTTGGCCTGGAGAATTCCATGGACTGTGTAGTCCCTGGGGTCGCAAAGAGTCAGACATGACTGAGCGACTTTCACTTCACTTCACTCCCTGGTCTAAATACCATAAGACCAATTTTACTTATTTACTCCTCAGCACAGCAGTTTAAGGTGGGTGACATTATTATTACTGATACTCATCCCATTTTAGAGGTTAGAAAACTGAGGCACAGAGAGGTTAAGTTAGGTAACTGGCCCAAAGTCAGTCCCACAGCCAGTGGTGGCAGAGCTGGGATTAGGACTCAGGCATTCTGGGTCTAGAGTCTATGTTCTAAAGACCATATTAATCCACTTCAAGCAGTGTCATGAAATGCCATTACATCCAGACATGGTCATTTATTTAACCAGCCTCCTCTTGATGGCCATTATTTGCCACTGCAAACAAGGCTGCCCTGGATATCTCCGTCATTCATCTTTCTGGACATGTGGAAGTGCATCTGTTGAATTAATTCATAGAAGTTGAATGCCTGGGTCACAGGGCATATGCAGTTTTATATTTGATAGATATCTCTAGATTATCTTCTCAAGAATTGTAAGAATTTTTACTCCAGTCAATGTTGGGGGCCAGAGTGAGGCACTCGGCCCGTGGCAAAGGTCATGAGGAAGGAGGCTCGACATACGCAAAGGCGGGATCAAGCCTCAGGAGTCCCCCTGGAAATCCTTGAGCAGCTACCCCCATAACCAGAGCCTGCCTACTTTACTACTTTGTGCTCTCACCTACACCTCTGACTTTACAGGGGGCTGTCCCCCACCACCTCTTTCGGAAAAGGAGTTAACTTAGAGCTCCAGTTAATAAAAACTCCTGGGCGTGACAAGAGTGTTTTAACCTACAAACTCCTCTGAAGGTTCTCTGGCCTGCCTGACAGGCTTGTCTGGCCACATGTGATTGCTCACAGCCTCCCAACCGTGAGAGGCACGAGATGCTTTAAACCTTCTAAAAACAGGTTCCTTAGAAAAGTTAGAAAACTATTAGTATAAGTATAATGGGCTGATTAGAAATTGTATTGGCGAAGGGTTTTTCATTTGTTGAGCCAATGTTTGTTGCTAAGTCTCCACATCCCCTGCCCTTACACACGTTAATGAATATATAGAAGAAATAACTATTAACCTTTGATATAAATCACGTTAGACCTTAGGCTAAGTAAATTCTTTCCTTAACTAAAACCCACTATACCCTCACCCTATAGGAATGTAACTTTATTTGGGTGGCGTCTGTTTTAAGAATAATCACCCCTGGAGAAATGAGTGTCCTGGTTGACTGACCACTGTCACAAGGAGAGGGTTGTAAATTGTCAGCAGGCCCCCTGGCCAGAAAATGATGTAACACCCCTAAGACCTCTGTATACATTTGTATGAAGCACCTGACTTTGATAAGAGTCAGGACTGCTGACCCTGCATGACTTTTGCATAACATCTCAGTGTATAAAAGTAGACCATGGAAAATAAAGAATTGGGATCAGTTTCTCGAAATACTGGTCTCCCCATGTCGCTCTCTCTCTCATTCTGGCTGAGTCTCCATCTGGAGCGCGGAACCCACCATGCTTACTAATTTTGCCTGGGCTTCTAAGATCCGACCAGGGAGGCCTCAGTGTCTCCTCTCCTTCGGGAGAACGGAAGGACGCCTGCGGCCTACATAAGTGGTGCAAGCTTCTTGTCTTGAAGTTTTATTGGTCTCCTGCGTAAACCAAGCTACTCAGCCTCTTTTCTCCACTGATTTTTCCTACTGAGCTATCCTCATTCTATTACTCTTTACATCTTTAATTAATATCTAATTGAAGCTATTGTATCCTGATCCTTGCTGACGCCGTCCCTGCTTCGAATACCCTGGATCAGCCGGGGCTGGACCCCGGCAAGTCAACAATGCATGAGAGAACTTGCTGCCCTACACTTTCACCAAAACAGCATATTATCTAAAATTTTGGTCTCTGCCATCTACTGGGGGAAGTGGTAACTTTGATCCAGTTTTTGTTGGCATTTCTCTTACTATAACTGAGCATGGACATTTTTCCTTCTTTCAGAAACCATTTGTATACACTTTCTATGAACCATTTGTTCATGTCATGTGGCCATTTTATATTATTGATCTTTTAAAAAATTGACATGTGGCCTCTCACATATATGTATATATATGTACTCATATATATGTGTGTGTGTATGTGCTAATTCGCTTCAGTCGTGTCCAACTTTTTTCTTTGTGATGCTATGGACTATAGCCCACCAAACTCCTCTGTCCATGGAATTCTCAAGGCAAGAGTATTGAAGTGAATTGTCATGCCTTCTTCCAGGAAATCTTCCCGACCCAAAAATCGAGCCCATATCTCTTATGTCTCCAGCATTGGCAGGTGGGTTCTTTACCACTAGCACAACCTGAAATTTTACTTGTGGTATTTTTTCAAATCGGACACATCAAATTTTAGCAGTTATATTCATATTTTCTTATGTGGCTTCTGAGTTTGAATCAATTTGGGAAAATCTTTCCCTTTCCCAAACTCAGAACTACAAAAGAAGTATCCATGTTTGTTTCAATACTTTCATGGTTTCATTTACTTTTAAATCTTTGATCCACACAAAATTAATATTGATGTAAACAGTAGTATGTGATTCCTGCGCACTTTTTTCAAATTACCTCAATATCACTTATTAGTCAATTTTTACTCATTCACGTGAAACGATACCTTATCAATTTAAAACTCATATGTGTTTATGTCTAATCCTGGATTCTTTCTCTTATCATCCTCCCAGCTATTCTTTCTGTGTTTTTGTGTGATATCATTTATGTATAATAAAATGCCCAGGTTAAATGTGTTCAGTTCACTAAATTTTGGCGACTGTGTACAATGTATAACTACCATTCAAGGTAAGACAGAACATTTCCATCATTCCAGAGATTCCCTCATGCTCCTTTCCAGTCAACCTTCATCCCTACCATCCCAGGCAGCAGAATATACATTTTCTTCAAGTGCCCATGGAATATTCTCCAGGATAGATCACACGCTGAGCCACAAAGCAAGCTTGGTAAATTTAAGAAAACTGAAATCATATCAAGTTGGAAGTGCTCATATTATTTTCTCCATAGATGTTGTTCAGTCACTCAGTCATATCGAATCTTTGCGACCCTATGGACTGCAACATGCCAGGCTTCCCTGTCCATCACTACCTCCTGGAGTTTGCTCGTGTCCATTGCTCAAACTCATGTCCATTGAGTCAATGATGCTGTCCAACCATCTCATCCTCTGTTGCCCCCTTCTCCTCTTGCCTTCAATCTTTCCCAGCCTCAGGGTCTTTTCCAACGATTTGGTTCTTTGCATCAGGGGGCCAAAGTATTGGAACTTCAGCTTCAGCATCAGTCATTCCAATGAATATTCAGGATTGATTTCCTTTAGGATTGACTGGTTTGATCTCCTTGCAGTCCAAGGGACTCTCGAGAGTCTTCTCCAGCATCACAGTTCGAAAGCAGCAATTCTTCAGTGCTTGGCTGTCTTTATGGTCCCCTTTATGGTAACTCTCACATCTGTACATGACTACTGGAAAAACCATAGCTTTGACTATATGGACCTTTGTCAGCAAAGTGGACCTTTGTCTCTGCTCTTTAATACGCTTTCTAGGTTTGTCATAGCTTTTCTTCCAAGGGGCAAGCATCTTTTAATCTCATGGCTGCAGTCACTATCCTCTGATTTTGGAGCTCAAGAAAATAAAGTCTGTCACTGTTTCCATTTTTCCCCATCTATTTGCTATGAAGTAATGGGGCCAGATGCTGTGATCTTAGTTTTTTCAGTGTTGAGTTTTTTCACTCTTTTCTTTCACCAGCATCAAGAGGCTCTTTAGTTCCTCTTTGTTTTCTGCCATTAAGGTGGCTTTATCTGTATATCTGAGGTTATTGATATTTTTCTCAGCAATCTTAACTCTAGCTTGTGATTCATCCAGCCTGGCATTTTCTATGACGTATTCTACATGTAAGTTAAATAAGTAGGGTGACAATATATAGCCTTGTCACACTCCTTTCCCAATTTGGAACCAGTCCGTTGTTCCATGTCCAGTTCTAACTGTTGCTTCTAGACCTGCACACATATTTCTCCCATCTCTTTAAGAATTTCCCATAGTTTGTTGTAATCCACACAGTCAAAGGCTTTAGCATAGTCAATGAAACAGAAGTTTTTCTACTCCATATATAATAAAATTAAATATTCATTGCTGATTTTTAAAAGCCCTATTTCCTGAAAGAACTTGTGTAGAATTGGTATTATTTCTTCCTTAAATGTTCAATAAAACTTATTAATGAAGCCCGTCTGGGCCTGGAGTTATCCATGTGGGAGGGATTTTTATTACAAATTCCATTTTTAAAATAGATATGGGGATGCTCAAGTTTTCTATTACTTCTTTTGTCAGTTTTTCTAGAGTCACATTCTTAGGGATATTATCTATTGCATGTAAGTTGTCAAATTTTGCATAAAGCTGTTTGTAATGTTCCTCATGAATGTTTTTCACATGAACTTTAGAATCTCAATTTTCCCCTGACAAGGAGTACTTTACACTCACTTCCATTTTCTGAGCACTCAGACTACATAACATAGCTCTTCTTGTAATTAAATGTGATCATGTGATAGAGTTCTAGCCAATGGAATTCAAGTAGAAGTGATGTGTATTAATTCTCTGACTGGCTCATAAAAACTTCCCATGCTTAATCATTCATATTCCTCTGCCAGCTTCAGGCAGATGCACACAATTGCCTTGGAAACCATGTGTTGAAAATAGTAGAGCCAAAGATTAAAGAAGTCTGATTGAAAGACACACACGTAGACGCCCACCAATCAGGAACATCTATTTTGGGCTTTATGTAAGCTAGAAATAAGTATCCATCATTTTCTAACCATTATATACTCAGGGTTTTTTCCTTTAAGCAATTATCCTACACTAATTAATATACACTCCTAGGAACTGTGGTTTTATTTTTATTAGAAGCATTCTAAATGTATATAATAATATAGGGAAAACTGACTTATATTTACTGTCTTCCTACAAAGTATCTCTTTCCATTTATTCCTGTCCTGTTTTAGAAGTCCAGTAGCATTAAATTTTTTTCATGTGTATCATGAATTTTTCGTATTTAACGTGTTGCTAGATATTTTATCTTCTGTATTTTATCTTTTTTGCTATTTCCATAGATGGGATTTTTCCTTTAAGGATCTTTTATAACTCACTGTTCATGTATAGGAAAGTTATTATTTTTTTATGCTTTAATTTTGCACCCAGTTATCTTACCAATATATCTTATTTATAATAAGTATTCTATTTTATCTTGCTTTTCAAACACATAATACCATATATGAATAACAATACTTTCGTCTCTTTCCAATATTTATGTTCCTCATTTCTCGTAAAATTATAACAGTTAATATCTGCAGAGTAATGTTAAACAAGACAGGTGAGAGGGGACATCTTTTTCTAGCTCATGAATTTTTGTGGGACGCTTTAAACTGCTAAGCATCACACATACTGATGGATTTTGCCTTGTTATACATGATCCTAGGCTTCCCAGGTGGCACTAGTGGTACAGAACACACCTGCCAATGCAGGAGACTTAAGAGACACCGTTTCAATATCCCCTGGAGGAGGGCATGGCAGCCCACTCCAGTATTTTTGCCTGGAGAATCCCATGGACAGAGAAGCCTGACGGGCTACACTCCATAGGGTCGCAAATAGTTGGACATGATGGAAGCGACTTAGCACACATGCACACATGATCTTATTAATTAAGGAAGTATCCATCCTTTTCTATTTTATCAAGAAGTTTTCTAAAATCAGAAATTAACATTGAATTTTATCAAATGCCTTTTCAGAATCTACACAGAAAATAACAATTTTCCTCCTCTTTTGATCTATTATTCATGACATTCTGTAATATTACATTAATGATATTAATCTACTTTACTAGGTTTTAAAAAATTGAACCATGTAAAGATTAGTTACAGACGTGTGCTATTTTCTTAATGTGCTTCTGGATTCTAAGTGATATTTCTGATTAGTCAGGGTTTTCCAGAGAAACAGGATCAACGAGATATGCGTACATATGTGTGTGTGTACCAGGAGAGATGATGGTATAGTTCTAGCCTGAGTCTGAACGTCTAAGGCCAGGAGAGGTGATGCTGTAAGTTCTAGTTCTGGTCCAAGTCTGACAGGTGGATAAGGTCAGTGTCCCAACTCTAAGACAGTCAGGCAGAGGGAAAGAATTCCCCCTTCCTCCACATTTTACCTACTCAGGCTCTTAACAGACTAGATGACACTTCCAACATCAGGGAGGGCAATCTGCTTTGTTCAGTCCACCAACCCAAGTTAGTTTCATCCGGAAACACCCAGAATAACTTTTGACCAAATATTCAGACACCCTGTGGCCCAAACAAGTTGACACATAAAGTTAACCATCACGTTTCCTATGATTATTATTTTACTTTTTGATAGTCACTCCCACAATATTTATGCAAGTTTGATTTATTGTTTTCTATGTTGTGCTTGGCTATCTATGTTAAACAGTCCTTATGGTAATAATGGGAAGCTTTCCTTCCTCCAGACAGGGTATTAAAAAGCAGAGACATTACTTTGCCAAGAAAAAGATCCATATAGTCAAAGCTATGGTTTTTCCAGTAGCCATGTGAGAGATGTGAGAGCTGGACAATAAAGAAGGCTGAGCACTGAAGAACTGATGCTTTTGAACTGTGGTGTTGGAGAAGACTCTTGAGAGTCCCTTGGACTGCAAGGAGCTCAAACTAGTCAATCCTAAAGGAAATCAATTCTGAATATTCATTGGAGGCACTGATGCTGAGGCTGAAGTTCCAATACTTTGGCCACCTAATGCAAAGACGGAGAAGGCAATGGCACCCCACTCCAGTACTCTTGCCTAGAAAATCCCATGGATGGAGGAGCCGAATGGGCTGCAGTCCATGGGGTCGTGAAGAGTTGGACATGACTGGGCGACTTCCCTTTCACTTTTCACTTTCATGCATTGGAGAAGGAAATGGCAACCCACTCCAGTGTTCTTGCCTGGAGAATCCCAGGGATGGGGGAGCCTGGTGGGCTGCCGTCTATGGGGTCACACAGAGTCGGACACGACTTGGCAGCAGCAGCAGCAGCAGCAGCAATGCAAAGAGCTGACTCATTGTAAAAGACCCGGATGCTGGGAAAGATTGAAGACAGGAAGAGAAGGGGATAACAGAGGATGACATGGTTGGATGGCATCACTGACTCAAAGGACATGAGTTTGAGCAAGCTCCAGGAGATGGTGAAGGACAGGGAAGCCTGTCATGCTGCAGTCCATGGGGTTGCAAAGAGTTGGGCACGACTGAGTGACTGAACAACAACAAAAGGCTTAGAAGAAGCCCCTGTAAAACCTTTAGAGTACGGTAATTTTCAAGAATAGCTCTTTAACAATGTCCTTTGTTTATTCTGTGCTATTTGGCCTTTTCAAATTTTCTTTCAGGAAAAGCAAATTTGATCCTATCACACACCTGCTTAGTCACCTGCACTGACTGTTCCTCAAGATAAACTAGTAATTGATAAGGGGAAGTTTCTCTTTGCAGAAATAGTCTAGCTGAGAGATGATAATGGGATAATAGAATATCTTCATTTTGGAAACCCTAATGAATGATAGGCTCCCTGGTGGCTCAGACGATAAACAGTCTGCCTGCAATGTGGGAGACCTGGGTTCGATCTCTGGGTTGGGAAGATCCCCTGGAGAAGGAAATGGCAACCCACTCCAGTACTCTTGCCTGGAGAATTCCAAGGACAGAGGAGCCTGGTGGGCTGCAGTCCATGGGGTCACAAAGAGTTGGACACAACTGAGCAACTAGGTTTCACTTTCAATGAAATAGTGGATCTAGTCAATGTTCATTGGTGAACACTAATATCACAAAATGCACAGACTGCAGGAAGCCCACCCTGACCAAGCCCAGCTCAGTGCTGCCTGATGCTGTTACTCCTGTCCCTCCGTCTGGTGAATCACCCCCTCCTGTCATTCACCATTGGTAGGTCTCAGCCCTCCTCAGCTCCAAGCAGGTCTGGGGCTCCTCTGAGACTGCGGCTGCTGGGTATCTCCCAGGGGATAGGGGATTGGGCATCGTCTCTAGTCTATGACCTTCCTGAGGGGGATCTACTCCATATCCCAGGCTTATGGGGATTTGCAAGATGAGCACATTTCTCCTGGCTAAGATATTTGGGGATACAGCTTGGAAGCACTCCCCCCACCCCCAGCTCTGGCTTCCAGACACAGCACTCCCTTCCAGGCTCACCCAGGCTCACTCAGAACCCAAGACCAGGCCTCCCTCCCTCTGTGGCTCCACACTTGGGCTGGGATAGCCCCTCCCTTTCTGGGAGGACTAAGGAAGATTAAGGTGATAAAGGGATTTCACAGAGAGCAGATGTAAAACTCTGTGCAGGGAAGTTTTAATCTTAACAGATTAAGATCCAGGGCCAGGCTCCTGGCTCCCAACTCAGAGCCCAAATCTTTGCTGATCAGGGCTGGCTCAAGTTCAAGGAGTTTAAGGAGTACAGCTCCTTCCAGGCAGTCAATCTGAAACAGATGAATGATATTGTTCATGCTATATGGATAAGAAACCAAGGCTTAGAGAGGTCAGAACCCTTTAAAGTGGCTGAGGTGCAATGTAAACCCAGCTTTGGTCCAAACTGCCTCCCAGGAGAACTAGGCCCCTGAGCTGAGCTAAGGCCTTTCTCTGCCTCATGGCACTCCCTGTCTAGTGACTGAGACACATGGGGAACTCAGAGGAAGAAGTAGTCACAGTGGGTTACAGCAGTCGGGGGAGGGTTCCTGAAGTTGGTGGAAGAGAGACACATGAGATGTCTCTGGGAGCTTAACACCACTCTCTTCAGGAAAGGACAAGAGTAGCTGTCAGCTACCTTGTGAGCAGAGCCATCTGAGCAAAGAGGTAGAGGAGGACCAAACGTGGTGGACTGGGGTCTCCACGTAGGGTCTGGTCGAACTGAGATCCTAGCAGGGGACCCTGAGTGAGCAGGGCACAGGTTGCAGTTTGCCTCGGTCATCTTGGCCAGGGGGGCTCTGGCCAGGGGCAGCCTGGAGACCCTGGAGGAGACCATGAGCAGACAGGAGGCTCTATTCTGGGCTCTGAGGAGGAGCAGGAATCAGCTCAACTGTGGAAAGTCATGGGATCAGACTTAGGTCATCCAAGAATGGCCAAGGAGATAATCACAGGCCTGTTTCCACAAAGTTTTCCTTGCCAACTAACTTCCAACCCTTGACCCAAGGGTCTGCAGAAATCTCATTTCCAATACAGACCCCTTCCCTCCCCGTCCAATGCTTCAGGTGGGAGTGGACCCAGAAGTCCTTGGGTCTGTCATCTCTCACCTCACACTGCCCAGACCCCAGGACAGAGTTTCAGAGATGAAGACTGGCCAGCAGGCCCCAAGGCACACCCATTTGGTAGATGGGAATACTGAGGCTGACAGTAGGAAGGGACTTACCTCAGGCTATGCAACTAATGAGGGGAATGGCAGGCCGAAAATATTAATCTAAGGTGGGTCATTCAGTTCTCTTTGGGGAGAGGAACAGTCTGTGAGCAAGCACATGTCACACATTTTGACTATTGAGAGTGACATCCAAGCTCAGAGAGGCTAAGGCTCTTGCCCCAGGGCACAACAGCTAGAAAGTGGACAGGTGACTTCTTGGCCAAGCCTCAGTTTCTTCATTTGTACAAGGTGGGAATTGAGCCGGGAGAAGGTCCCACGGAAACAAAGGAGGAGCTCAGGAACCTCTCCACACTTGTCCATGAGAAGCAGCTCCTGAAAACCAGGGTTCCATTGACACCAGGTCCCGCTGCCAGGCCAAAATCTCGCTGTCCCTGGGACAGAGGCAGGGAACAGCCTCTTCCCTCCTCAAAATACCCTCCAGCACTCAGTGGCTGCCCTTGGGCTGCAGTTAAACATTCCTGTTATATCAGGAGAATGACAACCCCCACGTGAAAGCCGGAATCTCCCAGTCATCCCTGCTCTCCTGAGCTACCTCATCACCTCACCAGGACCCAGAAACCCGATCAGATGTGACCCAGTCCTCAAGCAATTCACACGCTTGCATGTGTGTGTGTGTGAATGTGTATGTTGTGGGAGGAGGCACATGCATGCAAGTGGATGCGGGTGGGGAACGGAAGGGGTCAGGGAGTGCAGAGGAGAAGAGGGAGGAAAGGAACTGATGGTGACTGCGCAGGTGGATCAGCCCTAAGGAGCAGGGGTGAGGAATCACAAAGGAGGGAACCTTCCCAGTCTGGAGATCAGGGAAGACTTCCTGGAGGAGGGGCTAGGAAAAGCAGGGAAAGGGCATGAGAAGTAAAGGGAAGAACCAAGGTGGAGAGATGAGGACCATTCTGCTATGTCCGGGGAGCTACAGGGAATTTGGTGGAAGCTCCAGGCTGAAAAGCACAATGGGGAGAAAGCTTTGGTGGAATGAACGGACCCTGGGATAGGGATTTGAAGTTACTCAGTAAATGATGGAAAGCCACTGAAGTTTAGTATTCATATTTTTAAAAAATGCTTTATTATAGATAATTTCAAGTCTATATACAAGTAAAAAGAATAGAATAATTCAGCCCCATGTACCTATCTTTGAACCTCAACAGTTATCTGTTCATGGCCAAGTTTGTTTCACTTTCACCTCTACTGCCAACCTCCCCCACAAACTGAATTATTTAAAAGCAAACCCCAGAAAGCATATCATTGAATGCATTAAATTTCAGAATAAACTATTAAAAGATATGCGTTCTTTTTTATACAAATTCTTTTAAAAAATAACATTAATAATAGTTAATCACATAACCACAACATTATGGGCTGAATTATGTCTCCTCAAAGTTCACGTGTTGAAATCCTAACTCCCACTACCTCAGAATATGGGCTGTATTGGTGATATGGTCTTTAAGGAGGTAATTCTGTTAAAACGAGGTCATTAGACTGACTCTAATCCATAATGACTGGTGTTCTTGTAAGAAGAGATTAAGACCCAGACACACAGAGAGAGAAGAAGAAACAAAGACACAGAGGGGAAAGGGCCAGTTACAAACCAAGGAGAGTTCTCACAAAAAACCTACCCCATCGGCACCCTGATCTTGGACTTCTAGCCTCCAGGACTGTGAGAAAATACAGTTTAAACAATCCAGTCTACAGTACTCAGCTGTGGGAGCCTGAGCAAACTAGAGAGGGTGTGTTATATTTATTTAGATTTACTATTATTATAACACCTAAAATATTCATCAGAAATATTTAATATTGTCAAATATCCAACGCTATTAATAACTATCTCATAATTTTGGTTAACGGTTTGAAGATCCAAATAAGGTCCACACAGTGCATTAGATCCTGAGATCCAGTAAGCCTCTTAACGTAAAGGTTCTCACCTCTTTTTTCTTCTTTACCATCTGGATTTTTATTGGATTACCAGTAACATTATTCAACATGTCCCCCGGTCCCCTGTATTTCAGGTAAATTGGTGGTTGGATCTAGAGACTTTATTGTGTTCATTGATGCTTTTCTAGGAAAAAAAAAAAATTCATAGGTACTCACTACTGAGAACTTCCACCAGCAGGAGACTACAGTCAGAGCAGTTTCAAGTTCTGGAGTCACTATCTTAAGTTCTTAATGATGTTTGAATGAGGGGCCCTAACTTATTTTGCAGTGATTTTCCAGAGAGATTTGATTTAGTCGTTCAGTCGTGTTTGACAGTTTGTGACCACATGGACTGTAGCCTATCAGGTCCCCTCTGTCCATGGGATTCTCCAGCAAGAACACTGGAGTGGGTAGCCATGCCCTCCTTCAGGGGATCTTCCTGACCCAGGGATCAAACCTGCATCTCCTGCATTGCAGGCAGATTCTTTACCATTTGAGCCACCAGGGAAGCCCCTTATTTTGCACTGGGTCCTGCAAATTATGTACCATTCCTGTAAGGGGTGGGGATGAGACCATCCCCAAAGGGGATGGGGAAACAGCACCCACCCCACAGAGGAAGGGCAGGATTGGGGCATGACTTATCCTGATGCTGTGGACCCAGACAAGTCCCTCTACCCCTCTGGGTCTCAGCTTCCCCATATGAACAGAGAGGACAACTAGATGGTGAGACTTGAGAGATTTAGAACAGTGAGTGGTAGGAATAGGAGCATTCAGAGTGGAGGACTTTTCCTCGCCCACTTTCTCTCCCCACTCATCTTTTCATTCCTCCTGGGAGAAAATCCGATTATAGAATCCTGTGGAATGTGCTGATAGTGCCAAGGGAGCCTCATTTTTCCTGCAAACACCCTGTTTGGAGCCATTCTGGGGTCTTCATTCCTATGAGGACAAGGCTGCCATACTGGAAGATTCCAGTCCCCTACAGGCTGGTGGGATAATACCCCCTCCCCAGCCTTTTCAGTAGCTCCCCCTACCCCCACCTCTCCTGCAGCCAACCCCTCCACAGAAAACCAAACTTTTTAAAAAGATCTCACCCTACCTGGTGTCCCAAGACCTCCCAACCCGAGGCTGGTCTGAGCAAGCTTTTGGTGACATCCTCTCACTGCACCAAGCTTAACCCAGCCTAGAGACCCTGGATCCCTAGGCTGCTTCCATAGGGTCTGGCACACAGATCGCATGGGTCACACAGCAGCCATCCTGGTGATACTGCAGAACTGGGAGAAGCCCAGCACACTTGGTGTGTGTCCCTCCACAGAGGTCCTCCAGAGTCCACCCTCCACATTCAGGCAGCCTATCTACCTGGGTAGGGTTCCAGGCAAGTAGACAGGAAGGTGGGTGGCTTCAAAAGGTGCCAGGGGGACCATCACAGGAAGATAGACCATTCGGGATTTAAGCTCCAACCCAATAGTCCACCACAACCCCCAACATATTTGGGGCTGTTTGTTATGCAGACAGCCAATGCCGACTGAAATAGGCCATAAGTGGAATTACTCATCCTCCTGAAAACCTCCTCCTTCTTCTGTGATCCATGTCTCCAAGGGGCACATCCATGCATCAAGCCCCCAAGCCAGGTGGCTGGACGTCAGTGTAGAATCCACACTCTTCTCTCTGGGCCCCCTCCCGCCCTTCTCTACCCTGCTCCGAACTTGCCCTCTGCTTCCAGGTGGGTTTAGCCAGCGGGAGGTGCCCTCCCCATCTGCAGTGGGATTTGGGGGAGGCAGGAGTGAGGGTCGGGTATTTGCTCCCCAGGCTCCCTCTCGGCCAGGTCAGGGGCCGGCTGGCCCCTGTGAGCCTCATTCCCTATCAGGCACCCTCTCCTGACGCTGCCCTGCCAGTTCCAGGACCTTGCCCTCCCTCCACCTCCCACATGCGCCCAACCCTACCGTGGAGTCACCCCTGGCTGGTCTCCCCTTACCCTTCCTGGACTTAGAAGCACTCCCTTTATTACACACTCCTCCATAACCCACTTTGGGGGCACTATCGGTTTCCGGCCAGCACCCTGCATGAAACACCCCTCCCACCCTTCCACCAAAAAGTCACCAAGTCTTCTCAACTGTACCTCATGCTGTGCCGTGCTAAGTTGCTTCAGTCATGTCTGACTCTCTATGACCCCCTGGACTGTAGCCCGCCAGGCTCCTCTGTCCATGGGATTCTCCAGGCAAGAACACTGGAGTGGGTTGCCATGCCCTCCTCCAGGGGATCTTCCTGACCCGGGGATGGAACCTGTGTCTCTTACATCTCCTGCATTGACAGGTGGGTTTTTATCTTTCTTTTACCATTAATGCCACCTTGGAGGAGAAGGCAATGGCACCCCACTTCAGTACTCTTGCCTGGAAAATCCCATGGACGGACGAGCCCGGTGGGCTGCAGTCCATGGGGTCGCTAAGAGTCGGACACGACTGAGTGACTTCACTTTCACTTTTCACTTTTATGCATTGGAGAAGGAAATGGCAACCCACTCCAGTGTTCTTGCCTGGAGAATCCCGGGGACAGGGGAGCCTGGTGGGCTGCCGTCTATGGGGTCGCACAGAGTCAGACACAACTGAAGTGACTTAGCAGCAGCAGCAGCCACCTGGGAAGGCCCAGCTGTACCTCGTAAGCAATCCCAAATTATCTTCTCCTGCCCTTCCTCAGCTTGTCATCTAAATACCCTGGTATCTCTGAACTGCTCTCTCCATTCCACTCTGGTTCCCCTAACTCTCCCTTCCCAAGGAGCAGCAATGCAGCCTTAAAATGCAAATCTCCAAAGAAATAGTCTTAAAAACATTTTATGGAGAAAGCACTACTGGCTTATTGTGCAAAATGTCAGAGAAGTGTACAGTGAAAAGTAACAGTCCCCCTCCTCCTCTGCTCCCAGAACACCCCTTCTTCCTGAGTCACCGTGGGTGATGGTGCCTTGTGGGTCCTGCCTCACATTTTCCATTTCTATGTGCATATATAAATGTACATCCTTTGTACTCATGCAAATGGCATCCTATCATGCATATGAGCCTGCGAGTACCTTTTTTCACTTATAATTCATCTTGGAAAAGTTCACACATCCACACATGCAGATCTAACTCGTTTGTTTGGCTGCACCAGGTCTTAGTTGCAGCACCCAGGATCTTCAGTCTTTGTTGTCTTCATTGTGGCATCTGTTTTTTGTTTTTGTTTTTAGTTGCAACATGCAGCAGAATCTCATAGTTACAGCATGTGCGATCTAGTTCCCTGACCAGGGATGGAACCCAGGCCCCTTGCATTGGGAGCGTGGAGTCTTAGCCACTGGACCCCCAGGGAAGTCCCCACCTGTTTATTTTTGATGACTGCTGTTTTGTGAGATGAATCTCATTCTCTCTTCCATTGCCCAGTCAACGGGCGCTCAGTTGTTTCATGTCTGGTGGCTACCAATAGTGCCAGGCATCTCTGCACCTGTGGAGGGGCACTCCGCAGGGCTGACTTGCTAGATCAAAGGGCGAGTGCATCGAACAAGTAGATGTGTCACACCATCCCTCCACAACACTGTTCCGATCTCCATGTCCACCAGTAGGGTGTCTTCTCCCTCACATCTTTGTCAGAACTGGGTTTTAAGAAGAAAATCTGATAGTGAATTTTCTGCTTAAAACCTCTCATCTTGGGACTTCCCTGGAGGTTCAATGGTTAAGACTTCATGTTCCTAATTCAGAGGTCATGAGTTGGATCCCCAGTCAAGGAATATGCTGCAAGACATGAGCAAAAGGAAAAAGAAAAAGAAAAAAAAATATTTATATATATATGTACATATTATGTATATTTCAAAACCTTCACCTTCAAGGAGGTGGAGCATGATTCCCCACCTCATAATGTGGGTTGTGCAGAATGACCTCCTGCTAAAGAGGACAATATGGAAAGGGGGAAAAAGAGTAACTTCACAGCTATAGTGCAGAAACCTGACAACATTGCCTCAGCCAGGGGGTCAAAGCCAACAACGGTGTTAAGTCCTGTTGGCAGCAAGTACTCTTATTACATCATGAAAGCCGCCCTTTATCCCTGGGCTTTTCCTCCCCCAAACCCTCAAGCCCAGTCTAATCACAAGAAAAGCATTAGATTGATTCCAGTTGAGGGGCAGTCTACAAAATACCTGATCAGGTCTCCTCAAAACTGCCAAGATCATCAACAAGGAAAGACTAAGAAGCTGTCACAGCCAAGAGGAGTCTACGCAGACGTGCAGCTAAATGTAACGTGGAATCCTGGTACAGCAGAAGGGTATTTGGTGTAAAAAATAAGGAAATCTGAATCAAGTATGGACTTTACTTAACCACATACTTAATAATTAGTTGTAACAAAATACTATACTACGGTAAGATGTGAGAAATAGGGGAAGTTGGGTGTATGGGAACTCTCTATGCTACTCTCAGCAATTTTTCTGGAAGTTTAAAACTGTTCTAAATTATAACACTTAAAAAACACGAGCTTCATGTGGGCACCCAGTGACCTCTGCGATTAGGCCCTTGCCTCCTGAGTGTCTCTCCTCTCTCCTCCAGGAACTTTCTACCCCCATGATATTTACAAATTGAGTGTTCTGGAAAGCATTGCATTTCAATTCTGCAGGCTGTTGCAAACCATGTTTCTCTCCCTGGTTTGTCTTCTCCCCTCCCTTCCTGAGGAGTACTTCTTACTCAAGGTCAAAATCCAAGATAGACAAGACTCCCTCTGCAGAGCCTGCCTCCTCTCTCCTGACCCCCAGCCCAAACTTGGGGACCTCCAGGGATTTCCTGGAAAGTTTCCCCAAGCTTCCAACTGGATACAAGGCCTGTACTCCCTTCTGGCTATTGCTGCACCTAATTACCATAAGCTGAGAAGCATAAAATCACAGAAATATATTCCCCTTCAGTGCAGAGGCTGGAAGTCCAGCATCAAGGAAGGACTACACTCCCTCTGGGGGCTCTGAGGGGCTTCCTTCTTTTCCTCTTCTAGTGGCCACAACTTCTTCGGCTTGTGGCCACATCACTTCCATCTTCAAATCACCTTCCGTTCTGTGTGTGTCTCTCTTTGTCTCACTCGTTCAAGGACACATCATTGGATTCAGGGCCCATGTGAGTAATCCAGGACAATCTCCTTATCCCCCAATCCTTAACTTCAATGTCTGCAAAGACCCTCTCTCAAATAAGGCAAGACTTGCAGGTCTTGGGGGTTGGGACCTGCAAAGGCTGTATCTTTGGGGGCTATCATTCAGCCCACTGCTTCTCTGATGGCTCAGATGGTAAAGAATCTGCCTGAAATGCTGGAGATCCTGGGCTGGGACGATCCCCCGGAGAAGGGCAAGCCAACCCACTCCAGTATTCTCACCTGGAGAATTCCATGGACAGAGGAGCCTGGTGGGCTACAGTCCATGGGGTCACAGACAGTTGGACATGACTGAGCAACTAACACACACATTCAGCCCACTGGGTGTCCCGGGTGGATCCAGTGGTTAAGAACCTGCCTGCCAATGCAGGAGGCACAGGTGTGATCCCTGGGTCAGGAAGATCCCCTGGAGAAGGCAATGGCAACCCACTCCAGTATTCTTGCCTGGGAAATCCCATGGACAGAGGAGCCTGGTGGGCTACAGTCCATGGGGTCTCAAAAGTCAAACATGACTTAGGGCTAAACAACAACAATTCAGCCCACTATCGGGCCCAGTGTCACCAGTTCCACAGGACCCCTCCTGGGTCACAGATTCCTCATGTTCATGGGTTCCTCCTTGCTCCTCCTTGAGCCTTTGGAAAGGTAGAGCTTGAGAATTGGCCTCCAGGGTCATGCTGCCCACAAGAGCAGTCTGTGGGCACAGCAAGGCCTCAGCCATGCTGTCTGGAATGTAAATGTGCCTGTTGCAGATGGGGTTGTCTAGGAGCAGACCCCCAGGTGGAGCCTGATGTGGAGGATATTTACTAGGGATTAACACCTGGGGGCGGAGAAGGCAATGGCAGCCCACTCCAGTGCTCTTGCCTGGAAACTCCCATGGACGGAGGAGCCTGGCAGGCTGCAGTCCATGGGGTCGTGAAGAGTCAGACATGAGTGAGTGACTTCACTTTCACTTTTCACTTTCATGCACTGGAGAAGGAAATGGCAACCCACTCCAGTGTTCTTGCCTGGAGAATCCCAGGGACGAGGGAGCCTGGTGGGCTGCCATCTGTGGGGTCGCACAGAGTCGGACACGAATGAATCGACTTAGCAGCAGGAGCAGCAGCAGCAACACCTGGGGGAGGGAGGGGGTGGGAACAGGACTAGGTCGAAAAGCTAAAGGGTAATGCTGGTCCAAAAGAACTTCAGCCACCCCTGGAGCAGACATGACTCATTTAATTACCCAAGATGGGCTGAAATATCTGGATCTTTACATCCTAGCCATGATCAGTCACCAGTTTGCCCTTCTGCAAAATGGGGGAAATGACAGCTCCTACTTCCTAGTTTGGAAGGAAGAAATGAAAGGCCCTGGGTTCACAGCTGCCATCTACAACAACCCCTGAAGGCAGCTGTTTCTATAGGGACAAGCCAAGGTTCAGAGAGGGCAAGCAACTTCCAAGGCCACATAGCAAATCAGGGCAGAGTCAGGACTCAAACCCAGGTGTGTCTGATGCCAGAACCTGAGCCCAAGAACACTGGTCCAGCTGAACCCGGGAGCCCCGCCCACAGTGCGTCCCTTCACACGCAGTTCTTCCTCTCCCGCATCTCTGCGGCCTGTGCCGTTTCTCTTCCTCCCAGCCATTTCCCATACACCTTCCCTCCTCCAAACCACAGAGAGGCTTCCACTCCCCAGGGGACCCCACCAGTGAACCACCTTGCGTACCTACCCTCCCTACTCTCATGGCCAGGGCTCCAGCCTCCCAGGAGACCCCCACAGTTCTCGGAGCATCACCCTGACTTGCTTGGCCTCCAGGCCTTTGCTCCTGCTCCTCGCGTGCCTGGAATGCCCTCCTCTTATCTTGCCTTTAAACTCCTGCTCAGCAGCCCAGATGTCCCCACTCACACATTTCTCTCTCCTTCACAACGTGCTTTTGATTGGCACTCTCCCTCCCATCTCTGTCTCCCAGAGGAGTCTATATCTCAATCACCGCTCAGTTGCTTTGGGTCTGGTATGAATCTGTTTCTCCCAACAGACTAAAAACTTCGAGGAGGGCAGAGAACTGCTGTTAGCTCTGACACAGCCAGCTGCGTGACCCTGGCCACTTCCTTTCTGAACCTCAATTTGCCTGTCTATAAAATGGAGCTAAAGGCCCCAGCACATTGCCAGGCTCGAAACAGGTGCTGAGCAAATGCTGACTCTGATTCTTTAGCCTGTGGGCAACCTTGCATTTCCCCTGCAGGGCCTGTAAACTCTCCATGCTCAGCTGTCCCCTTTGCCTTCAGTTGCGTGTTTTCTGCCCACAGCTTCTAGCCCTCTTCTGTTCTGTTAACTGGGCGGTCACACAATTGCACACTGCAAGTTGTTGAGAGGATGCAATGAAGACGAGGCAGTGCTTTCTAGGGTCTGGCCCAGCAGAGGTTTGGGGGGAGTTTTGCTTCCTTCTTTTTACCCTTCCAACTGGGAGCCAGGTGGGCCCTGATGGCTCAACCTCCCACGTGGCATCAGCCGCAGGCAGCCCTCCTGGGGCAGCAGCTGCTGTTCACCTGGGAGCAATTGCCAGCTTTTGGCAGGGGCGGGAGGCGGCCCCAGTGCGATGATGCAGATCTGCTCCTTGAGTGGAGAGGGAAGCGAGGCTGCTGCCGCTGTCGACATCTGGCCTCTCCTGCCACCCCCAGACCTCCCCCACTTCCTTCTCCAACGGTCCCATCCACAGCTCGTGTCCTGAGTCCCTGGGTTCAGCCTCCTTCAGATTCCCTTTGAGGGGAAAGAGCAGAGCTCACCACCAGGCTCTGGGACCTTGGCAGGTCCTGCCAGTGTCTGGAAATTGAGGGTGGCCAGGGCCAGTTTTGATACCCCAAGAACTTGGAAAGCAAATCTCCCCTACCCAAGCACGATGTGATGGTTAAGAGTGTTGACTCTGAAGACAGCCTTAGCCACTGCTGGCTGTGTCTTTGGGCAAGTTATTTGTGCCTCTGTGACCTCATCTGTAAAATGGGATCATAGTTCCTACCATACATGACTATTGTGCAGACTAAATGAGATGTACATGTATGGCTTTTAGGGCAGCAGAGCCCCTAGGAAGAACTCGATAAGGATGAGCTATTATTTTTTATCTGTGCCCTGTGAGTCGGCAGGGCAGGGACTTCCCCCTCAAAGTTGGGAAAGTGAGGCCCAAGAAGGGGCCACAGCTTCCTAAGATCACACAGCATCACTTCAGTCCTGGCTTCCTCATTCTCTAGACTAGCACCTCAAACACCACAGCAGCTCTCTACCTCCCAGCCCTGTGGGTCTCAAAACACGTCCTATGAGCTGAGTGCTGGAGGGACTCATCCCCAGCCTGTGTAGGGCCACAGAATGAGGAGCAGAGTGAGGGTGCTTTATATTAAGGTTACTGATGGCGGATGTTCAGAGGATTCAGAACACTGGTCCAGGGTCACTGCTGGCACATGGCAGCCAGGTCTTGAGCCCTTTTAACCAAAACTGTCTTGCAAACAAAGCTTTTCAGGGATACAGAGTCCACCAGCTAGGCACCCACTTTTCCTGAAACTTAGAAAGAAACTCAAAGCTTAGGTACCCGTTTCCCAGCCAAGAACCCCCTTCTCCCACCATTATTCCTGCCCAGGGCCTCTGGGCCCTGCCCTGCCCCTTGCAATCACCAGGCCACTCTGTTACCCACCTTAGAGCAAAGGAAGAATCTTGGTAGCCCCCAGCATGCTGCTGCTACTGATGAAGGCATGAATATCATGTGAGATACAAGTTTATATTTTTCTCCTGGTATTTCTCCCCTCTCTTCTCTCTTTTAAGCAAGGGCTCCATTAACCTGGCTCAGGAAAGGCTTACAATGGGGCTCTTCTCTTCCTGGTTTGGATTTCAAAAGCTCATTAGGGAAATTATGTTTATCAGGGGCCCTCTGAGGAAAGCTTGGGGAGAGGGGAAGGAAGGAATTTCCCCCAGAGGGAAAAGATAGCAGCCCTCACTGGGGGAACATGCAGGCCCTGAAATAACAGAATCTCATGTAGGACAGGGCACATGGTTTCAGCTCCTCCAAGGATGGGAGAACCCACATGGTCCAGGTTTGAGTGAAGCCACAGAGCCACAGGCCTGCCAGCACCAGGGGCTGGGGACAGTACCACTGGGCAGTGACTGGTGGGAACCAATCTGTCCTTTAGCCTAAGCCACAAGGCCCTTCTTCCCACACTCTGGGGAAGATTAAGCTTTCCTGGAAAAAACCAGAAGGTGTTATACACCTGGGCATGTGAGCTTGATCCCTACTTCCACTCAGTGGTCACCAAGCCGTTTTACATCACCTCCCCACACGCAATGACCTGAAGGGGCTGTGCTCTTATCTTCCCCCTGAGAGAAAGCAAGTGACCTGCCTGATGCCCACTTCCCTGGTTAGTACCCCTGTCCTGTCACGTGGAAGGATGTTGGCATCCCACAGGCCCACCTGGGTCCCCACAGTGACAACACAGGCCCCTGAAAGGTCCACCCTCTATTTCTGCCCCCACCTCAGAGGTGTTTCCTCAGGCGACAACCACATCCCTGTCTGAGGCCCTCCACTCTCCACAGGGCGCCCTGTACCCCAACTCCCCCCTGCACCCCTCCCTGCATGCCATACCCGCCATTCCAGCAGGGTTCCCCTGCCTGTGCCAGGAACCCTTCCCGTTTGGGGGGCTTCTGAGGGGCTCCTTCTAGTCCTTTCAGCCGTGACCCCAGCCTGTTCTCCCTGCCCCACGGTTCTTCCGTGGTTCTTTGAACCCAAGAGTGACACCATCCCCAGGCCGCCGCCTCCCCAGCCTCGCCCGGGCAGCTGGTGTAATTAACACGCTAATGCGGACTCGAAACAGCCTGCAGGGGGCGCGGGGTGGGCCGGCGCAGGAGCCCTGAACCTCCCCTTCAGCCCCCGCCCGGTTATCAGCCGAGTTTCATCCTCGCCTGGCGGAAAAGTCTCTTAAATAATTTATTCGGACGTTATCAGAAACCCACTCCTGGCGCAGTGGGAAGCTCGTGAGCGCAGGAAGCCGCGGCCGGAATGACAAGCAGGGCAGGCAGGCTCCTGGACTGAGAGCGCTGCGTGCACCTGACCGGGAGGAGGGGCGGCCCAGAGTGCTTGGGGAGCGGGAGAGCGGGGCCTCTGAACCCCCGCCTGTCTTTAAAGAGGCTCGCGTGTAACAAGGTCAGAGACACACCTGCCCTGTTCCTCTCCGGAAATAAAGAGACCCCACAGGCCCGAGCACAGTGGGTCGTGGTACCTGCAGGGTCCTTCCCTCCCCCGCCCCCCAGTCTCTGCTTTCTAGGCGCTCTCAGCTGTGCCCCCAAGGCCACCTCAAAGCCGACACAAAAGACCTGCTTGATCTCCCTCCCTCCCTCCCTTCTTTCTTCATCAATGCTAGGCCTGAGTGTGAACATTCAGGGTACCACAGTAAACAAGACAAGGTCCTGTTCTCATGGGCTTTGACCATCGGAGTGAACAACAAGCGATTACTTAAATTAAATAATTTATTGAGAAACACAAACAGGGTGATGGGGTAGAGGAACCCCGGTAGGGAGGCCACCTCAGGTGTCAGGCCTGCCGGGGAGGGTTTGTTGAGCCGATGCTGAAAGATAATGGGAAGATTTGAGAAGGGGAGTTTCAGACAAAGGGAACAGCAGGTGCTAGAAGAGAGACAGAAGATATCAGGGAGTTAGGCCAGGGTGTATTACCCAGGGCCTTGCAGGCCAGGTGAGGATCTGATTTCTAGTCTAAGTGTGATGGGAAGTCAATGGAGGATTTACGGTAGAGGAGTGGTACTCTGCCCCTCCCAGCATGTCTGATGAATGAATGAGTTAATTAATGAGAGAATCCGTGATTGTGGGTGTGAATGGGTCTAGTCATACAGATACAGCATTATTGTTATCACCACCACGATGAACACCAATATGAATAAATTCATACACCTCCTTGAAGTTTTCACAGAATAATAGTGTTCTTGGGACAGGAGGCGTGGTGTTACAGAGAGAACTGGGAGGATGTAGGGACCAGGATCCATCTGTCAGAAGACTGCTCAGGGCAATGAGGTAGTGACCTTAGACAGACCTGACAGGTGAGTCTGGCCCCTCCCCTTTGCACCTGCATAGGGTAGACCTTCACTCTTCACTGGGGTGCAGGACAAGGCTGCTCCAGGGGGGCTCGTCTCAAAGTGCCAGCTCAGTATTAGTGTCTCATGGCCAAGTGTGCTCCTGAGGGCCAGCTTTCTGCCTCTCGTCCATCACCATCCTCTGCACTATATCATCCCCCAGACATCTCTGCAGATCATTTCTGTTCCCCTTCCAGGCCCTTGTCTCTCAGGCCTTGAAGCTCTACTAGCAGTGAGAAGCTAGATGTCAACTTGAGGGGAGGGTCCTTCTCTGTGAATACCACTGTCCTCTACCCTCAGGGCTATGCCTGTCCATTAGCCTGAGGAATTCATCTGTCCCTCTCCCCCTGTAGCCCAGTTGAGCAAGGAGCAGGTACCAGAGACCTGGGGCTCATGCCAGAGCTGGTGGGGTACCTGGATAGACAAGCATGGAGTCCCAGGCAGCCCTGGGCCTAGAGCTAGAGCCAGGGCACCTATGTCCAGTTCTAGATCTAGAATGAATAGTCAAGGTCTGTGGCCAGCCTCCTGGCTCCTTACCGGAGTCTTTGGGCCTCTGTTTTCTCATCTGTAAAATGAGAACAGTGATATGCCTCCTACATAGAATTGAGATAATAATTAATAATAACAAATAATAGCATTTCTTTGTTATTATTATAATAGTTAACCCTTAAAAACATTATGGCTAGGCATTGTTCTAAGTGCAATTAAAACAATCATTACAAAGTGCATAGCACAGAGCTTGGTACTCAGTAGGTGCTTAATAAGTGGTGAGTGAATGAACATTCTTAGTTTCCAAGGACAAATCCACTCACAGATAAACATGCATGGGGGCATGGTGTGCGCCAGGCCTTGGCTAGGGGTCATGGACCCCTGCCTTTCCCTCCCATCCAGATGGCAGAATACTATTGCAGGCCGTCAGATGTGAGATATAAAAAGTGAATTCTGAGACTGTGGTAATTGATACATGTCTTTATTGTTTTACCCTGTCTTCTTCACAGTGATTCACTCTCCATAGACAACTGACCAAGTTGTCTGAGGGTGGCCAGGCCTCATGCCGCTTTGGGTGGTGCAGAAGGGAAGGAGGGTCTCATTTGCTCCGAATATGGCTCACTGACAGCCCAGCACACACTCTGATCAAATATTTAGGTCCTCAAGAGCCCTGCCTGCAATATTAATGTGGCAAACTCGAGGCAGTGGATTCAGCCGTGCTGAGGCTGGGGCGTCAATAATGAACAAGGGCCTAGCCCAGAGAAACATAAGCTGTTCTGGCTGTGAATAGGACAAAGACACCACAGGAAAATATCTGAAATGAGCTTCCCTCACTCAACACACACCCAGAACCAGTCCAGTTGCAGACATCAACATGGTGTTTGGTAACAAGCATCCAGAGACTTTTCTTTAAAAGTTTGTACAACATTACCCTTGGGTTTTCCTTTCTTGTCATCCACATGAAGGAGATAATAAAAAATCTGGGGAAAGCTTTATGTTTAAGAATATTCATCTATTATATATAATAGTAAAAACTGAGAAGTATCCAAAATTCTAAGGGATATTCAAAATTCTAATTCTAAGGAATTAGTTAGAGAAATAAGAACATGTTCTCTGGCAAGAATATTCTGTAGCCAATTAAAAATTGTGTTTACAAGTAGTTTTAATGACACAGGGACATAATCATAATATAGTTAAGTGAAAAGGGCAGGATAAAATTGCCATGTCCACTACTAACAAAATTGTTACAAACATTGTCTGACCTTGGGAAAATTTCTTCACCCCTCTGGGCCTCTGTTTCCTCATCCGAAAATTAGGTATGATACCCTCCACAAGGCTTGTGAAAAAGAAGAAACTGATATTTAAAAATGGTCTATGACAGTGTCTGGAGTAGACAAGAAATTCAGGATTCTTGCTATAAAAACTTTAATAAAAGGGACTAGAAGACACTATCTCCAAACCCATTAATATGACAAGCTGTGTTCAAGTAGTAAAACCATGAGTAATTTTAATTTTCTGCTTTCCATACTTTTTATAACTTAAGACAGTTAAAACATTTCTAATGCCTTATGTTACTCATTCAGCAAATATTTATTGAGTGCTTCCAATGTGCCAAGTGCTGTTCTAGGCTCTGAGATACATGGATGAATAAGACAGAAATCCCTGTCTCTGTCTCGCCTAAGCAGGGGAACAACGAGCAATAGACACAATTTGAAGGCAATGGCAACCCACTCCAGTACCCTTGCCTGGGAAATCCCACGGACTGAGGAGCCTGGTAGGCTACACTCCATGGGGTCGCAAACAGCTGAACACGACTTAGCAACTGAACAGCAACAACAACAATTCTCAACCCTGAACTGAGCAGAGACTGCAGGGAACAAGGCAGAATCAGGAAAAACAATGACCAGCTGCTGTGACTGTCCAGGCCTGAATCGGGGAAGTTCAGCCCAGGGTGGGGATGTGGAAGATGCTGGAATCTGATGGAAGAGCCCATAAGATCTGACAGATTGGATGTGGGTGGTAGAGACAGGGAGTCTTCCAGGATGATGTCAAGGTTTCTGGCCTGGAAGGGAAAGCTGTCCCTGCAGGTGAATTAAGAGATGAGGAAGGAATTGAGTATATTTAAAAATAAAACTGAACATAGGGAGAAGAGTTTGATGTGCAAGGCTCCCGGGGTGAAAGGAGCCAGGGGAGGAATGGACCTCATGTGCATGGATCTCAGGGCGGGTGACCGGGGCCTGGTGAATAATGGAGGAGGCCAAGCTTTTGACGAGGAGAGGCTCCTGCAAGCTGGGGTGGGAAACAGCTCTGTGTGGAACACTTAGGAATTCCCAGGGGACTCCGGTCCCCCCGCGGTGGGCCTCCTCTGTTAGGGCGGGAGTGATGCTGTGAATATTCTAGAAGCCTGGAGTCTCTCTAACACAACTCACCACAGTTCTCCTGCCAGACCATCCCTGGGCAGTGGGGATGGGGTTGGGTGGGGTGGGGGTTGGGGAGATGGGAGTGGTTGCAGGCAGAGGGGGAGCTCCTTAGTGGTCGGAGTGGAAGGAAGTCGGCCTTCTCTACTGTTCCTTCCCCCACCATTTCCCTTCCCTGGAGGCCCGCCCAGGCTTCTTGGAGACACTGGCCAGACAAAGGCCTCTCCTGCCCATGACTAGGGGGCTGAGTGAGGCCCAGGAGAATTTCCTGGAGAGTCCAGGAGAACTCTGAGCTCCAGGGATGAAGCCTGGTTCCACCTTTTGTTGGTAACTTGTGACTCAACCTGTACCCTCCTGATCCCATCCCTCACCATCCACCAGCCCTCCACACCCTGCTTACTTGTCTGTCTATTGACATGTGCAAGACCCACCTCATTGTTCTCCTTCCCCAATCTACCACCCCCACCAGACAGAGCAGATCTGAGTACTGACTTGACCACCTCCTGGGCTTATGGCTGGGACATGCTCCCTGCCCTCTCTGGGTCTCAGTTTTGACTCCTGTAAAATGAGGATATTAATCCCTATCTACCTAGAGGTGATTGTGGGAGCATCACATGACATGTTATGAAACACCAGGTGTTCATTCGGGGACAGCTGGCACTTGTGGGGGACATTCCCCTCCCCCATCCTCCCCGGGTAAAATAGAAGAGCCAGCCCTCTCTGTGGCACCCCAGACCCCCCTGTCCTGGTCCTTCCCTCAACAGGGAGGCCCCTGCACCATCCTGCTCCTCATTAACCTGCCACAGCAAGGATGGAAGGAGATAGCGTGGTGCAGAGGAGCCAACAGCTGTCGCTTCTCCTTCTTGAACATTCCAACCTGGAGCACACAAATGCTGCTCTCTGGAAAGGGGCAGAAGGGAAGCAATAAAGGATTAAGATCAAGGAACTAATGGTAGAATTTTAGGCAGCAGTTCACAGGTGAGGAGAAAATATTCACCAAATTGTATTCCTGGCAAGGAAAGGGCCTTTGTCAACTGTAACGTGCTCTACAAATGCAAGCATTGCTATGATTGCTGTAACTTGTTTGTCTGATCCTCAGAATAATACAGTGAATTGGGAGATGCTATTGCATCCATTTTAAAGAGAAGGAAACCACGGCTCGGAACCAGCAGCGGGCACCTGGCACTGGTCTTTGCAGGGCACCTTGCCCACCTCCACCCGTGTCTCTCCTGACATCTCCTCGGTGCCCCACTGGCTGATGCACTTAGCCCCAGGCCAGGGCCAGGATCCAGCAGCCCCCGACTACCGTGGGCCCTCCATGCAGCATGGAATGAAGATTGCACCTTACAAATGTCACTCGTCACCAGGCAGTGGCTCCCCTTGGACTGCCTCCTGCCTGAGTTCATGAAAAGCAATTTACTGTGTGTCAAGTGGCACAGGAGATACGAGGAAGGCCCCGCTCTGTGCAGCCTTTGGCATCTGGCTGAGATAGTAGGCTGCCGAGCAAGCCTTTGATTAAAGCTAGAAAGAAAGGATGCCCACAGGCCCAGCTGAGCCGGTCCAAAGGGGCCCAGAGCCTCATTCCAGTCACACTTGTCTGCAGGTCATCCTCCCCTGATGCTTCAGCTCTAACTGCTGAGCCCAGAGCAGAGCTCCAACATCTCCCAGGGCCAGCCCTCCCTCCATGGACCACCTTGCTGTGCCCAGCTCAGACGGGGATGGACTGGCCTGGCAACAAAGGTCTCAAGTGCTAAGTAAGGATTTGGGGCTGAATGAGGCAGAACATGGCAACACACTCCAGGACTCTTGCCTGGCAAATCCCATGGACGGAGGAGCCTGGTAGGCTGCAGTCCATGGGGTCACTAGGAGTCGGACACAACTGAGCAACTTCACTTTCACTTTTCACTTTCATGCATTGGAGAAGGAAATGGCAACCCACTCCAGTGTTTTTGCCTGGAGAATCCCAGGGACAGGGCAGCCTAGTGGGCTGCCATCTCTGAGGTCGCACAGAGTTGGACACGGCTGAAGCGACTTAGCAGCAGCAGCAGAGGCAGAACAAGACAAGGGCAGGGTGGAGTCTATGCAGTCCTGCTGAAGATCTGGGTAGGTTTAGGAAGCATTTAGGGAAATTATCTAATGATGGGTGAGTGATGGGTGACACAGGAGAGCAGGAAATGTCAATTTTGAGATAGCCATCAAGGAGGCCAAACTTGGGCCTTCTCAGATCTCTGCTTTGATGGTCTCTGTGTGAGAAATAGAAACTTTTCAGACCTCCTTCCTTCTAGTTATTCACCTGTCTATCCATCTACCCACCCATCCATCCATCCACCCATCCATCCATCCATCCACCCACCCACCCACCCATCCATCCATCCACCCACCCACCCACCCATCCATCCATCCAGTCCTCCATCCATCCATCCATCCATCCACCTATTCATCCACTCCTCCATCCATCCATCCATCCACCCATCCATTCATCCATCCATCCATCCACCCACCCATCCATCCACCCATCCACCCATCCATCCATCCATCCATCCATCCACCTATTCATCCACTCCTCCATCCATCCACCCACCCATCCATCCACCCATCCACCCACCCATCCATCCATCCACTCCTCCATCCATCCATCCGATACATACAGAATCCATCCTCTGTGTTTGGTGTGGAACTCTGTGAATCTAGGCTTAGAGGGCATCTCAGATAGGCCCTAGGGTCAGAGGGAGGTCCATCATACTGGACAATAACCATGATGTTAACTGTCATACTCAAAGTATTAACTTGGTACCATGCTAATTGTCAGACACATATTCTCAGCATGGCCTCCCCACAACCACCGCATGGAGTAGATCTTGTTAGTCCATTTATAAACGAGGGCACTCACTGAGGCTGAGAGAGATTAGTGCCTCATCCAAATTCCCATCATCCATAGATGTTGGGGTTAGGACTCACATCTAGGTCCACATGACCCTAAAGCCTGTGCTCCCAGCTTGTTCTAATGCCTAATGTGTGATGGGGCTTTGGAGAATGGTTGTGGGTATGGGCTTGTGTGCAGACCATGTGTTGAGTGCCCCCTCTGCCAGACTATTCTCTTGTTCAGTCCCAAGAGCAGGGCCACAGAGTAGGGGATGGAAGCTTCCATGGAAACCAAGCCAGGTCTTGAGAAAGACTCTGGGCATATCATAGTATGAAGTGGATCTTCAAGCAGCTGGATTTAGTGTTTCCCAGGTTGGAGGAAGGCAGACACAGCACATTAAAAATGACTGTGAGGCTGCTTAGGTTTATGCACTTTGTAATTCTTGCTCTGTTCCGGTATGATCTGAAATGAAATATGGGTAAACTGTGCCCATTATCGTAGGTGGGCCTGGCATCTTCTGGCTTATTTATCCCTTCTAATCCACTTGGCAGTTTACGGGCCCGCCAAAGAGCTGCCAGCCTCAACACCTCCTGAATTTTTTCAGCTGAGGATCATCCCTCCTCCCTGCCTGCCATGGGACAGAAAACGGAGGAAGCCAGGAGTTCACACCAGTGATGCAAGGAGGCAGGGCAGAACGGTGCACAGCAGACTCGGACACAAGTTCTCTGCGGTCAGTTCCCTCCGTGTCTAAGAACGAGGGGTCTGGAGATTACCTTGCTGAGTGACCTTCGGCGCCTCTGAGCCTCTCGGAGCCTCCATTCCCTGACTTTGAGATTGGACTTGGTAACACACATGCCAGCTCTAGCTCTCTGGTAGGGCCACCTGGCACAGAGCGCAGACGCTGACTCAAAGGTGCCCCAGGCCTTCCTTGATGGCTCAGCTGGGGGGAATCTGCCTGCCAATGCAGGAGACATGGGTTCGACCCCTGATCGAGGAAGATCCCACATGCCAGAAGCCACTGCAACGAGAAGCCTACGCACTGCAACTAGAGAGTAGCCCTCGCTCTCCACAACTAGAGAAAAGCCCGAGTGGCAATGAAGACCCAGCATAATCAAAAATAAATAAATAAAATTACATTTTATAAAAGGTGCCCCTGGTTCACAGGGAAAGATGCCTGTCTGATCAGTCTACTATGGTCATTTGATTGGTGATGCTACATATAACGTGTATGTACAGTTCCTAATAGATGCCTCTAAGGGCCTTCCCTTTCTGGCACCAGGGCTTCTATTGTGCTCCTCTGTTTAATGGAGGTGATAATACCTGTCCATTTGTAAGCTGAAGGGTTAGGCCAGGAGAATCAGAGTTTTCCTCTGTGCTCCTGTAGCATTTTGTACAGGCTACTGTTGGCTGATATGTGTCACATGCTATACTGGGATATTTTGAGGGCTGGCATCTGATTCATCTCTGGGTCCCTGGCATCCAGCACAGAGCTTGGTACAGAGCAGGCACCAGTGAATGTCTGACAAAGGGATGGAGAGATGAGTGCATATGTGGAAAATGGATGAATGAATGCACAAATGAATTCCAACTTCATAGGGTGTTAGTGAATATTAGCTCCGTGTTGTTAGGGTCATGGGAATGGGGGAGGGAAATGGAATGTGAAAGATAAGATGTCTAGAGTGTCCAGGGTGAGCGAGAAAAACAAGGACACGGCAGAACAGGGAGGGGTGTGCACGAGCCAGAACCCTGCCTGGGAGATAAGCAGGCCTGGGCTCCATAAGGCCAGTGAGGGGGTGGGCACTGCCTCCATCTGAGGGCACTGGGCAGGACCCAGCCCCTGGTGTTTTCCATTTTGTTGAGCAAATGGGATTGCCCTTGTTGCTTTCTCTGATGATCTACATAATGCATTCTCTTGATAAAAATATTCACTCAGAACAGAGAGTAAACAGAAAAAACTAAAAAAATCACTCCAACCCCACCACTGCAAAGTAACCACTGGTAAGATTTAGGTGATCCTTTTTCAGACATCTGTGCACCTAAATACAAATGCACAGGCATATATATTAAATATGAATACAAAGCTGCAAAATGAGACACTGCATGCTGTGCCATAACCTAATTTTGTCACTCAGCAGCATGTTGGAACATACTCGTCTGTGTCATCATTTTAAAGGTAAAGCAATTTCAGCTCAGAGATGTGAGGCCCTTGGCCCACACGTCTGCCCTTTGGGTTCTGTCTTTGCCTGCCTTGTTTCCTTCCTCCCCTTCCTCCCTTCCTTTGTTTCTTTTCTTCTTAAAGGAATTGATTCACTGGAAGCACAGACATAAAGAATTGTAAGTCTTGGCATAGAGTATGTAAATGGATGATATTTAAATGCTGTTTTTTATTTGACTCTAAACCCAAAAAGCAGTCTGCATGGAACGTGCCGAGCTGCTGTGCTGATTATGTAGATCCTTGTCTTTTCTCTTCTTCTGAAAAGCCCAAAGCCTTAATTGAAAGTGCAACAGTGCATCGCTGTGGCTGGGGAGTTGGCAGGTGTAGAGCAAGCAGGGGCTTGAAATGTGCTTGGCGGAGGTGGGGGTGGGGTGGGCCTTGCGTGTCCCCACCGCTGGGAGGAAAGGAATGTGTCCCAGCTGGCCTGCTGTCCCTGGGGTGAGGGGGAGACCTACGGGGCAGTCACTCCAGCCAACTCACAGACTGGTGAGAAATAAATGCTTACTGTATTGCAACACTGTGATTGTCGAGGTCACTCGTTCTGTGGCCGTGGCTGACCGATACATCAGGGATACACTGCTGAGTGACTCCAGCCTCAGATCCCAGTTCCCTCATCTGAAAAGCAGGGGTAGTGATGATCTCTCTACTAGGGCTGTTGTGTGTGTGAGATGGGCTCCTAGCTGCCCACATGGTAGTGAGCACGCTGTTAGTATGAGCTGTTATTAAACAGGTGACCTTAGAGTGAGGCTTTTCAAATCACACAACCCCTTCATGAGCTGTGGAACCAACTTAGTGCGTCAATACTGGCCTTTTTCTTTCGGTAGAACAGAAAGTTATCACAATACTCACTGTTAGAAAGTCCTGTAGGATTTGGTTTAAAGTGTGTGTATAAAACAGATTTCTCCTTGGGTCACAGACAAAAGGACTGGAGAGCCTCTGCCTGAGCGAGGTCAGGCTGTTTTCTTCACGGGAGGCTAGTCCGGGTTGATGGGGCAGGAGTGGGGGTTGGGGGATGCCAAGGGCAGAAACGTGGAGGCTGCCCCAGCCTGGCCTCCTAACCTCCTTTACCTCAGCAGCTTGTGGGGTAAGGGGGATTCCCCAGGCAGGATTGATGGGGACACATCCCCTCCAAGTTCTCAGCTGCCCTTTTCCTGGTCCTCCCAGAGCACTTAGGTATAGTCCAGAAGGGGCAGGATTTAGAGTCAGGCTGGGACACAGAGCCCAGCTCTGCCCATTGCTAACAGAATGAATTGCTAACAGAATGAAATGAATTGCCCATTGCTAACAGAATGAAATGAGTCTGTGGGGTTCTTACCTCAAAAGTATTGGATAAGACAATTGTTACTATCCTCGTTTTTCAACAAATATTTATTGAGCTCCTCCAAAGTGGGGAGAGGGAGTCAAGTCCAGCACACAGTAAGCACTTAATAAATGGGAGCAACTATTATCGTTATCATTGCATAATTTCCAGTGTTTTTTTGTTTTCACCTCAATCTTTCATTCAATTGCTTAGTCTACAAACAAGTATTGAGTACAGCATATGGGGCATAACAAGGATCCAGGTATGACCCCCACCTCGCTGCAGAGGCTGGCTCCTTGTTGACAGACCTACATTGCAGTGAGGGGTTAAGAGCTCTGAGTCTAGAAACTGATGGCTTGAGTCTGAATCTGGGCTCCTCTACTCACAGCTGAGTAACCTGGGGCTGTATACCCAGTCTGCCTCCTCCACGAAGTACGGCCCATTAGGAACACTCACGAGGTTGCTGAGGAGCCAAGTAAGTATTCACATAGACTGAGCATTCAGAATACTGTCTGGCCTATAGGAAGCACACAGCAAGGGTGTGTTGGCTGCTGCTACTGCTCTCCAAGTTCAAGTGTGTGACCTGGAAGGGGACCCAGAAGACTCTTCCAGCCCAGGGGAGGCAACACACTTCATCTCAGTGCCAACTGCCTGGAGTGATGTTTTGAGAAGGATTCTGAGACCAAATCTGGGCTCAGTAAATAAGTAAATGAGTAGCTGGAGCTGTCGACATGGTCAAAGGAAGGAAGAATGGATGTGCAAATTCACATATTTGCCACCCCTAATCCAGCCTGATCTTCTAATTTTACAGAAAGGGGGCTGAGCTCCAGACAGGGGAAGGGACATGCCCTGAGTCTGAGCTGGCATTTGAGGCAGGACTTTTGACTCAATCCAAGGCTCCTGATGACTTCCTTCTGCCCAGTGTGTTCCAGGAAGCTCTGGAGCATCTCTCCTCCACACCTACTCTGCTGAGGTTTAGTAGTTTGCACCGGGCTTAATTGGGCTTGGGAACATTTGAGGCAAAATATAGGCCCATGGAGAGTGTTCACTTGAATGGCACTTTTTGCAATGATGAATGTGCTTGTTTGGATTTGAATGAGACCGAATCAGCAGATACAGTATTGCGCTGGAAACTGAAGGGGTGGAGAACTCTTCTTTTTTCCCTTGAAAAAGCATGATTTTTTTTATATTGCAATTAAACAGCCCTTTGGGCTGATTTTGCTTCTCTGCTGCTGACGTTGAAAAATGCCAAACAAAGATAGCAGCCCAGCTCTCCTTGAGATGTGCCTCCAGGGATGGGGAGGCGGCCGCCAAGTCTCTCGGGAAAACTGAGTGAGGGATGACGACGCCGTCTTGGGAAGCGTGGCTTCCCGTCCTATAAGGAAAAGGCCCTGGGTGTCCAGGAAGGACCACCAGCCTGTGCTGCACATTGCCCATCTTCCCTGAAACCCAGGAATGACCCTGCTTGCTAAGGAGCCCAAAGCCTGTGTATCTCAGTCCCTACATGGGGGCCGAAGGTTTTGAGGACTGGATGTGGCAGACAGGCCTTAAAAGGAGCTATCTCAGTCCTAGAGGGGCCATTGGCATTTGAAGGTCACCTTGCATCTGAACCCTCTCCCACAAGTGGGAAAATCTCAAGATAGTGGAGATGAAGGGTCATGCCTTTCACTCTGAAATCAAGGCAGAACAGATGGCCTCCTCTTTTCTCCCTAAAAGCTGGATTGTGGGCTTAGCTCAGAACTATGCTGGGACCTTGGAAGGAGGGACACAAGGTGGAGGAATCATCAGGGATGGTAGCAAGAAAGCAAACCATGGCAGTTAAGAGTGTGTGGTCTGGAAAGTACCAGCCAGGCAGAATCTTGGCTCTTCCATTTACTGACTGTTAATATTGGACAAGTTGCTTCACCTTTCTAGGCCTCGGTTTCCTCATCTGTAAAATGAGCAAGCACAGGTGAAGCATCTGACGTGTGCCTGGACCTAGTGAGGGCTCAGGGAAGGCTAGCTGACTCTGCCATTTGTGATGGTGGTGACGGCAGATTCCAGCTGATGGAGACGCATCTTCCATGAGATCCCCAGTTATGCTGCAGGGACACCCCAAGCACACAGATGCCAAGGCATGGTTGTGGCTGGGTCCTCGGTGGCCTGGCCCTCTAGGCTCAAATCAATATCCTTTCAACAAGCCTCTTTTCTGCTCAAGTTGCTTAAGTCTCTTTTTGTTGTTCTTAACCAAGACCCTGAAGGGTACACGCCATAATTAATCCACAGAATGATTTAGAGGAAGCTCCAGAATCTATTTGTGTGGTCAGGGTTGCCTCAGATTAAGAGTGTAATATATGTTATCTGTCTGATCCTCCACACGCCCCCCTGGGAGGGACAGAGCGCCTTCTGTTTTCTACTTGCTACATAAGTACTTGTAGATTCACAAATGAGATAAGGGATGTGAGGGCTCTTGATAAATGAGGAGAATTTTTACCACCAGTGGTTCATATTCCTGCAGAGTATGGCAAGATCTTCAATACACCTCAGTTCAAATTTTATTTCCTTGCACAAATCATCCCCAGCCCCTGAACCTTGGTTTCCTCATCGGTAAAGTGGAAATTATAGCCCCCAGAAAATCCCAAAAAAGAACATTGTCATGAACCACAGTGCGAGTATTGGATGGAGAGACAATGGCAGATGTTATTAAAGAAATTTCTGAGGGGGTGGGGAAAATAGGGAGAGGGGATTAAGAGGCACAAACTACTATGTATAAAAGCTATAAGGATATATTGTACAACACAGGAAATCTAGCCATTGTTTTATGATAACTATAAGTGGAGTATAATCTACAAGAATTTTGAATCGCTACATTGTACACTTGAAACCAATGTAATATTATAAAACAAGTATACCTCAATAAAAAATTTTAGAACAAAAATATGTGATAATACTGTAAAAACTCGAACAGTGTACCACATCTTTTTGCTTATTAAAAGCATTCTGGGAAGCCAATCCCAGAGACCAAAAATACCCCTTAAAAAAAAAATCAGAGATTTAACACACTCTTATGCCTATGGTAAAATTAATTAGATTATGCAAAAACTGCAAAGTATTAGATTAAACTGGAAGAAGGAAAAAAAAAAAAAAAAGGAATTTTCTGGTTCTTTCAGACCTCAGGCCAGGGGAAGAGCTCTGGGACTTGGGGGACAGGGAGTGGGCATGTGGGCAGGAGAGGCCTATGCTGGGCAGAGGGCCCACTCAGCTCCCTCCAGGGTGGGAACATGGCCTTTGTATGGCTCTTGGCTTTAGGAGTGTTCAAGCCACTTGCAGTCAGTTCCCAGGACTGCATGTTCCCAGGGGCTCAGCAATGTTCAGGCTATCCCAGCGATCCAAGCTCTGCTGGATTTTGTGTGTGTGTGTGGAGAGAAGGGTGGATAGAGATTTCAGGGTGGGATCGGGGAGCTTCTAAGAGCTTAACAAATCATAGCTGTTAAAAGAAATGTTTTTGGAGTTAAAGTGTCCAGCTTAGAATCCCAGTAACACAACCAACTAGCTGTGTGACCTTATACTAGTTAATTCACCTCTCTGAGCTGTAATTTCCCAATCTAGCACTCATAAAGTTTGGAGGAAGAGTAAGTATTTAGCACTGAGTCTTAATAAACAGTAGTTAATTACTATTACATTGTTGCTGAGTTTATCTTATCAATCACTTCCCAACGTATTCTCATTATCTTTGACTCCAGGTCTCTACCAGCACCAGAGGGGTGGAAGATCCGTCAGAGCAAGAGTTTAGCTACCAACAGATCTTGGCCTGCTCAAGGCTCCCAGGCGAGGCCTTCTTGGAGTTCACCGGTATTTGGAGCAAACCACAGCCTGGCTCTGGTGTCCAGGAATGTGTCTGGTGCACAGACAGAGCTCCCCAAATGAGAGCTATAGGTATTATTTTGGGCACAGGACCTCATTCAGGAAGTGGATGAGTTTAATTACAGGAAAACTGTGAATAATGTCATCCTTTTCATTCCTATAACTGTGACTTCCAGACACCTGTTCCATTCAAGAAAAAAATAGGTTTAATTTGAAAAATGCTTCTTCTGCAGTCCCTAATCACTGTCTTATTGAAGTTTGTGGTACAGAATGTCTTCCATTGAGGAAGTGCACCAGAGCCATGGGGAAAGTCTAGGAGGGAAGATGGAGCTCATGATGTCGGAAGAGTTGTACCTCCTTTTACTTGGCTGGGGTGGGCATTGTCCAGACTTAGGGGCAAGGTCAATGAAACTTGACCACATGCTTGACAGGATATTTTGCATCTCTCACAGTGACATCTATGAAAAGTTTAAAGTCCCATGAAAATGCTGATGTTAAACTATTGAGTGAGAAAAACAGACGATCCTGACTTTCTAAAAACTGACAAAATTTCTCACATAAAAATAGACTGGAACTTCATTTCTGTATACTTCCCTTAAGGCTCAGATGGTAAAGTGTCTGCCTACAATTCGGGAGACCCGGGTTCAATCCCTGGGTCAGGAAGATCCCCTGGAGAAGGAATGGCAACCTATTCTAGTACTCTTGCCTGGAAAATCCCATGGACAGAGGAGCCTGGTGGGCTACAGTCCACAGGGTCGCAGAGAGTTGGACATGACTGAGCGACTTCACTTATTTACTTACACTTACTTCACTTCTATATAAGCTGGAGTATCAAGGAAGACTTACCCTCCCACCCAAGACAGCTAAAACACTGGACAAAACATACCAAACGATGGATTTCAGGACGTTGACCAACAGGCAGTGCAGGACAATCACCCTGGGTAGTGAGCCTTTGATTGTCCCAGCTTCCTGTCTGGAGAAGTTTCTTGCTTTGGTGCAGGAAGAGGAACCTAGGTGGTACCTGGTCCCAGGAGCTAAAGAAGCAGAGTGAAAGCCTGTGGCGCCAAGACAACCAGAGTTCACAGGGCAGAGTAACAGAGGAGAGGGGGCCGCCCAGAAAGAAAGCTCCACAGGTCTGCCTCACTCATGCCTTCAGCTGAGACCTGATCAGGCCACGTGTGTTAGGAAACTATGCGAGGCTGGGGAAGAGCCGCCCAAAAAGGAGCAGGAAACGAAACATCCAGAGCTCACACAATGGAGTGAATTGTTTGCATTCCTACTAGCCATAGGTGCAAAATTCTTAGCAAAATGTTACCAAATGGGATCCAAGTATATATAGAAAGAACAGCATATCATAACTCAGTGGAGCTTATCCTGAGAATGTAAGATTAGTTTCATGTTTGAAAACCAACAATGTAATTCACCACACTAACAGACTAAAAAAGAAAAACATATGATCATTTTAATAAAAGAAAAGAAATTGTGACAAAAAAAATGTAATCTTCATTCATGATAAAATTGCTGTCAGCAAACTAAGGGAATTTCCTCAACCTGATAAAAGGCATCCACAAAAGACCAAATGCTTCCTAGGAGAACGCTGAATGCCTCCTAAGATCAGAAGCAAGGCAAAGCTGTCCTATCGCTTCTGCACAACATTATGCTGGAGGCGCTAGCCAGGGTAATAAGGCAAGAAAAAGCAGGAAAACGCTTTCAGGTTGAAAAGGAAGAAGCAAAACATATTTATTCACAGATGACATGATTACTTATGTAGAAAATTTTATACTTCCTACCAAAAAGTTAAACAAGTTTAACAAGATCGTAGGATACAAGGCCAATATACAAGAATCAATTGTATTTCTGTATGTTAGAGATATGTGGGCTTTCCAGGTGGCTAGCAGAAAAGAACCTGCCTACCAATGCAGGAGACACAGGAAATGCAGATTCGATCCCTGGGTAGGGAAGATCCTCTGAAGGAAGGAATGGCAATGCACACCAGTATTCTTGCCTGGAGAATCCCATGGACAGAGGAACCTAGAGGGCTATAGTCCACGGGGTTGCAAAGAGTCAGACAAGACTGAAACACTTAGCATGCACACACACTTTTTAGAAATAAACTCTTGATATTTTAAAAGTAATATCATACTATAGCATACTATAGCATCAGAAATATAAAATACTTAAGGATAAATATGTTAAAAGACCTAAAATTATAATACATTGCTCAGAGAAATTAATACCTAAATAAAATGAGAAATAGACAATGTTAATCAATGTCAATTCTTCCCCAACTGATCTATAGATTCAATGCAATCTCAAAACCCAGCAGGCTTTTTTTTTTTTTTGGCAAGAGTGTGGAAATCAACAAGCTGAGTCCAAAAGTTATATGTAAATACAAAAGACCTGGAATAGGAATAGCCAGAACAACTTTGAAAAATAAGAATTAAATTCGAGAACATATGCTACCTGGTTTCAAGACTTAGGCTCTGGTAATCAAGATAGTTTGGTATAAAAATAGGCAAAGAATCAGTGAGACAGACTAGAAAGTCCAGAAAAAGACCCATACATACGTGTAATATGTACTCAGTCGTGTCCGACTCTTTGGAACCCATGGACTGTAGCCTGCCAGGCTCCTCTGTCTGGGGAATTTTCCAGGCAAGAATACTAAAGCAGGCTGCTATTTCCTACTCCAGGGGATCTTCCTAACCCAGGAGTTGAACCCATGTCTCTTGTGTCTCCTGCATTGGCAGGCAGATGCTTTACCACTGCAACACCTGAGAGGCCCCATATGTATATGTCACTTGATTTTCACAAGAGAAAAGGATGCTCTTGTCCACAAATGGTGCTGGAACAATTATATGATCAAAATGACTGAAAAATAAGTTTGGCTGTTGTCTCAGAGCATATACAAAAAAGATCATAGCCTTAAATATGAGAGCTAAAACTATAAAATTTTAGAAGCAAACATAGAAAATCTTCTTGACCTTGGGTTTCACAAAGATTTCTTAAAACAACACAAAAACTGCAAATTACAGAGGAAATAAATCAATGAACTGTACTTCATCAAAATGATAATGTTTTGCTTTTCAAAAGGACATGTTAAAAAAATTAAAAAGCAAACTACAGACTAGGAGCAAATGTTTGCAAGCATATATCTGACATAGTGATGATCAACACACAACTTTGCAAATATATTAAATTGTGTATTTTTAAAGGGTGAACTTTATGGTATAGGAACTATGCTGCTAAGTCACTTCAGTCGTGTCTGACTCTGTGCGACCCCATAGACGGCAGCCCACCAGGCTCCCCCGTCCCTGGGATTCTCCAGGCAAGAACACCGGAGTGGGCTGCCATTTCCTTCTCCGATGCATGAAAGTGAAAAGTGAAAGTGAAGTCACTCAGTCGTGTCCGACTCTTAGTGACCCCATGGACTGCAGCCCACCAGGCTCCTCCATCCATGGGATTTTCCAGGCAAGAGTACTGGAGTGGAGTGCCATTGCCTTCTCTGATAGGAACTATATCCTCCCCCCAAAAAAACTGTAAACAAAGCAAACATATATCCAACAAAGATCTTGTATCTAGAATATATAAAGAGCTCTTAGAACTCAATAAGATGACAAAAACTTAATTTTAAAAATTGGCAAAAAGTTTGTACAGAGACCTCACTGAAGAAGATATAAGAAGGGCAAATAAGTACATGCAAGGATGCTTAGGGCTTCCCAGGGGGCGCTAGAGCAGGAGACATGAGAGATGCGGGTTCAATCCCTGGGTCAGGAAGATCCCCTGGAGGAAGGCATGGCAACCCACTCCAGTATTCTTGCCTGGAGAATGTCATGGACAGAGGAGCCTGGTGGGCTACAGTCCATAGGATTGCACAGAGTCAGACACGACTGAAGCAACTTACGCAACTTAAGCAACTCATGCAAGGATGCTTAAGATCGTTAAGGTCATTCAGTTCAGTTCAGACACTCAGTCATGTCTGACTCTTTGCGACCCCATGGACTGTGGCACGTCAGGCTTTCCTGTCCATAACCAACTCCTGGAGCTTGCTCAAACTCACATCCATTGCGTCAGTGATGCCATCCAACCATCTCATCCTCTGTCTTCCTCTTCTCCTCCCACCTTCAATCATTCCCAGCATCAGGGTCTTTTCAAATGAGTCACTTCTTCCCATCAGGTGGCCAAAGTTTTGGAGTTTCAAATTACAAGACATCACACCTACTAGGAGTTCCATTATGTCAGCTCCCAGGCAATACAGTCAATTTGACTCGCCAGCTCCTGGTGATTAGAAGACTGTCTGCTCCCTTTCTCCATCTAAGACCTGCATCGTGGCACTCCAAATATTCTCTTGCATGTTTGGAGTCACTTGATCTTGTTTGGGCAGGACAGTGTCTGGAACCCAGGCGGGGGTGGACAAGGAGAGGGGAAAGGTGACCTCAGTCATCTTCAGAGTAACACTAGCAGACCCTGTGGTCCAGGGGTTCAGGGACAGGGACAAGCCTAGTCCCACTCCTACCTGCAGTTTTATCAGAGAAGCTTGGGGGCCAGAGGTAAATGGGTGAAAGATGAGCCAAATTCAAGGGCCTGGAGTTGGAAAGGACTGAGGAAGAACAAAGTGGACAGATCTGAGAACTTAGCAGACGGCCTCAAAGGGACACTGGATGAAAAATTGGATTGGCATGGTGGTGGTGGGAAGGGGACAAAGAGAGAGGATTGAGGATGAGCCAGGGAGCCAGAGTCATGCTGTTCACCAAGGCAGAGCGTATAAGGAGAAAGAGAGGGTGTGTGCAGACACCGGCTTCCAGCTTTGGAAAAGTGTGGTTTAGCTGCCTGTGGCATTCGGGCACTCGTCCAGTGGGATGCTGGCCATGTGGGTCTGAGCAGGCACTGTAGTAGTCACAGAGGGAGCATCTGGGAGCCTTGAGAATAGAGCTGTCGGCCAGGGATGGGGATAAGAGAACAGGGGAGCCAGTGCCAGGCGCCGAGGGGCATCTATGGTAAGGGAAGACCAGGTTTTTGAAAAAGAAAAGGAAAGCCATTGGCCTGATTCCCTGCCAGCTCCTTCCTGGCTGGGACTTGAGACAGCATAAGGGAGAGAAGGGGAGTGGAGAGGACTCTAGGCCCTGAAATTAGAGGCCCTCTCAGAGGTGCCAGACAAAGTGCCTACCCCAAGGAACAAGACAACCTGGTGTCCTAATGTCCCAATCTGATTTTTTTTTTTTTTGGTGAGAAGTTGGACGAAATTCCTCACTATAGTCATTGGTCCTTCTGTTTTTTCCTTTTTAATTTATGCATTCATCCTGCAAATGTGATGGAGATACTGACCTCCTGTCACATGCCAGGCATAGGCTGGTGCTGGGGATACACTGGGGACTGAACAGACACAGTTCCATGAGGACGCGCCAGGGACTGAATCAGACGTGGTTCCTGCCCTAGACAGGCTGAGGGCAGCCTGGCTAATGAGGGGACTGGCAAGGACTCTGGCGGGGCCCTCTGGAGTTCTCATCTCCTGTTTCCTCGCTGTTTCCATCATTTCATCCTTCCTTGCTGTGTGTGACCCTCGGTGCCCAGCCCCGGCTGCCCTGTCCTCCTCTCCCCCTCTTTAGGCAATGGCTCCCCTCTCAGGGCCCCCAGACGCTCCTTCTACTGACTACCTTGGTGCCTGCTCAGACCCACACGGCCAGGAGCCACTGGACAAGTGCTGGATGCCACAGGCACCCAAACCAAACATTTGCAAAGTAGGAACCTGATGTCTTTGTGTGTAACCTCTCTTCCTCCTGGTTCTCTCTGCCTCAGTGAACGGCATGATCTTGGCCTTCTGGCTCATCCTCACTCCTCTTTCTCCCTCTCCCAACAAATCCAGTCCACTTAGGGAGTCCCATAGGAGATGCCTGCTAAGTTTTTCTTGCATCTGTCCACTTCTCTCTTCCTATTACCTGTACAACTTCAGGCTCTTATATCTGACTCATTCCCTCCCATTCCCCACCTATATTCCTTTGGCCTTAAACTTCCCTAATGTGTAGCAGAGAGGAGATTTTTAATTGCAAGTGACCTAAAGCTAACTCAAATTGGCATGAGCAAAAAAAAAAAAAACGAATTTCTTGGCTCATATAACTAAAAAGTTCAGCTGTGGCTTCAGGCCTAGCTGAATCCTGGAGACTGAATGCTGTCAATAGGACCCAGTCTCTCTGCTTTGTTTATTTTCATTAACCAGTATACAGTTTGGGATGACCTCACTCTTCTCACTTCATCAGGGCTAGAAGAAAGAGATTCCTTTCTTCCCTACAGACATGACAGAGTCCACTGACCGTCACGGGTCGCACACCCACTCCTACACTAGTCACCGGGGCACAGGTGTGTGCAGTGTTCTGAGCACGGGTGGGCCACAAGCTCACCCTTGAGGTCAGGCGTGCAGTTGAGCACTACCTAAACCAAATCAGACTGCAAGTAAGGGAAGGAAAGTTCCTCCAGGAAAATCCATGTCTCTGTCAGGGTGGGTAAGAGGGATGTGAAGTTGATGTCAACCCTGCTTTAGACAGGAAAGCCTAGCAAAGGACAGGAAATCGTAAAAAGGTTTGCTGAGCAAAAGCAGTGTTCATTATAGTCATTTACATAACACATTTTCTATTTCTGCCCAATTATCCCGCTATACAATCGCCTTCACACGTGTCTTTAAGTAGGTGTGGGATTCACTTTGTTGTATGTGGTATTTAATTACAGTGCTGAACTCTGGTCATATGATGCTTATCTGCACAGTGCGCTGCATGCTCCTGAGCAAGGCTGTCCGCTTTCACCCTAAAATAACCGAAGCAGGTCTCCCCCCAACCCCACGGCACCCTCTGCCACCGCAGGGTGGTTCTGGGATAACCTCGGAACTGACTTTAGGATGAACCTGACCTGAACCCTTGACCAGAGCCCAAACTGCCAATGCAGGTGTCCTGAGAGTGGGGCTCCAAGATTCTGATACCCCTACTGGCGTGAAGAGCCCCTGGGAGTGACGGTTGACTGGGCTCTAAGAAATGGCTCTGGTGGATGCCCTGGGGAACCTCTCCCAATCACCCCCTGCCCCAGCCCTCACCTGAGATTATCTATCCCCCTTCCTCAATAAAAAAGGACTGACTAGTTATCTTGGCAAAAGCTCCTCCTGGTGGGGGCTTTTCAAGGATCCCTTACTCCAAAAGACTGGGCTTGGTCTAGGGTTTCAGGTGCAGAAGGGCTTGTCTGAACACGACTTTCTGAAGACATTTTACCATCTAGATTTTAGGAAGAAGAGGAAGAGCATAAACACTAGTTTTCAGTCTATGCAGAATATAATTCCTGGGTGATCCTGCGGTCGAGTCCAAAGTCATCTGTCCTGGGGCGCCCCCTCCTGGCCATCATTATGAATGACGTCCAGCTAAGCTCAGGCCTCCGCTGTGTGGACAAAGGCTCAAGAGGGCAGGTGGAGAACTGCTCTGTTCTTCAGTCCTTAGGCCTTACAGACCCGCAAGGAAGTCCTGGGCGTGGGCAGGTAGTACCCCAGAAATCTGTGACTGACATTTTCTCCTCTCCCTCTTCAGCAGGCAGAGTGGCTCCAGCCCGGACCTGCCACAGGACGACTGGGAGTCTCTTCACTGTCTGCTCACCTACGAGGCAGGGTCTGCACACACTTGCAGCTTCAGAGTGTTGTCTGAGGCGGGGCAGCAGAGCTGCACACAGTTCACAAAGTGCTTCTGTAGCTGTTGCTCCAGACAGTGCTCACACAAGCACCCTGTAAGAGCTATGGGTACCTGTGTACTAAGTCGCTTCTGTCGTGTCCGACTCTTTGTGACCCTATGGACTAGAGCCCACCAGGCTTCTCTGTCCATGGGATTCTCCAGGCAAGAATACTGGAGTGGGTTGCCATGCCCTCTTCCAGGGGATCTTCCTGACCCAGGGATCAAACCCGAGTCTCTTATGTCTCCTGCAATGACAGGCAGGTTCTTTACCACTTGGGAAGCTATAAGAGCCACATACACCCTAAATGTGTTGGTGTGGTTCATGTATTAATAAATCACCTGCCACAGGGATTTTTCTGTACAGTGGAAGTCTGATGATGTTGCTCTCCTGGGGCCTGGCCATTGCCTTAGGAGAGCCCAAAGTCCAAGAGGCTCCCAAGCCTTCAAGACCTGAGAGGGCACTCACAGGTGGCCTCATTCCTTATTCTCCAGGAAGAACTAGTCACTGCCCCCTCTGAGCCTCCCTACACAATGCTGAGCTGCCTCCTGCCTGCCCTGACTCAGGGCGTTCCCCTGGACTCTTCCCTCCTGCCCGCTTCTCAGCCCTGGCCCCGCTTAGCCTGAATGGCATCTCTGCCAGGAAGCCCCTCTGACCTTCCGTCAGGGGCAGTCCTTCCTCGGCTTCCACAGTTGGGGATTCCCTCTGTCCAGCCTGACATAACTGTATGCAGCTAGCCCTGCCAGCTCCATCAGAGTCTGAGCCCCTCCAGGGGAGGGCCTGGCACCCAGGACAGGCTCAGCATGGGGTGGGGGAAAGGAAGCAGGCTGTCCTCAGGAACCTAGCCAGGACAACATCTACCAGGCAACCTGCCGGGCAGGAGCCAGGGACCTGCCACTTGCCTTATCTGTGAGAGCTGTGGTCAGAGATACCCGTCCTGGGGTAGCTGTCTCTAGACTCATTCAATCACATGGTGAGTGCCAGTGGCTGTGGAGCCTGGGGAGGGCTCCCCAGAGAGCTGCCCCTCCCCAGAGACACTGAAGGGACCCCTCCCACCTGCACGAAGGCAGTGATTGAGACCCAGCGACAGCCGTGGCTGCTACCCTCATTCACTCACTCACTCATTCATTCACAAATTTTTTTTTTTCAGTGATCAGCTGTGTAGAGGTATAATTCACAAACAATACAGGTTATCTATTTGACATAGTCTGAGAAATTCTGATAAAGTGTAGCTACCACCCCATAAGAAACAGGGCATTTCCGTCTTCCCCCGAAGTTCCCTGGTGACCCTTTGTAGTTCATGCCCTCCACCCCCAGCCCTGGCCACACTGGTTCCTCTAGCTCTCTCCTTATAGCTTTTCCTTTCCCAGAGTATCATAGAAATGAAATCACACAGTGTGTGTCCCCCTGAGATTGGCTTCTTTCAGGACATCGTTTTTGAGATTCATCGCTCTTGTTGCATGTGTTGATGGGTCACTACTTTTTATGCTGAGTTGTATTCTGTGATGAAGATGTATTAGTTCAACCCAGGCCCCATCTGAAGGACCACCCAACCTCCTTCCCTCTTAAGGAAGAACAATTAAAGGTCTTAAAGCACTGTGTGGATGTGGTTCTGGGAGAGAAGGGGTGGCAGGGCCCCTTCCGAAGGGGACGGTCAGGACAAGCCCCCCTCCTAAGAGCTTCTCTAACCAGGCCATTGTCGCCTTTCCCAGCGGGGCTGGGGAAATGATTTTTTTTCCTGGCTGCATTCCCAGATCTGATGAAGAGCTGTCCCCAACTGAAGTCTTTTGAGCAGCGCATTCATTTAATTTTCTCTGTGTGGATGTTCTTTTTTTCAGCAGGCAGGTATTAAAGGTTATAAAAAAAGTGGCCTTTGCTTTCCTGGATTATGCCTGCCCCTCCTGAGTGGGGCAGAGAAAGTGGGGCGTCAGCTGGGACAGCCAACACGTGAGGACCCCTGCTTGTCCAAATGAGCAGCAGCTGCATGGGTCTGTTTCTTTCTCTGGCGGGGGTGGCCTTGCTCAGAAAGCCCCTCCACCCACAGTGACAGTGTGTGGCCCTGGGGGAGTCAGGACCATGTGGATGAGATGAAGAGTCAATGTGAGAGAGACAGAGAGATGCAGAACCCTGGTTTGGGCCAGCTGTGCCCTCAACAGGAGACCTGGCTTCTCAGAGCCTAAGGTCTGGGGGCCTGAGTAGGAGGGGATTCACCATTCTTAGCTGTAGCTAAGCTAGCACCTGAAAGACCAAGTTCAAGTCCCAGCATATATTCACTGAGGGACCCTGAATTCATTTAGCTCCTCTAGACTCAGTCTCCCCATCTGTAAAATGTGAGGTCACTCAAATGTCCTTTGAGCAGAAAAACAGGCATCACCCCATACCTCCTGCTTGGCCCTGCCCTTACTCCTTTATGTGAACATCATTAAAATGGTGATAACAGGCACCCCCACCCACACATCAATTCGGTGTCCCTGGCCCGTATCCCTTTAGGGATTAGGGAGTCAGTACTCTGAAAAGCCAAAGTTTAGATAACTGGTGCATTAACAAGAATGGGTGTTTGCAAAGTCGCTCCAGCCGTGTCTGACTCTGTGAGACTCTATGGATTGCAGCCTGCCAGGCTCCTCTGTCTACGGTATTCTCCAGGCAAGAATACTGGAGTGGGTTGCCGTGCCATCCTCCAGGGGAATCTTCCCAACTCAGGGATCGAACCTGAGTCTCTTAGGTCTGCCTGCATTGGCAGGCAGGTTCTTTACCCCTAGTGCCACCTGGGAAGCCCCATTAACAAGAATACTCCTCTATTAATTCTCTTGCTGGCATCTCAACTCTCTCTCCTCTCCTTGACCGTACATGCAAGACTGTGAGCAAGCGACTTAACCTCTTTCTTTCTCAGTTTTCTCATCTGTAAAATAGGGAAAATCCTAAGCTAACCTTCATAAGACTCTTGTGAAGATTCAATAAGATAGTCATGAAAGATGGAGTGTTTCAAATGTTGCCTCAGACAAGGCAAGCACTCAAGACAAGCTTGCTGCAGTGGTGGTGGTGGTGATGATGGTGGTGAGGGGTTTGTCCTTCTTCCACCTGACCAGACCGGAGTCAAGGCCTGCCCCATCGTGCAGCTACCTACATCTGGCCTACTGTGCAAGGCTGGACTGGCCACCGGCCATAATGCAGCTACACCTCTCCCTGTCGCTGCCCTGGTGCAGCCTCTGACCAGCCTCCTCGCACCATACAGCTAGTCTCTGCCTCCACTGGGGATGGTGGGTTTGATGACGGACTCATACCCTTCAAAATTAAAAGGACTTTGGTATGTGTTCTAAAAGTCAAAAACCCAACTAACAAAACATTTTTGATGTTTTAATCCCTCAATGTCATGGTCTTCTTTGCTCTGGATCAGTACTAACTTCCTTTCTTATCAACAGTAGTCAGATTTCCTTTCCAATATATGTTTCATTATATTGTGTTTATTTTACCTCCTGCTCTTAAAACACATGTTTAGAACACTTTTCAAACAGTTAAAATTTGTTTGCTTGTGAGAAAAGACCTCCCTCCCTTGGGGGATCCCAAAACAATTTCTGGGAAGCTGGTGAGGATGGATCTCAGTCTGGACTCATGAATAAAAGAGACCCGGAAAAATCAGGGTACTGGGGTCTGAGGCGGGCCTATCTCTGTGCCCAACGTATGTCTCTTTTTTTCCTGCACAAACACACTTCTGGGAACCATGTCATACCTCACAGCATCCCGGTTGCCAGGTAGTACTCGCCACACAGAAGGCTCCTGGGGAAAGTGTGAGCGATAACCCTTTTCTCATTGCTACCAGCTATGCAGGCTCTACTCTGTCACGAGCACCGCGCTCTTTTTACCCCTCACCCTCGCAGCACCACGTTGTGGGTATGACTATCCACTTCACAATTCTCCTCATTTTGCAGAAAACAGGCTCAAGATCCAACACAAGTCACCAGGTCACCGCCATGCTCAGGCGTAGGGTGGGAACTCGGGGAACCTCTGGACTCCAGGACCCCCTGAACAGACCTGCGGGGAATTATGGTGTCTGCGCCTCCGCTCTGTGCCTTTACATTTTGCATCTCAACACTTGGTACCACGCCTTGTACACTGAACCAGATTTCTTAAACGTAGAATCTTCTTTGATTGTTTTTGTATGCAACTTGATGTTTTGGCACATGCCTACCCTCTGAGAAATTATTACCCATGTCGAGAGTGAATTTATCCATCACCACCACAAGCGTCCTCGTGCCCCTTTGAAATTGCTTTCCTCCTGGCCCCTTTCAGGCAACCCCATCCTCCAAGCCAACACCAGTCTGTTTTCTGTCACTATTGATTAGTTTGCATCTTCTAGAGTTTCCTATGCACTCTTGTTTTTATCTGGCTTCTTTCACTCAGAATAAAGATTTTGAGATTCATTCATGGTGTGATGTGTATTGATGGCTCATTTCTTGGAATCTGCCTTGAATTCTTGTGATAAGTCCTAGACGGTCACAACCTATTATTCTTTGAATACTCTTGGCTTTCTAATAGTTTCCTGAGACCTTAAGCATCTGTATTCCTTAGTGAGGGTGGTAAACCAAAATTTGGACCCAGGAGAGACTGGCCAGATAGCCACGAGCAGCCTAGAAAAACCCTGACAGAAGCTTCAGTGTGCCAGCGACAAGAATTTAGGAAATGATGTGATTGCATGAGTCTATATCCATGTGCAAACCCACATGGGCCCACGATGGGCTCCTATTAATGAGAAACCAGCAGCTTTGTCCCCTCACTGACCACAGAGTGGACTTGTGCTGAATTAATTGACATCTCTGTGTGGGGCCTCCTTAAAAGGAGGAAATAACCAGTGGCTTTATTTTACTTTATTTTATTAATTCCATAGAGAAATCAGAAGGGTGAAAAGTCGAATAATCGTTATAAAATGCTTGGAAAAAGCAGACCCAATCCATGAAAAGTTTGGGAAAGAAAGCCATCATGTGGCCACTAAAGCAAAGCAAGGATTCACAATTTTTTAGGACAACTAAGAACCTTCTTGCTGCTTATCACATCTGAGAAAAATAGCTTCCTCTGGGAAGACATCTGAGCAGGGAGGGTGGGTGGGAGAGGGGCCAGGATGAAGGGAGTGGAAGGTGAGGGGAGAGAGAGGCAGAGCAGAGAGAAAAAACCTGGAAGGACAAGAGAGGGGGAAGGGGGAGAAAAGAGACAAGGAGATGGGGAGAAAAGCAGACGGGGAAGAGAGAAAGATGTTAGGCATTTAAAAAGGCACCGGACGAGGGAAGCCAGTTAGCACCGTTGTTGCTGTTGTGAAGTCGCTCACTCGTGTCTGACTCTTTGAGGCCCCGTGGACTGCAGCACTCCAGGCTTCCCTGTTCTTCACCATCTCCCAAAGTTTGTTCAAACTCATATTCATTGAGTCTGAGATGCCATCCAACGGTCTCATCCTCTGTGGTCCCCTTCTCCTCCTGCCTTCAGTCTTTCCCAGCATCAGGGTCTTTTCTAGTGAGTTGACTCTTCACATCAGGTGGCCAAAGTATTGGAGCTTCAGCTTCTGCATCGGTCCTTCCAATGAATATTCAGGGCTGATTTCCTTTTGGATGGACTGGTTGGATCTCCTTGCCGTCCAAGGGACTCTCAAGAGTCTTCTCCAGTACCACAGTTTGAAAGCATCAATTCTTCAGTGGGCTCAGCCTTCTTTATGGTCCAACTCTCACATCCACACATGGCTACTGGAAAAACCATAGTTTTGACTTATACTGACCTTTATTGACAAAGCGATGCCTCTGCTTTTAGGTTTGTAGGTTTGTCACAGCTTTCTTTCCAAGGAGCAAGAGTCTTTTAATTTCATGTCTGCAGTCACCGTCTTCAGTGATTTTGGAGCCCAAGAAAATAAAATCTGTCACTGTTTCCATTGCTTCCTCATCTATTTGGCACAAAGGGATGGAAGCGGATGCCATGATCTTAGTTTTCTGAATGATCTTAGATTTTAAGCACCCTCCATGAGGCTTTAAGCAGAGTACAGTAATGGTACTTGAGCAGCTCTGGGGCAGGAGGGTAAGGGCATAAGGAGACGGGATGTGCTGTGGGTTGAACTGTGTCCTACAGAAAGATGTGTTCAGGTTCTACCTCCCAGGACCTGTGAACAAGACCTAATTCAGAAACAGGGTCTCTCTCTTTTTTTTTTTTTTTTGGCTTCACCAGGAAGCTTGTTGGATCTTAGTTCCCTGACCAGGGATTGAACCTGGTCCTGGCAACACGGAGTCCTAACCACTGGACCATCAGGGAATTCCCTAGAAATAGGGTCTTTGCAGGTATATTCAAGTTAAGTGTGGTCACACTAGATTGGGGTAGGCCTTATATTAAGAAGCTTAGACACAGACACACACACACGCAGAGAACGCTGTGTGAAGAGAAACTGAAGTGATATGTCTGCAAGCCAAGGACTGACAAGCATGAGCAGAAAACAGCAGAAACTGGAAGAGACAAAGAAGGAACCTCTTCTGGACCCTCCAGAGAGACAGCACTGCACTGCCAGCACCTTAAGTTTAGACTTCAAGCCTCCAGAGAAAAATCAGTTTTGGTTGTCTTATGCCATGGAGTCTGTGGTAATTTGTTCTGGCAGCCCTGGGGAGCCAATACAGGGTCCCTATCAAACTGAAGTATCAGCAGCCTCTGTTTTGGGCTGAATCATGCCCCTAAATGTGCGTGTTGAAGTCCTAGCCCCCAATATTTCAGAATATGACTGACTTTGGACATAAGGTCTTTAAAGAAGTAATTGCATTAAATGAGGTCACGAGGGTGAGCCCTATTCCACCTGGTAAGAGAAGGACATCTGGACACAGACAGATGGAAGGAAAAGCACGTGAAGACAGAGGAGGAGGCGACCTCTACTAGCCGAAGACGGAAGGAACCAACCCTCTCAACCTTGAACGCAGACTTCTAGCCTCCAGAATCACCAGGAATACACTTCTGCTGTTGAAGGCACCCAGTCTGTGGTGCCTTACCATGGCAGCTCTAGCAAATGGATACACCCTCAAACCCCAGCATTCACCAGCCCCACTGTGGGGAGGGCAGCTGGAGCTTTTCCTGGCTGCTGCCATGAGCGGCTCAGGTGGGGATGGGAGGGGGCCGAGCTCTGCCTTGGGCTCCACCTGGCACCTGCCCAGCCCTTCCAGGAGCACAGAGTCCTCACCTGGTGCCCAAGTGACCAGCCTAAGTGGTGCGCACCTCTATGCCAGGCTCCCTGCAGTGCCTCCGCCTGGGCCCTTCGTCCCGTGGCCTCCACACCTGGGTAAATGGTTTTGACTTTTCAGTTCTGTCTTTAACCCTTCATTTTCTGCCAGATCTGGGGATTCATCATTTAAAGCTGTCTGCTGTTGCGTGGACAGCACTTCTAAGAACATTAGAGCAGAAAGGTTTACCTTCCTTCTGTTTTGTTTTTGTTTTATTTTGAATACATGAAGAAATTAAGGCTCAGAGCAGGGAAGAGACTTGTTCCAGGCCACACAGCTATTTGGTGTTGCACTGATCGGAACACCAGGCTCCTGAAGCCAACCAAGACCTCAGCATGCTCAGCACAAGTACCTTGTGAGTTCTCAGACAATCCAATTCGGTCATTGTTTTTTTCTGCCTAACGGTCATATTAAGATTTGGGGTGGGCTATAGTTTTCTTTTCCCCCAAATTTAGAAGCCCTTCAGCATCTTATTACAGCAAAATCCACATCACTGTTAATAAACCATGATGTAACAAAGAGCTTTTATTATAAAAATAAATGTCAGTAATAACTGCTCAACCAGACACTTTGCAATTAAAAAGAAAACTATGCAGTAAAAGAAATGCAGTTCACACCAAACTAAGTTGTTCCCTCTCCCTGCCCTCCACTTGCCAGGAGTCCACAATATTGCTTCCCAGTTTCAAACTGTTTGCTGGCATTAGGCTGTTTAGTTCTGCTCTATTCTCCAAATAATTGGACAATTTCACATTTTTAGCTCAAGATTGATTCCCCAACAGATAGTCACACATCCTTTCAGTCCATAACAACCAGCTCTATCAAGAAAATAGGGAGCTGGCAACACCCACCACCACCAGCCTATCAAAGACAATAACGTCAGTGTCTACACAGCCATTGAAGGTGGCTCTTTGCTTAACGTAACCCTGAATTTCGATCTCATCACTGTCTAAGATGAAAGCTCAGACGGTAAGAACCACGTTGCGTTAGTCTACTCGGGCTGTGTAACAGAAAACCAGAGACTGAGTGCTTCAGTCACAGATGCCTCTCATTTTCTCACAGTTCTAGAGGCTGTACGTTTGAGATCATGGTGCCAGGTTGGTCAGATTCTAGAGCGGTCTTTCTTCCTGGGTGATAGACAGTGGCTTTCTCATTGTGTCCTCACAAAGCAGAGAGAGGAAGCAAGCTCACTGGTGTCTCTCCTTATGAAGGCACTAATCCCTTCATAAGGGGCTCCATCCTTGTAACCTCATCTAAACCTAAGTACCTGCCAAGGGCCCCATCTCCAAATGCCATCATATTGTGGGGTTAGGACTTCAATACATAAGTTTAGGAGGGGGTATAACTTGGTGCATACACCCATCTACGGGCCTCCCAGGTGGCAGTAGTGGTGAAGAGCCCACCTCCCACAGCAGGAGATGTAAGAGACATGGGTTTGATCCCTGGATAAGGAGGATCCCCTGGAGGAGGGCATGGCAACCCACTCTAGAAGTCTTGCCTGGAGAATCCCATGGACAGACAGAGCCTGGCAGGCTACACTTCATGGGAGCACTAAGAGTTGAACACGACTGAAATGACATAGCTTGCGTGCGTGCACCCATCTACTAAAACAGTGTACTGGTTATTGGCATAGTGCTCGTGTGCAAATTTGCACTTGGAATCTTATTAGTGAGAATAGTTTTTTCTCTTGCATGTCTCTCATGCAAAAGCTTTTTTTTCTGGAAGCAATTTTCCCTTTGGTATGCTAGTGAGGACAATCGAAAAGGAATGAAGTATGTTTGAATCCTATTAGTTAAAAGCAAGTGGAAGGGTTAATTGCTGTTCGCAGCTCTGGAACTGCTCTTTTTAGCTGCAGAGGCTCTGAACTACTCCCAGTAGGAGATCCCAGGGATCTCTGATAATTTCCCCCTGATTATTGCTGTAATAATTCCTCACTCCTCCAGCCTTTCTGTAGTTTATGGGTGAAATAGCTTTTAGAGAAGTGAAAAAATTAAGCAAATGCCTTTGATCATAAGTGCAGATAATACACATCACACAGACTCTCTTTTGTGAGGGTTTTCTATACATATTGACACAGCTAATCTTTGCTTCTGCAGCATGTACATAAATATTAATCAAGATGACTGGCATATGGTACTGTTATGTGTCTTTTAAGAAAACCTCCAAGTGAATCCAATATTTCCCATGTAGCACCTGATACACTGTGGGTGTGGGATATTTATAGAGCAGTAATAATGATATTTGAAAACACTGTAATGTCTTAAGGCTTTATTTCCCTGCAACTTTCATCTCGAAGGCTGTATTTTGCAGACATCAGCTTCTGCCAGCCCTTCACAGGGATGGCTGGAATGCTGAGCTTTTTTGGGATTCACAAATGGCCATTTTCTCTGAACCTCTCAGAAGGAAAGTCACCTTGTCAGGTGGATGGGAGATATTTGCAGGTAAAGACTTGCCTCTTGACTTGGCCTTCCAATGGGGGTCTTTTGCCCTTCAATAGAATCAAGTTTCAAATGCATTTCCCCTTAAAAACCTCAGTAGAGCCTCATGCTACACATGGTAGTTCAGGAGATTGTCAAGTCAAAGAGTTAGGATCAGATGATCTGTGATCTGGGAGTGAACGTAGTAACAGCTTTAATTAATTCTCCTTCCCTCTTTTTGAGCCAAGCAAGACATCGGTTTGGTGACAGAGGTAGAATTGGGATCTTTTTGTTCCTATCCCAGTGCTCACTTTTGGAGAAGACAATGGCACCCCACTCCAGTACTCTTGCCTGGAAAATCCCATGGACAGAGGAGCCTGGTAGGCTCCAGTCCATGGGGTTGCAAAGAGTCGGACACGACTGAGCGACTTCACTTTCACTTTTCACTTTCATGCATTGGAGAAGGACATGGCAACCCACTCCAGTGTTCTTGCCTGGAGAATCCCAGGGACGGGGGAGCCTGGTGGGCTGCCGTCTATGGGGTCACACAGAGTCGGACACGACTGAAGTGACTTAGTAGTAGCAGTGCTCACTTTATCAATCCCGGTTTGTTTCTGTAGCTAATAGAATAATACATCTTGCCAGATTCAGTCCTATTACATTTTATTTTAAAATGTTTACCAGAAAGCCTACTGGGATAATATCTCTCACTTTGAAGTGTCTACTAGGTGCAGGCCCTTGCAATCCCGCATTTAATTGTTATCAGAATCTTACAGGGCAGGCATCATCATCCCCATTTTACACAAGAGATGACTAAGGCTCAGAAACTTCAAGCATCCAAAGTCCTAAAACTAGTACACCATTGAGTCAGTATTTGAAGCTAAACCTATCTGACCCTGTAGCCCTGCTCCTGTCACCAGAGTTGAAGAGGAGTAAAAGATGAAGTTGGAGATAGAGCCCATCCACCTGAGCAGGATATGGCATTCTGTCTGTCCAGGCCAGAGGCATGGGCACCAGGTATTCACACTGTAGCCTGAGCTCCATTACAAGTTAGCCACTGACTGCTGATCTGTCAGGCTCAGGGGACCCTGCCTTGCAAGAGTACTCCAGCTACTCGGGAGAACCTCTACACAGACAGTAATAGTGCCTGCGGATCCAGACTAGACGCAAGGCCAATTCGGGGCTGTAACCTTAACCCTAGAGGTTGAGAGTTGCCTCCCCAGAGATGGCAACACAGGAGCCGGATCTGGAAGGATGGCGAGGAGCCAGTCAGTTGAAGAAGGGAGCTCCGAGGGGAGGTGGACTTGGCAGTCAGGGAACCTACAGAGGGAGGAACTCTGGAAGTCAGAAGGGTGAAGAGGGAGGACCTAGGCTAGAGTGGTTGGCAGAGATCAGATCCCAGATGGTCATGATGTATTGCCAAAGCCAGGGGTAGATTCCACCCAGGGGCTTGGGGAAGCCCTGGAGATCATAGTTGGGGAAGGAGGTCTGACTTGCACAGATAACCCATTCAGTGGAGAAGGAGAACTAGAAGAAGGGGTAAGCCTGGGGCCAGGGTACCTGGGAGGCTAACGTGAAAACCCAGACCTCAGGTGACCATGACCTGAACCAGGGACACAGAGAAGGTAGCCCATCCAGACCTATTCAGAAGAAAGAATGGACAGCCTGTGGGAAGGGAGAGGGGACTCAAGAGGACTCCTAGGTCTCAACCCAGTACAGGAGGGTGGTTGGTGGTGCCAGCAGTTTAGCCTGGGAACGCAGAGGTTGAGATTTCCCAGGGAGAGCTGGATCCAGGGGACAGGGGAGTGGACAGAAAGATCAGGAGAGGAGTGAGGGGTTGAGCCAGAGTTTCAGCGGGATGGGTAGAATGACAGTTCTGAATGTCCAGAAGTGCTAAGAAGCCAGCAGCACTCAGCCACCCAGGTAAGCGTGGAGAAGGGAGACCCTTGGACAGTCCTCCGGTCTGGTTTGTCAGGAGGGTGTGAGGAGCTCTGGTGTGTGGCTGGAATCTGGGCTTGAGGAGGAAAGGGGGTATGGGGCCAAGACACATGCACAGACCATGAATTTTCCAGGACCTGAAGGAAGCCATAGATGATGCTTGTATCATTTCCTTCTCCAGACAGTAACTGTAGGTGCCAGGAGGACCCATGTTCACTCTTAGGGGGCCCCACAGTCAACAGGAACCAGACTCCACAGCAGCTGCTTCAAGCACAGCGTTTGCTGCCCCTCTTCCTTCCTGCAAGAGGCTGGCTGTGCTGCTGAATCAGCAGGAGAGCACAGCCAAGCAAGTGTTTCCTGGGCAACCGCGTGCTTCAGGACACGCATGCCCAGGGCCGTGTGGAGGACACGGGGAGCGCTGGACCAGAGTGCACACCCACCACTCTGCCACCATGCTCGTTACCCTACCCATGACCCAGGAGATCCCCGAGGTCCCTTCTGGCTCTCTGAAGTCATTAATGCCACCTGTGAAAGGAGCACACACAAAGGAGAGGGCAGATTGCAAGCTCTCTCACAGGGCAAGCTCAGCACACACACGATGGAGGTTAGGGCCACGTGCCAGGGCCTGGCTGGGAGTCTAAGCACTGTTGGAGAGCTCAGGAAAAGGAGAACTCCCTGTGTGCTCGGGAGTTGGGGAAGGCCTCTCTCCCTGATGGCCATCACTGTTTCTAATCTCAGGAGTCTCTTAAATGCCTCACAGGCCAGCTTTTAAAAGATCTTGGCAATAAACAAGTCCAGTAAATAGGACCCCTGGAGGATGCCAGGCGACATGCTAGGTGCTGTACATGTGCACTTAGCTGCAAAGCTGCCTCTGCAGGTGAATACTATTATCCCCCTTTAAAAAATAAATATTTGTTTGGCTGCACTAGGTCCCAGTTGCAGCATGCGAGACTCTCCATTGTGGTGCGCTGGCTTTTCTCTAGCTGTGACGCTCGGCAGCAGTTGTGGCGTGCATGCTTAGTTGCCCTGCTGGATGTGGGGTCTTAGTTCCCTGACCAAGGATGAAAGGCACGTCCCCTGCACTAGAAGGCAGACTCCCATCCACAGGACCACCGGGGAAGTCCTCCTTGACCCCCGCTTTTCCCATAAGGAAATCGAGGCTTGAATGGACTGGGGAACTTGCCCAGGTGGAATCGGAAGGCATGACTGTCTGACCCCAGGTCTGTCTGCCCACAAAGAGGTCCAGGGACCTTCAGTCTGTCCAGGCAGCAAAAAGGATAGCTGCTTTTGGGCCATAGAAGTTTCTGAGGACTCATGAGATGTTTAATTCACCCTGACCAGCCAGGTAGGTACTCCCAAGAAACTTGTAATGTGAAGAGCAACATTAGAGAGGTTTTAGGGAGACAGCTTTTATGGGGTTTAGACCCTTGGGAGAGGCGAGTCCTGTAATCAACCAGCAGCAGGGGCAGGCTTGCAGCTGCTGAGAGACTGTCACCTCCTCACAGTACATGACCCCACAGCAGCTCCATGGTGGCAGCGTCTCAGCGGTCTGACCGCCACACATCTGCCGGCCACTCTGCTGCTGCCAACTGGATGTGACAGATCAGCTGGAGGGCGTGGGAGCCGATGGGTCTGGGAGTGAGCAGAATGTGCTGTGTGGGGGGCTCCTCCTCTCCTACACAGCCCTGGGCCCCATGCACAGACCTCCATCTGTGCGGGCATCGCTCACTCCTAATGCAGCCTGGCAGGTGCTCTGCCGAGTGGAAGTGGGATGAGGGTCTGGCTGCAACCCTGACTCATTTTTGTGGCAGGAGATTGATGCCCTGTTCCAGGGTGACTGCCTACCACCTAGTTCGCTGCCTTCAGGAAAGGATCAAGCTGGAGGAAACACATTCAGTCATTCCGATTTAGGGAAAGGTGTCTGAGGCCTTTCCCTTCCTTTCTGTGTCACTCCTGGAGTCTTAAATCCTAAGTAACTTTTTATTCAAAACAAATTTATTTCTAAGACATTGGCCCATTGTCATTTGAGAAACTTTACTGAGAGTGGAGCTGGCAGAGCTGGTCGTATCTTCTAACCACACTCGGGCCTGCAAAGACGTGGTGCGCTGTGGCCCATGGTATTTTGCTTTTAGAAGGATGACTTTAATGTTCAGGCTCTACCTGACTGCGGTGCCCACTACAATTATGGACAATTATGATGTCTTGCTGAGAAATCACTGTGGGATGTGGGCTCTACAGAAGACAAACTGACACACACATTCCTGCCCGGTGGATTCAGAATCTAAACGTAGTTGTGTTTAGAGTTCAGCCATGGCGTGAAACACAAAGAATTCTCTCATGCTGTGTGTGTGTACACGCACATGCTTGGGGGTGCGGGTGTCAACTGAAAGTACCTCTAAAGAAAAAACCCTTTCCCAATAGTGCAAGTGGAGGTAATCTAACCTAAAATCTTTTAGATTACCCTGGTAATCTAAAAGGAGGTAAGAAACGAGAGAAATAAATGACTAAAAAATCAGGATATTTTAAGACTGAAAAGAGGCTTTGTTTGTAACATAGCTGCTGCTAAGTCTCTTCCGTCGTGTCTGACTCTGTGTGATCCCATAGACAGCAGCCCACCAGGCTCCCCCGTCCCTGGGATTCTCCAGGCAAGAACACTGGAGTGGGTTGCCATTTCCTTCTCCAATAACATAGAGCACGTCACAAAGAGAATGTCAATCTTTCAATAAAGGCTGCAATTACCACAGTGACAGGCCTCTGGCTCTCATTCCTTAATATAGGAAATATTGATCAAGATTCCAAGCGTGCCAATTTTTAAAAATAATCGAAGTCCCCAAATGTCAAATTCTATTGCTATACAAGTTACAATCACTCACTGATAGCCACATTTTAAAAAAAAATTAGGAGGATTAGACTTATAAAAGTTAATATGCCTCTTTACTCAGTGATTCGGATCCTGGAACAGACCCTCATAAGGACAAACCATTTTTAAAATACTGTGGAGGGATTCGGTAGAATTCATCCTGGCTTATTTGATGTCCTAGTGCACTTCCAGCATGGGCCACATACTCTTCTGAACCATGGTTAAAAAAGAGAGGGGTCTTACATAAACAGATGGGGGTGGGGGTGAGAGCCTGGATAGACAAGCTGGACGAGGGAGCAGGTGAGCCTGGAGGCAAAGCAAACACAGGAATGAGAGGAGTCACCTGGGTGAGCCAGACAAAATGAGAGAGGCTCATCTTAGGTGAGGTTTACACTTAGCTTTTCCAGGGCCTCTGCAGACAGTGACTGACTTCTGTCCAAACCCCACGGTCAGGCTTGACTCATAGTTTGGTGGCTTCCTAGCCGCAGGGCCTTCAGCATGTTATTCAGTTTCTCATCTGTAAAGTGGAGCCCTTTCTTATGGGCCTGTCGTGAGGACCCAGTGAGTTCATTCATCTAAAGGGCCCGACACCATGGTCAAAAAGTGTTAGCTATTATTAATCAGAGGAGTGAGTGTATTTTTTTATTGTTTGGCTACCCAACAATTAAATATCTTCCTTTTGTGTGGGTCTTGGTGGGAGGTAGGCCTTACCCTGCATGTAGAAGGTGAAATGTGGGCCTGGGGGCAGTCAAATGTAGGTCCTTCCCTGGGATTTTAGTCCTGAGGGAAAAAGACAAAGGTTTGGACAATGTTTAGAGATGAATTTCGGAGCTGGTGGCCGTAAGGAGGGTTAGCTGGACCATGTGATGGGGCAGCCAGAATTTGTCCTAAAGAAAATCAACCCTAAATATTCATTGGAAAGACTGATGCTGAAGCTCCAATACTTTGGCCACCTGATGCAAAGTGCCAATTCACCACAAAAGACTCTGTTGCTGGGAAAGATTGAAGGTAAAAGAAGAAGAGGATGGCAGAAGATGAGATGGTTAGATAGCATCAGCGATTCAATGGACATGCATTTGAGCAAACTCCAGGAGACAGTGGAAGACAGAGGAGCCTGGCATGCTGCTCTGGTTCATGGGGTGGCAAAGAATCATACATGACTTAGTGACTGAACAAGTTGGCATGACCCCACCTGCCTAGCTCCTGCCTACTATTCTTCCAATAAATACCTTTTCTACTGAGTTAGCCAGAGGTCATCCTGTGGTTTGCAACCTAGAAGTCTATAAGGAGCCATGGTCAGCAGTGTTGTCAAATACCACCGTCCCTAGAGACTGGGGGAAGGAGCACTGCCCTCTGCCATTGTCTCAGAACCCAGGATGACCTCACAGTCGCCCAGCAAGACCCCCGGGCAGAAATCCTGCAGAGGGAGATCTTGCCAGACTGCTCTGAAGGGTCCCGAGCATCAGGGCAGAAAGCTTAGGAGGGCAAGACAGGCAGAAACCACACACTGTACCTCTGAACTTGGAAATGGCATGGGGCCAGGAGGCCGGAGGTTAGGGGAGATGAGCAGACATTTACTCAGGACCCGAACCATGGCTTTTCGGTCTCTAATCCTTTACTATTTTTCTGCCAACTGCTTCTTTGCAGGGAACATGAGAATTTTCTGCAAGTGGGGCAAGGGTGTGTTTATCAGTTTGTTGCAAATTACATGGTAAACACCAGCCCCCTGGTTGAGGCTGTTACTGAGTCTCTTTGTTAGATTAATAAGATTACAACAATCTGGGCAGAATTTCAAGTGTTTATTTTCAAACCTTATTTCAGAGGGTGGTAGTAACATAGTACCAGGCCTTTCTGGAATCTGCATGTTTTTGCTTTAAGCATCTATCTCTCCACATATGTGGGGGGAGAAGGTCATTAATCTTCAAGCTCTGATAGCTTATTGTCGGTGCTCTATAGCCCATTTTTTGATCACAAAATTAATGTTTAAACCTCCATGGTGTCACCCTTGTCCCACAGACTTTAAAGGACAGACTGAGTGTCCCTCAGTTTGTAATTATATGCATTTCAACAAAACTGACTTGAAGTGAAATTCCGTAACACAAACTATTTCCCCCTTGACTCATCTTACTACACGATGGATGTTGTAGAACATCCTCGGCAAAAGCACAGCACCTGCACTCTCAGTGCCGTGAGGGAGAGTTCTGGGGGACACACGGGCATGGCTGGGTTGGTAGCCGGGGCGACTCTTCTCGCTGCAGTTTGGGACCTCTCATCACGACCTGCCCTCCGGACTCACTGCCTAGCACCATGCCCTGCCTGCTGCAAGGACTGTGGGGGGAATAAGGGGTGACTGAAAGCCATCTCTGTCTTCATGGCAGTTCCCCAACGCCCTATGGATTCTCATGCTCCCGGCCCAGGTTAAGCTACTTCCCTCAACCTGCTACACCTTTCCCACCTCATCACATCCATCCAGACCCACGCATAGGACTGCTTTTCTGGATCATCCCTAAGCTCTCAGCCTTCCCGGGTTCCATATTCATACTGGTCCTGAAGTTCCCCACCTGGTTTTAGATGTGACTTCCTTCCTTCCTGTCTGATTCTCTGCGCTCTTTGGGAGCATTTCAAATTCATCTTTATATCCTCCATGGTGAGCTTGTTATTTGCTCAGTCATGTCCAACTCTTTGTGACTGCATGGACTATAGTCCACCAGGCTCCTCTATCCCTGAAATTCTCCAGGATGGAATACTGGAGTGGGTTACCATTTCCTTATAATGTACCAAAATTAGGAATTTAGTAAATGGATGAATGAATGATAAAGTGAATGAGTTTGTAAATAGAGATACAAATAGTAGATAAAAATTTACAAACAGGAGATAAGATAGTAATTAGCTTTATCTAAGGGCTTTTCAGTTGATGAATTTCAGAAATTTCATACTCATCAGTTTATATGATCCTCGTGGCAAATTAGAAAGGTAGTTCCAATTGTTTGAATTTTGCAAAGAGGTTAAATCATAACAATAATAACAGCTTTAATGTTTGAGGACCGACATCCTCTGTTAATCTTAAATTACTGTACTGTACAAAGTAAACTATCACCTTTTACACTTGGGGAAACTGAGTCTCAGAAATTTGTCTAAAGCTATAGCCAGGATTCGGAGAAGGCAATGGCACCCCACTCCAGTACTCTTGCCTGGAAAACCCCATGGATGGAGGAGCCTGGTAGGCTGTAGTCCATGGGATCGCTTAGAGTCAGACACGACTGAGCGACTTCACTTTCACTTTTCACTTTCATGCATTGGAGAAGGACATGGCAACCCACTCCAGTGCTCTTGCCTGGAGAATCTCAGGGATGGGGGAGCCTGGTGGGCTGCCGTCTATGGGGTCACACAGAGTCGGACACGACTGAAGTGACTTAGCAGTAGCAGTATAGCCAGGATTGGAACTCACATTTTGGGATTCCAAAACCTATTTAGTTACCTGACACAACATTGGCAGAGAGAGGATGGAGCCAATCCCAGCCAGATCAAGGGTCCCTGAGCTAACCCTTGAAGGACTGAAGTGAAGGTCAGTGAGGGATGGACAGCCTGGTCAGTGGGACTGACATGGGCAAAGGAAGGGAGGTGGAAGCAGGCATGCCCAGCTTGGAGCCTGGGGCCTGAGGGACAGTGAGAGGGGTGGGCAGTGGCCTGGGAACAATCCATGTCAGGGGCCAGGAGGGACGTGCCATAACCAGCCTCAGATCCTCGGGGGTAAGGCTCTTGGGCTTTATGTTCTGCCCAGTAGAACCATCGTGGGCGGGATGAATTCTGCAAGGCCTTTGAAGTATTCTGCTGTGTACCTGGGGGGAGGAAGCTGAAGGCAATGAGACCAGTTTCAGGCTCTGGCGATAATCTCGACAAACCATAAAGTGACCTTGCGAGGGTAGTGGAGTGGGAATAAAAAGGGGGAAACAGATACAGGAGATGTTGAGAGTTTTCATACCTCTCGCCTTCTCTGTTCTCAAGCCAAAGAAATGTCTCTGATGAAAAACTTGCCCATGTTTTGCTGGTTCAGGCCTCTGAGCTTCATACTTACTATTCCCTCTACCTCTGGTTCTCTCGCTTCTCCACACCCCCACTCACCTGAAGAATACCTATTCATATTTCAAAGTCTTGCTCAGATGTACACTCCTCCAAAAATTGTTTCCTCACAAGTGTGTATGACGTTTGTTCCATCTTTGTATTTTGTACACAATTCTGTAGGGGAATCGATGCCAATGTAGTTTGTTTACACATCTGTCTTCCCTGGCAGACAGTGAACTCAATGGTTGGGACCATTTTCACCCTGTGTGTTCCTGCGCCTAGGGCAATGCCTGCATGCTCCAGACACGATGTTGAATGAATGAATGCATGCATGCTTGAATGTGTGAATGAGTAAATGAAGAGTGAAGAAATTATCTCCTTCCTCTTTTCCAGCCATTCATGATGGAATAAGTAGGAAGCTACACTTGTCATTCTCTGTCTGATGAGGTACTTTGCTTTGAAAAATGCCTTTAATTTAAGCTTTGATTTTATAAAATTAATGAACATCTCATTTGGCAAGTTTGAAACACTCAGAACAAGCAAAAAATGATTAGAGGGTAGGGAAAGGAAAGAAGAGGAGAGAGGGAAGCCCAGTGGGGCCACTGGCCTGCAGCTGCTGTTCTCCTTGGGCACGATCAGGAAAAACAAAGCACCCAGCCCTGGGGTGTCTGTTGCAAGTGCACCCAGCCCTGGGGTGTCTGTTACAAGTGACCTCAGGCAAAGCAAAGGCTTTGCTTCACCTCCTTCCATTAGCTCACAAGAGGATCCCAAAGGAAAAGACTTTGAAAATGGAGAAAAACCCCATGAAAGAGACATATTATTATTCTGCTTGGATGCTAAAATGTGGCTTTGTGAATGAAGTGCTGGCTTCCCATGCTCACCCAAAGAAAAAGATGATTTTAAGGTTAAATGTATTCCTTTCACTTACTAAGACATACATTAATTAGGGAGAAAGCATCTTCCAAAATATAAACTTGAATATGTTAATAAGCACAAATCTTCACAGAAAACTAGGAAGTACATGGGGACTAGCAGACTAACCTCAGACAGAAGCCATCTGTGACTTTAGAACAAGTATTTTTACTATCTGGAGGTGGCTCGCTGTTGTGAAATGTTAAATACCGCTAAACATTATTATGCCTTCAAAAAGTAGTTACAGGCTCCAATAAGCACACTTGTATCACAAGAACACACAATCTAAAGCCAAAATAGTTCGATTTAACGTGCCAAAAATATGCTCACCCCATACATTGTTAGAAAGAGCAGTAGGAAAAGAAATCTAAAATTTGCAGCTAATTCATTTGACGGCAGCCAGTGTCTCCCATCTTCCTTGGCAAGAGGGCCATTTTTCTATGTTGTATTTTGCACACAGAAATCTGCATAGAGTGATTTGCATACCAAAAACACACTTGTGAAAGAAACTGTTTGCCTAGGAGCCAGGGAGGGACGGGGTTGCGGCTGTTGGCTTCTATATACACAACACCCCCAGGCTGCTTGCCTTTCATCTCCCTACGTGCCGCATTTCCCACAAAGTGTTATGCACTTCATGATGCATTAAAAATTAAAGAATAACCAAGAACCATAACAACAATCCAGCACAACACAGGGTAAATCTTTGCTAACAGCCTTCAACTCTTTACTAAGGAGCTGGTAATAATAAGTGCCGTCATACACTGAGCTCTTGTTTTACATCAGGTGTTGTACATGAATTACTGCTAATTCTCACAATCAGTCTTCAAGGTAGGTGCTGCGGTTCCCCGTTTTCTTTATGAGTAACTGTGACTTGGGGAGGTAAGCTAACTTGTCAACGCCATGAAAAGGCAGTGGTGAAGCCAGGTTTGGAAAACCTGGTCTGGCTGGTCAGCCCTTCCCTGCCGCTCCTGCTCTCCACTGCCTCTCTCCCCATCCCCAGTTTTGCCGCAGACCATCATCGTTCCATTTCCAAGGGTTGAGTCCAGCAGGCTGGGGTGGTGGGGACACACGCTAAGCAAGGTGTATGTATCACTTTGGCTTCCTGCCACGGTTTGAGACTAGAGCGTGGAAGCGGGACAGCCAGTGTCAAGTCTCAGCAAAGGTGCCCGATAAACGAGTTCAGTGACAGACGCGGGGTGAATGGGCAATGACCTGTGAGTCAGAGGATGGGGGGAGGGGCGGAGAGCCAGATCTCAGCTGCACAGAGAAAGTACGTGGTAGTTGAGATGCAATGGGACCCTCCCGCTCGGTGCCCATGCGCTATCACCAGTTCAGTGCCAGCCCAGCTGTATTCTTGGAAACAGAAAATGGTGTTGTGTGTGCTTAATTATAATGCTACTTACAGAGAATTTATTAGCAGCAAATTAGATGCTTGGTGTATTTCTTAAGGAAAAAAATCGGTAGTGGCACTTTGAAATCTGTTCATCTGATGAATCCTTTGCAAATTTTCCCAACATGCAGCATTTGAAAGAAAATCGGCCATTTCTGGAAAGTCAGTGGGGGAAAAGTGCAGAATGAAAAGACTGAGGATGACTGTAAAAAAGGTTAACAAACATTTGCTTTAAGTTGTTTCTGTGTGTGTTTTTCTCACCTGGTTTCTCTTTTTCCGGCCATGGTAGCAGAATTTAGATCTAATCATATTTCATTATCCATGGACCGCCATTGTCCAGACTCCTGGCTTTGAGACTTCATTAGGGATTAGTCACTGTTAGAAAGCAGTTTTACCGACACTTTCAGTAATAAATCCCTTGTGATATGATCTAGAGCAGCTCTGTCTCATAGCAAGTTCCAGGCTAAAGCAAGTAATGTGATAGCAAACTGTTTTGGAGGCAGACAAATCTGGTTTGAATCCTGGTTTTATCAACTGTAGTTTTACCTTATTTATTTAATCTGAGACAGTTTCCTCATTTGTTTAAAAAAAAAAAAAAAGGAAAAGAATATAAGGGCCGACCCTGGTTGCCTATCGACAACTATTTAACTCGTCCTTGCTAATGACGACAATAGAAAATCCTGGTTTTGTTCAGGTCTCATGCGCCTAACTCCGAAGATTTATCGCATTGGTCTAACCTATCTGTTCTTGTCGGTGACTGGTTTATAGGGTCTACAGGAAAGCATGTGACCTACTTCTTGCCTATAAGATCAAAGGGGAAATCAGCCAGAAGCTTCTGAGAAAGATTTTCTTCTCTGATAAGAGAGACATGTGAAGAGAGCCCATCTGCTTTTGCCTGCCTTGCTTCCTGATCCTGATGCTGTGGCTGAGACGTGATGTTTGATGTTGTGGCAACCATCTCTTGAACACAAGGGGAAACATCAAGACACGCAACAGACGGCAGAGGAGAAGGACCAGCTGGAAGAGCCTGAGTCCCTGGGGACAACACCGATAATGCTGAACCAACCTTGGTCCACTTGTCTCCAGATTTCTTGTTAAAAATCCGTGTCTTGATGGTTTATCTTGTTGTATAATAGATTTTGTGTTACTTGCAGCCAAAAACAAAAACAAAAAATCCTTAATTTATATAAGTAAGAAACTCACAAAGTGATTCTAAATGATACATTGTATGTACTTAGCACAATGCTTGGTACACTAAATGGTTGCTAAAAATATTGGTAACAGCACTTATCAGACATAGGTAAGACCTGAAAAAGCAAAACTTTCAAAACACCACACAGATAAATAAGATGAATGATACTGATTTAGCACAACCAAAAAGCTTCATATTCTTGGTAAGGGTCAGGGGAGACGTTAAGGTATGAGACAATGATTACACCAACAAATCCTCATATCTGGGAGTAAGATGTAACTACAGCCAGAATTCAAGCAGTATTAGAGATGAAAAGACCATGGTTCTTTGCCAGGTTTCCATCCATCCTCTTAAAAACGGACAATCACCCTGTCAGCAGCTCACGATTCATATCTGAAGACTAACAATTACGTGTATGTGGATTACCAGCCTTGCAAAGGGGCAGAGTTCTTTCAACACACAGCATCTCTTTCAGAAGACCAAATTTTACTATTATTTTCTGAAAACATGTTATATTTCTTTATGGCAGGAAAGCTAGACATACAGATATACATATATTAAAAACATAATTTAGAAATATCATTTCCTTAGGAATGTTGTTGTTGTATAGTTGTTAAGTCATGTCCGACTCTTGCAATCCCATGGACTATAACCTGCCAGGCTCCTCTGTCCATATCATGATAGCTATTTTTTAATGAGATTAAATTCATTTAACACACAATTAACCATCCATTTTAATTTTATTTATTTATTTTGACCATACTTTGTGGCATGTGGGATCTTAGTTCCCCAATCAGGGATCAAACTCATGTCCCCTACCTTAGGAAGATGGAATCTTAACCATTGGACTGCCAAGGAAATCCTAACGATTAACCATTTAAAATTATACAATTAAGTGGCATTTAGTGTACTTGATATTCACAATGTTCGACTCACTCCACTTTCAAAACTCTTTTACCACACCCCTGGGAAAAATACTCCAAGTCCATTAAATAAGCACTTCCCATTCCCTTCAGAAACTGCTGCACTCAATATGCCAGCAAATTTGGAAAACTCAGCAGTGGCCACAGGAATGGAAAAGGTCAGTTTTCATTCCAATCCTAAGGAAAGGCAATGCCAAAGAATGCTCAAACTACCACACAATTGCACTCATCTCACACGCTAGTAAAGTAATGCTCAAAATTCTCCAAGCCAGGCTTCAGCAATACGTGAACCGTGAACTTCCAGATGTTCAAGCTGGTTTTAGAAAAGGCAGAGGAACCAGAGATCAAATTGCCAACATCCACTGGATCATGGAAAAAGCAAGAGAGTTCCAGAAAAACATGTTTCTGCTTTATTGACTATGCCAAAGCCTTTGACTGTGTGGATCACAATAAACTGTGGAAAATTCTGAAAGAGATGGGAATACCAGATCACCTGACCTCGCCTCTCGAGAAACCTAGGTGCAGGTCAGGAAGCAACAGTTAGAACTGGACATGGAACAACAGACTGGTTCCAAATAGGAAAAGGAGTATGTCAAGGCTGTATATTTGTCACCCTGCTTATTTAACTTCTATGCAGAGTACATCATGAGGAATGCTAGGCTGGAGGAAGCACAAGCTGGAATCAAGATTGCCAGGAGAAATATCAGTAATCTCAGATATGCAGATGACACCACCCTTATGGCAGAAGGGAAGAGGAACTAAAAAGCCTCTTGATAAAAGTGAAAGAGGAAAAAAAAAAAAAGTGAAAGAGGAGAGTGAAAAAGTTGGCTTAAAGCTCAACATTCAGAAAACGAAGATCATGGCATCTGGTCCCATCACTTCATGGGAAATTGATGGGTAAACAGTGGAAACAGTGTCAGACTTTATTTTTTGGGGCTCCAAAATCACTGCAGATGGTGACTGCAGCCATGAAATTAAAAGATGCTTACTCCTTGGAAGGAAAGTTATGACCAACCTAGATAGCATATTGAAAAGCAGAGACATTACTTTGCCAACAAAGGTCCGTCTAGTCAAGGCTGTGGTTTTTCCAGTGGTCATGTATGGATGTGAGAGTGGGACTGTGAAGAAAGCTGAGCACCGAAGAATTGATGCTTTTGAACTGTGGTGTTGGAGAAGACTCTCAAGAGTCCCTTGGACTGCAAGGAAATCCAACCAGTCCATTCTGAAGGAGGTCAGTCCTGGGATTTCTTTGGAAGGAATGATGCTAAAGCTGAAACTCCAGTACTTCGGCCACCTCATGCGGAGTTGACTCATTGGAAAAGACTCTGATGATGGGAGGAATTGGGGGCAGGAGGAGAAGGGGATGACAGAGGATGAGATGGCTGGATGGCATCACTGACTCGATGGACGTGAGTCTGAGTGAACTCCGGGAGTTGGTGATGGACAGGGAGGCCTGGTGTGCTGCGATTCATGGGGTTGCAAAGAGTCGGACACGACTGAGTAACTGAACTGAACTGATTCCCTTCATCCCAACCTCAATTAATCATTAATCCCCTTTCTGTCTCTATGGATTTGCCTATTTTGATATATTACATAAAAGGATTGTACATTACAATCATACAAAAAGTGACCTTTTGTGCCTGGCTTCTTTCTCATGCAAGTAACAGCATGCATCAGTATTTTGTTCCTTTTTTATGGTTGAATAATGCTCCATTGCATGTGTATATCACAGGCAGTTTATCCCTTCACCCCATACACTGACGGACATTTGAGTTGCTTCCACCTTTTGGCTTCTCATGGGATTTTAACATCCCACTTGTCATTATTCTAGTCCAGGCTACCATTCTCTCACCCGGATTACAGCAACATTTTAACTAACCTCTCTTCTCCACTCTATTTCTTTCCACACAGCAACTTGAAGGCCATTCCATGCTTGTAGTCCTTCAGAGGTTTTTTAGTTGCTCAAAGAACACTCTGGGTTCAAATCTTCAACAAGAACTCCAGAGCCTGCAGTGAACGTTTACCTTTCTTGTCTACCTGTTTTCCTATTTCATTTCACATCACCCTCTCTGCAACTGAATGGTTCCAGCTGAAGTGAACTTCTCTCAGTTTCTCAAAACCATCAATACTCCTCTTTCTTCAAGAGAAGGGCACCTACTGTGCTGTGTATCTTCTCTTTGCTGGACTGACTCCTACTTATCCTCTAGGTATCATCTCAAACACCACTTAGATGCAGATGAGATGGTTAGATAGGATCATGACTCAATGGACATGAATTTGAGCAAATTCCAGGAGACAGAGGATAGGGAAGCCTGGTGTGATGCAATCCATGGGGTCACAAAGAGTCAGAAACAACTTAGCGACTGAAAAACAACATACAGTACCCTATACTTCTTTGCAGCATTTGCCCAACTGTTGATTATTTTTCCTACTAGACTGTAAGCTCCACAAGGCAGAAACCACGTGTTGTGCTCCTCATGAGAACCTTTCTGCCTAGCACAATGCTTGGCACATGGTAGACACTGATTAATAGTGTTATAGACTGGGGCATGGGCAGAATTAACAAACTGCCTCTAAAATTTTGGATACTCTCTGAAGGTCTCAAAGTATGTCAACTAAAATGGACACACATACAAACCAACCTTAGTTATAATTACATTGTTCATACCCTCTCTACTTACCTACCCATCTAAATGGTAGAATTCAGGAAAACAAGATAAAGTTTTATAAATATGGAAATATCCTTTCAAACAGTTCTTTGCTTGTGATTTAAAAAATAACTGATATTTAAGACCACCTAAAACAAGCATACTCTAATCGAATAGTTGCCTATCAAAATGTGATTGTCTGACTTCAGTGATTATTCTTGCCTTTGAAAGGATCTAAAAGAAAATGTTCTAAAGACACACTTGTACAACAAGAAAAAATTCTCATAACATTAATACTTTCATTCTTTCCAGTCTTTATCAGTGTGGTTTAACATGTAAATACAGCTTTTGTTTTTCAAGATTTTACCTACTCTCTTTATTCACTTCTCAAAAAACAGATCAATGGATGAGATTACAGCTCCTTATCATGAAATTAATTTCAGATACTTGAAAAAGCTACTTTTAATCACCACCTGGGGGAAAAGATAAATAGTCCAAGCCAGCTTTTTAGTTGTAGGTACTAAAGATTAGAGGGAAAAATTAGAGAATGTGATAGAATAAAACCTCTTGCTAAAACTGCAGTACCACAAATTTTTTTAAAAGCACTGTTTTTACGATTGTCAATCCTTTTAGGTTAAGAGCTCAGGCACTGAGTTGGTGCAGGAAATAATTTAAATATTAATTTAAATGTATTTAAGTATTTTGCAATTTGATTACTTGTAAGTAATTACACCATAGGTTCTTCACAACTGAGACCATTACAAACTTTTCATTAGTGCAAAATTAGGAATGTTTTGTAGTACATACAAATAAAAGATTTTTAAAAATATTTTTGAGGTACTATAAAAGCAATTTATGAAAAGGAGAGTCACTGGTTTTGTTAAGGTGTTGAGGTAACGCAATGAAGAACACGTGGACTCTGATTCAAACTGTATCAATTATTAGCTGTATGAGCAAGTTATGTAGCTTCTAAATCTGTTTATGCATAAAATTGACTACTTCAAAGATTGAGATTATGTGAAAAATGAATATAACATTTCTAACAATGCCAGACATACACTATGGCTTTTCTACCAGATATGCACGATTTCACAGAGTGGTAATTACAGACAAGGTAAAACAGTGAATAGAAGTTTAAATAGTTCCAAAGGAATAGTACTAGGGAAAAAAAGTGCCTAATGACTCTGAACTCACATTATCTTTCTCAGTTTGAGTTTTATTCTTTATTGTGTGCTACCATGGCCTCTATTTAGTAAGACGTTTGTAAACTACCACAAACAACAACAAAAAGGCAAATAGAAATCTAGGGACTGAATATGAAACCTGCTGACCCAAACTAAGTAAACCCATCCTCTTGACCATGTCCATGACATTAAGAATCATGTCCAACAGTTCTCCATAGATTATACTTGTCTACACATGCACACTGTATATTACAGAAATCATCTGGTATTGTCAACAGAACAACTATCAAATACCACAGACCAGAACAAGTGGTCTCTTATTATCTTGAGACTCCATAGATTTTGTAGCAATTCCTTAAATTATATTACCTTAGAAAGCAATTTATTTAATAAATTAAAAAAAATTATTTGGCTGCGTTGGGTCTTGGTTGCAGCATGTGGGATCTTTGATCTTTCATTGTGGTATGTGGGATCCAGTTCCCTGACCAGGGATGTAACCCTGCCCTCTGCATTGGAAGTGCTTCGTCTTAGCCACTGGACCACCAGGAAAGTCACAGCAATTTACTTAAAAAACTCTTGACCAAAGAAACTTCCCACAAACATTTTGCAACACTAGCCAAAAATACGCTGTTTCTGTGCAACTCTTTGTGACCCTATGGACTGTAGCCCACCAGGCTTCTCTGTCTATGGGATTTTCCAGACAAGAATACTGGAATGGATTGCCATTTCCTTCTCCAGGGGATGTTCCTGACCCAGGGAATGAAACTGCATCTCCTGCAGTATGAGCAGGCTGATTCTTTACCACTGAGCAACCTGAGAAGCCCAAACCAAAAATATATTTGTTTTAAAATTTTGCAGAAATGAACCTGCACAATTTAGTTCCTCAAAATTTATTATTTCCCTTCCTTGAGAACTTTTCTTTTCCACAAACCCAGAAACTAACTTCCCAGGAAGTCAAAGAGTCTTAAAAATACATTATGATCCTTCCTCTGCATCCTCCCTAACAAAATAGAAACACTACATTTCATTGCATCTCATTCACAAGCTCTGATTTTTTAAATATAGATTTCATTGCATCTCATTCACAAATTCTGACTTTTTTCTTCCAGTTCTTTATTATCCAATCAAGACAGTTCAAATGTATTTAGGCACTTTTTAACATCAGTTAACCACTAAGCAGTTAACTATTACATAGTTAAAACATTAACATATCCTAAGTTTGTGTTTTTTAATACAAGGTGTTAGGGCAATTGTGCAACATTTGGTTAATCATATCAAATATTATATTGGAGTTTCTTATTCACATTCTATAAACATCTCTAATTCACAGAATTTCACTTATTTTATAGTTTCCTCAATCAGAGATGTGAAGGCTACAGAAAACTGAAAATGTGCTTTATAACTTTAATACATTTTATGAACCTCAACCATTTCAAAGATCAATGAAATATCTACCAAGGTAAATGAATGACATACCAAGTTAAATGAATGACATTTGTTACATTAAAAATGAGATTTTCCTTTCAAAGTCACCAAAACCATTAATATTCAACCAAAAATTGTTGGAATTTGTAGGGTTTCATGTGTGTATGTGTTTAAATGTCAGGGTGGTATGACCTTCTTTGGATGTAAGGCTGTTGAAAGCTGAATCATACAAAAGAAATCTTTAGAGAACAGAGACTTTTCTTTACATATTTATTCCCAGAGCCCGCCCTTCATCTCATCTTGGTTTTCCACATTGATCCAATTGTAGCACTTCCTGGAGCGAGCTATGTTCTAATCAGCAACATCAGGAAGAGAATAGGACAAAGCCAAATGAGAAAACGAAGATCTTATGTCATGCTCTTTGAAAAGAGTGAATGCATTCTAAGCTATCGGGAAATGTAAGTCACAATTTAACTTTAATAATTTTTATCTGCAATGGACATGAACAAGAAATATGGAACGAATCCTTCATCTATTCAATAGGTGCACGATTTCTATTGAGATGAGCACCATGTAGCAGAATTTTACTTTGTTCTCTGTCCCATATAGTTGGGCTGACCTTGAAACCTCATCAGTAGGCTCTTTTTTAGTGATGCCTGGATAATCTCCACTGAATGGTGAATCAAAGGAGATACAACCTAGAGGCACTAAATCACCTAACATTACTTCCTGTCAAGAATTTTTTCCCCTTATAATTGCTGAAAAGCTATTGAGTTAAAGCAACCATGCCGACTCCCCAAAGACAATGGTCCAAACCCTCAAATGAAACGGTTGCAATTCTCTTGGATTGCTAAAAAGCAGGAATGGATCACTTAAAGAAAACTAGGTCTGCACGTTGTCACCTCCCCACAAACGTTAACATCCTAGCACTAGTATTATTTGAACATAATCCCCCACGGAATCGAAATACTGGCTAACGGTGGCTACAGGAGTCTTCCAATCCACGCCTACTTTCGGGATTTGGGCGCTTGAGGGACTGGAGGGCGAGGCAACTTGAAATAGACCTTGACCGAGTCGTAGATGAACCACTGCAGGGCAGTCAGGGTGCCAATCATGATGATCCGGGCGAACAGGCCTTTCCACACGCCCTTGAACCCCAGTCTCTGGAGAACGTCAAAGGCCGTGCTGCCTTTCTCCTTGTTCAAAACGGACACGACGGAATCCGCAGGGTGGGACACCACGGCGCAGAAGACGCCAGCAATGTAGCCGGCCACAAAGGTCACGGCCAGCTGCTCACTCTTGGTGCAATGGCTCTGCGGCTTGGGCACCACGTACTTGTAAAGCGCCTCGACCGTGCGCTCGAAGCAGGCGAACTTCATCATGGTATAGGGGATCTGGCGCATCCAGAGCGGCGCCACGCCTTTGTAGAAGGCCCACAGGCCCTCCTCGCCGTACATCTTGGGGGCCGCGGCCCGGAGCGTGCGGGCATAGCCCTGCTGCGTCTGCATGCGAACCTTCACCGCTTCCATCGGGGCCAGGGCCACGTCGGCGAAGAACTCAGCGCTGGCTGAGGCGGCCAGGTACAGCCCGGTTCTCCATTCGTAGGCCTTCTCCTGGCCCAGGAGCTCCGCGTACCGGATTTTGAAGACCTCGTAGAGGCCAAACTTGAAGAGGCCCTGCATGGAGTAGCCTAGAAAGGTCGGGGCCCAGCCTCGGGCCAGGCCACGCAGCCCGTCGTCCCGCAGTGTCACGCCAAAGCCGCTCAGGATGCCCTTGTACTTGCTGGGGTCCACCTGCATGCGACACTTGACCAGGTCCAGAGGCACGATGGCCGTGTGCGTCAGTCCGCAGCTCAGCATCCCGCCCAGGCCACACAGCAGTAGGTACTTCGTGGAACCGTACTCGTAGCTGGACTCCTCCAAGGCTGCTGCCCAGGGCCTGCCATTGAGTTGGCCCGCGCTTCTCCCCCGCAGGGCTTGGTAACCGCCAGCATCACACATGGCCGCGCTGGGTCTAGGCACACGCTTTCCTCAGCCTGAGCTCTTTCCTCGCTCAGGGGCCCCAGAGCACTGCGCATGCGTCTGAACTCCCCCCTCCCCGACCCACCAACGTGAGCTTGCTAACCCAACGGTCTGGTCTGAGCGAGGGACAGGTCGCGCCAGAGCCCAAAGGACTTCGACCGCTCTCTACATGCCTGCACACCCCCTACCGGTTTGACTGCCTTTGGATCTCAACTGGCTCCTGAAATTTTAAGTAGGAGCATCGCCCCGCCCCTCACCTCCAGGACGGCCCTTGGCCCCGCCCTCAAGCTTTTGGGCGAATAGGCTTCTGGTAACGATAGGAACCCCGCCCCTCAACCCTCCTCAGCTTCCTCCTCAGTGGTTCCTAGGTCTCACCTTCCGTGGTAAGGCTTTCCATGCCTAATGCGCCAAGTGGCTTCTGTCCAGCTCAGCAGCTTAGTCTTCTACAAAGATGCTAAAAAAATAAATCAACAAGTACAAGCATGAGTAAACACATGAATAGGCAAGTAAGTAGATGAGGAGATGAGTGACAGGGTGAAGAGTCGCCATGCACTGTTTCAGGAAGAGTTGCCTTCCTGAAGGGCCTTTCTGGAGTCCTCACTCAAACAGCCCGCTTATGGTAATGGTCATCTCCATGGCCACAGAATGTTCGAGAACCAGGAACCTAGCATTAGAGGACCAGTCCCTGAGCTTCCAGCCTTACCTAACATTCTTATAGCGCAGACAGGGAGGATACCTCTCCCCCAAACCCACACTCCACTCGTTTCCCTCCAAGAGTTATTGTGGGGTCTTAGGAAGGATGGAGAAGGCAATGGCACCCCACTCCAGTACTCTTGCCTGGAAAACCCCATGGATGGAGGAGCCTGGTAGGCTGCAGTCCATGGGGTCGCTAAGAGTTGGACACGACTGAGCGACTTCACTTTCACTTTCACTTTTCACTTTCATGCATTGGAGAAGGAAATGGCAACCCACTCCAGTGTTCTTGCCTGGAGAATCCCAGGGACGGGGGAGCCTGGTGGGCTGCCGTTAATGAGGTCGCAAAGAGTCGGACACGACTGAAGTGACTTAGCAGCAGTAGCAGCAGGAAGGATGGAGGTTCTCCCTAGATTGAGAGAGGGATGCTGATTATTTTCATTCATTCGATGTTGTTCCGTTGACTACTGAATCCCTGCCATGATTTTGGAGATTAGGAAATTCTAGTCAAAAATCCTCTTTCCTTTTAAGGGAGCTTGTAGTCTCATTGGCTTGGAAAATGAGAACTAAATGATTCTACTAGTAAATCAGTAGCATATATTCATACATTCACTCACTGTGTGCTGGGCCCTATGCAGGGTTAGGGGTTTAGCAAAGAGTCAGGCATATTCTTTAAGTGTGAAGTATTAGTCACACAGTCGTGTCTGACTGTTTATGACCCCCATGGATTGTAGCCTGCCAGGCTCCTCTGTCCATTCAATTCTCCAGGCAAGAATACTGGAGTGGGTAGCCATTCCCTTCTCCAGGGAATATTTCCCACCAAGGGATCAAACTAGGCCTCTTGCATTGCAGACAGATTCTTTGCCATCTGAGCCACCAGGGAAGAAATATTCTCGCTGACATCTAAATGAGGAGATTAAAAAATCAGTATTGTGTGGTAAGTATTATCACAGGAGTTTGAATAAAGTTCTGGATGAATAGTGAGGGGCAACTAATTCAGCCTGATGAATTTAAGAAGACTTCTCAGAGGTCTTGAAGGATGAGTAGGAGTCAGTTATGTAAAGAATGAAAGGTAATTCCAGGTTAGGGGAAACAGGAGTGCATGATCTATTGAGGAGAGGTGAGTAATTTGGCATGGTAGAAACCAGCAAGAGTTCAGTCTGAAAAATAGAATTGGGTCAAATTAAGGAAAGCCTAAATACCTGTTCAGGACTTTGACTCTTATCCTACAAGGAGGCCAGTGTTTCTCAGAGGTGTGATCCATAGACGACCTGCATCAGAATCACCTGGAGAGCTGTATTTAAAATCCCTGATCACACCCCAGAGCCTCTGAACGAGAATCTGAGGGAAGGACTATGCAGTTTTAATAAGCTCCCTTGGGTGAATTCTTCATTAAACTTTACTAAAGTTTGAAAAACACAAAATGCAGATGATGGAAGGTCAAGATTTTTTTTAAGGATCTTTGATTAGAATTCAATACTTATATCCTAAACTGAATGCATGTGTATAGAACTCTGGAAATTCATCAAGTTGCATACTGGCAATTAATGTTCATTATATACTTTACATGTTATGTGCTCAGTTGCTAAGTCGTGTCTGACTCTTTACCACCCCATGGACTGCCGCCCACCAGGCTCAGACTTTGTTACATGTTATATACCATAATTTTAAAAAATTGGCTGGTATAAAATTCTAACCACAAACTAGGGAAAGCAAAGACAAATACAAGACTTCTCAATCAAGAAGTCTTATTGAATTCCGTTCCTTATTGTAGTCTTATACCAGTGTTAATTAAACAAGGCTATTAGGCTGAGGGGCTTCCCAGGTGGCCTAGTGGTAAAGAACCCGCCTGCCAATGCAGGAGACAGACATAAGAGATGTGGGTTCTATCCCTGGGTCAGGAAGATGCCCTGGAGAAGGGAATGGCAACCCACTCCTGATTACTTGCCTGGAGAATCCCATGGACAGAGGAGCCTGGGGCTACAGTCCATAGGACCTCAAAGAGTCGGACGCGACTTGAAGCAACTTAGCACACATGCACACATTAGACTGAGAGGGCTTTAATGCCTTGGCAACTTATATAATGAAACCAACCAACTAGGCTATTTGTGATTGGTTTTGACTTTTCAAATAAAGCAAATTCTTAAGTTATAACCAATCAAATAATTTCCTTGCTTTGCTTCAGAATCTCTGTAAAATTCTTTCCCCTAGCTACTGTCATTGGAACACTTCTAACTACTTCCTGTTTGGTATTGCCAAATGATGCTGATTAGAATCCACTTTTGCTCACATAAACTCTTTAAAATATTTAACATGCCTCAATGTATCTTTTAACACCAGGAATTTCAGTATTAAAGAGAGGACTCTCTCCTCAAATCATAGAGAACAATGAAGCATTAAAATATCCCATGATGATGATATCAGGGCTTCCCAAATCTGTTCCTGGGAATACTGGTCCACTTGAAAAAGGTCAGTGGTCCAACAAGCTTGAGGGACATTTCATACTAGAGTATTCATTCTCAATTGAGGTAATATCATCCCCCAGGAGGTGAAAATTGGATCTTAGAGGCCAAAAAATCTTAGTACAGTGGTTTGTGACCTTCCAAAACTCAACTCTACCAAACAAAATTATATTCCTTGTTATTTAATTTCCAGGTTAGGAGAGGAGCTCAGGGAGGGTCAGGGAGATAGAAAAAGGCCATTAGAGGAAAACAGTCCAAAAAGGATCATGGGGAAGAAAGGCCAGTAATGAATAAAAGGTTAAGGAACACTAGCGCTTCTTCCTGGAGATTTCCTTATTAAAGAGAAGTTCCATAGTAAGAATTTTGCTTCGTTAACTTAGTGTTCTCTAATCTTACTGGATCTTAGAACACCTTTTTTATATTACTCCTATTCACATTGCACAGATGTAGTCTACCACGGAGCCAATTTTGGGAAATGCTGGATTCTATAAAAAAAAATGAAGTCTAGAGAAAACAAGGGGTAAAGAGGACCAGAGTAATAATAGCAGCTACCATTTACTTAGGCCTCCATTTCCTAAAGGTACAACTTGTATGTTTTGCTAACGTGTAACACAGGTCACCCAGAGAAGGCAATGGCACCCCACTCCAGTGTTCTTGCCTGGAAAATCCCAGGGACGGGGGAGCCTGGTGGGCTGCCATCTATGGGATCGCACAGAGTCGGACACGACTGAATCGATGCAGCAGCAGCAGCAGCAGCAACACAGGTCACCAGTTACTTTATGAAAGCTGAGGTCAAATCAATTTATCTCATTTGTATGAGATACTTTTTCTTTACCATTAAAATACTGTGAAAGAAAATGTACAAGTTGAAGAAACCAGTCTAGAAATCCTCAGGGCCAGAATTTGCTTAGACAATTCTCAGTTCAATATCTAAGCCATAAAGTCAGAAACAACTGGAAGTAGACTGTAAAACCATTTCGACATTATAGAGCATACAACCACTGTGAAGTCCATCTCCTAGGTCCTTTTGTAGTCCAGGCCAACATTTCTGTCTTGAAATCATTATTACACTTTTGCTGTGTTCTCCCTGCTAACTTGAGTGGAACAGTAGGTCTTTCCACAGGGCCAGATGTAGACTTTTATGTTCTCTTATTTGTTATACTTTAAAAAAGTTAAAATGTATTCATTCATCCAACAGATTTTTACATAGGTTCTATTATGTGTCAGGGCACATTCTGAATTAACATATCAAAGCAGAGCTAATGACCCACATTGTCCCCAAACAGAATTCTCATAAGCTCTAAAACAGAATCACAGAGTGCCCATATAAAACAGGAAACACTTCTTGAATACCTGCTCTTTGCCAAGTGATTTAAATATCTCTAATCCTTACAAGATATTCTTCCCATTTTACAGATGTAAGTGGCAGATAGAGTGAAGAAAGTGAAAGTGAAAGTTGCTCAGTCATTTACAACTCTTTGTGACCCCATGGACTGTAGCATGCCAGGCTCCTCTGTCCATGGAATTCTCCAGGCAAGAATATTGGAGTGGAGCCATTCCCTTCTCCAGGGGATCTTCCCAACCCAGGGATTGAACCCAGGTTTCCTGCATTGCAGGCAGATTCTTTACCACCTGAGCCACCAGGGCAGACACTATAGTCTACTCAAAAGTCGATAGCCTATTTCTCTTTGCTACAGAACTCTGTTCAGGTATGTGGCAAACATCCTTTGAATTCTACATCATATTTGCTCACTCATGACATTTCTCATGATATTTTAACTTGCGTATAGGGTATTTGATTTTTGGCCATAAATACTTAGGTCCATTGATGGTTTCTCTACTCTAATCGCACAAATATATATCTGAGCATGATGTCCTTACCCCTGTGTCCATGTCTTTATGTATGTCTTTCCACTTTCCTCTTTTACTTCATGTCATTTTTCAGAATCAGGGGCAAAGAATGTATGCCAGAAAACTCTCCTTTATTAGCCCACCTTCTTTGTTGTAATTACTGTTTTAAGTAGTTTGCCAGATATTCATTTGTATTTAATCTGGACTGATGAATTGCCATTTTTAAAAACTATAGAAAATACTTCAGACAAGACTGTAAGAACACTGCTTCCTTTGTTTATGTATCAGGTCATGGTTCAGTGTCATACCCAGTCTCTGTGGGTGTTGGCCAACTCAATTATCAGTGAGAGTGAACCGGAGTAGCTGCTTGAATCATTTTCTTAGCTTTAACACATATGGTGAACTTAAGCAGGTAACTTCATCCCCCATCATGAATCTCTATATCCATCTTAAACATTTCGAGAATATAGTTTGGGTATGTCATTTTTTAAAAAAAGCACATGAAGGACACTGAAATGAACACATTAAGTTCTTAGGAACTGAATGGGAAGGGCAATTGAATGTTTATTAAGCACTAAGTAATAAGTAAGTGAAGTCGCTCAGTTGTGTCCGACTCTTTGTGACCCTATGGACATGGGGGGACTCTTTGCGACCCCTACCAGGCTCCTCTGTCCATGGGATTTTCCAGGCAATAGTACTGGAGTGGATTGCCATTTCCTTCTCCAGCAGATCTTCCCAACCCAGGGATCGAACCCGGGTCTCCCGCATTGTAGACAGACACTTTACTGTCTGAGCCACCAGGGAAGTCCTTTATTAAGCACTACTATGCGTAAGACATGTATAAGGGGAAAAGTCACATGCTTTGGGCAGAAATAAATTCTGAGTTAAACTTTTTTTCTAGCTATGTGAACTTAAACAAGTTATTTAGCCCTTTTCTGAGCTCCACTTCTTTATTTATTTTAAATATCTATAATTAGGACTAATTATAACCTTTTAGAGTTGTTATAAGAGATAATACACACAAAACAACTAGCCCAGCACCTTGTGAATTAATGAGCACCCCATGAATGTCGATTCTGTTACTCCCCCCTGCTTTTCTGGTTCTCCTTGATCCTCTCAGAATCCATGTTTCTGTGAAGTCACGGACTCTGCTCTTTCCCTTCCACTTGAGTGGATGATTTACTCATTTAACTATAATGAATTCCAACTGATTTAGATGGTTTAGGACCGGAACTGAAGAAATCCTAAGTGGCAGAAATGTGAACTCCTTTGACAATGCCCCAGGATGCGTGAAGCCATAAAACAAATAGGACAGAGACTGCTCTCCTGTGGCTCAGCAGGTTGGGCCACAGAGAGGACCAGAAAACTGGGCAGCCTTTCTCCTCTTCCAAATTGATTCTTCCAGCCTAGGGCCTTATTCAGTTGAACTCTAGCTAGGGCTACCAACTCACCCCAGTTTGTCCCAGACTTTCCTGGTTGCAGCACTCAAAGCCCAGTGTCCCCAGAACCCTCTCAGTCCCATGCAAATCAGGACAGTTGGTCACTGTCTTAGAGGAGTCTAAGTTGTGCCTGTGGCTTCCAGCCACTGCCAGTGTGCTCCGGTATAAGAATCACTGGCCTTGGAGCCAGGCAGTCCTGGGCCCAAATCCTGGCTCATTCTACTTCTAGCTATGAATCTTGTAAAAGTTATCTTTCTTGAATCTTAGTTTCTGTATCTATAAACTTCATTCTATTCTTTTCTGAATTTGTAATGAACTTCATATTATTATTAAATTAAATGATAGCACAGTGCTTGCAATGTTATAGGCCCTTAATGAATGTTAGGTCTTTCCTTCCTGACTTTCATATACTTATTGCCGCTAAGTCGCTTCAGTCGTGTCTGACTCTCTGAGACCCCATAGACGGCAGCCCACCAGGCTCCCCCGTCCCTGGGGTTTTCCAGGCAAGAACACTGGAGTGGGTTGCCATGTCCTTCTCCAATGCATGAAAGTGAAAAGTGAAAGTGAAGTCGCTCAGTTGTGTCTGACTCTTAGCGACCCCATGGACAGCAGCCTACCAGGCTCCTCCATCCATGGGATTTTCCAGGCATGAGTACTGGAGTGGGGTGCCATTGCCTTCTCCGTCCATATACTTAAGAAGGTTTCATTATCCCCTGGGGTACCATGTCTCTAAAAATCCCTGATTCAAGGAAGGGGTGGCCACTGGACAGTAGGGGGCACTGTTGCCACTACTCCTCTCTTTCTACCCGCTTCTCTGCATCCCTCCATCCTCACACAAAGCAAGGAAGTTTAGTAAACCACTGATCAAAGGCAGCCAAGCTCTAAATCCACACTTGGTTTTAACTTATCTAAATTCGTCCCACATGCCTGCAATAATGTTCAGGGTGTATCTGGACCATTTTAAATCTTGTACATTTAATTTATAATCCTTCTCACTCCAGGAGGTTTGTGACATGCCAGGGGGTCAAATGTTTATTCTTACAATTATTTAACCCCAATCAACTAATTATTCTGATGAATTGTATACTTTTTCCCCTTTTTTCCTTGACCAGATTGGAAACAATGACAGGCATTTAACTGAGAGTTATTTGTAAAACTCTGACAGATTGGGAATTACAAAGTTCTTTAAACTTCTCTTAAAATAAATATTTCTGATTTATCTGGTGAGTTAAGGGGAAAAAGCAATAATCTCCAAACTCATTAAACCAAGTAAGTCTAACCATGTTTAAAGAAAGTGTTGTAGGAGGTAATAATCCCTATATGTTTGGATGAAAATTGTTCATAACAAATCTTCATCCTTTTCTTGTTTTTGGTTTGTGCAAAGCACAAACTAGAACTGACACATCTAGACATCTAGTCCCAGTCCTCAGTTTTTCTTCAGAAAGTAGAACAATAAGTAACTAGGACTCATATAGGTATTGCAAGATTGAAGTGGGATTGAGTGAGCTTTTCTTTGGCAAAGTTGTTCCAGGTGGGGCACACACCGGTGGCCAGTCATGGCCCTGGACTAGTACTATCCTAGACAGGGCTGTTCCTCCCAACCCTGGGTCCCTGGCTGAGTCATATCTCCTAGGACGCTTAAACAGATGAGGCACAAAGCAGCAGCAATGGAAGACAAAGGAGCAAGAGAAAGGAGATGCAATCAAACAGCAGCTGAAGAGGTTGTGTAGATAAAGACCAGAACAAACAATGCTATGGAGCAGATGAGAAGTACAACATCTGAGCAGAGAGGGCATGCTCACAGGGGCATTGGTAGCTGAGTTAGACCCAATAGTACTAATACTTGTTTTGTTTTTACTTGCTAGTTTGATGGGGAAAAGTATTTTTACATGCAGAGAAATTTTCATGGTATATATAACTGATTACATGTAGTTTTGATAGTACTATCAAATTTCCATAAATTTTGGGAAATCTTTTGTCTTAAAAGACGACATGTCCCTATAAATACAGCATTTAAAGGGGCTAGTAGTTTTAATATCTCTGTCCTTTGTTAAAATGCAAATTTGGTTTAACACAACATGCATGAATGAATGCCAACAGATGCATGGTTTCCTAGTAAAATCAGAGTAAAAAGAAACAAAGGAAACACTAGAAACTAATATGACATTGTAAATCAACTATACTTCAATTTTTAAAAAGAGAAAAAAAGAACAAAGCAAAGAAAGACTTAATCTTCCTTTATGTATATTCCTTGTCTAGTTTCTTAGAACAGTAATTCCTGTTTATCCAAAAAACAAGAACACATCCAGAATTTCCCCCTGTATTCTATTTCTGTGAGAATGGCAAGCAAATATCAGGAATTTATCTTTCAAAGAACCTTTTCATTTTATGTACAGCATCAGTACAAATGTAGCCCATGTTATAACTGTAAACAGATGGCAAGAAATACTGCCCCAGAGATAGGCAAATTGGGTTGAGAACCTGATCACTACCTATTTAGCTGCGTTACCTTGGCTGTCATTTAACTGCTTGGCACCTCAGCAGTAGTAGCAGTAGTAATAATATTTGTGTAATCGCTGTAAATTCCAAAGTGTCCCATGTTTTTCCCATTTAGTGATATTAAGATTTAATGATGAAGTAAGTCAGAAAGAAAAAATATGAAATAAAAATGCATATATGGAATCTAGAAAAATTGTATTGATGAACCTATTTGCAGTACAAGAATAGAGACACAGACGTAGAGAACTTGTGGACACAGTGGGGGAAGGAGAGGATGGGATGATTTGAGAGAGTAGTATTAAAATATATACATTGCCCTATGTAAAACAGAGAGCTAGTGAAAGTTGATGTATGGTACAGGGAGCTCAGCCTGGTGCTCTGTGATGACCTAGAGGGGTGGGGTGGGGGGTGGGAGGGAGGCTCACAAGGATTTATGTATACTTATGGCTGATTCACATTGTTATAAGGCAGAAACCAACAAAACATTGTAAAGCAATTATCCTCCACTTAAAAATAAATTTAAAAAATAATTTACACATTAAAAAGCATTAAAAAAAAAAAAGGAATGAAAAGGACCAAACAAAAAAAAAAATGATTTAATGAATACCTAAAACTTCGCAGGCAATGCAAAATGTGGTCTCATTTAAACCACACAACATTTTTAAGGGAGGTACTTTTATTTTGTTCATTTGACAAATTACAAACTGAAGCTTAGAGAAATTAAGAAATTTCTTACCCAAGGTATACAGGAAGTGTCAGGAACATGTTTGCTTCTGCTGCTGCAGCTGCTGCATCGCTTCAGTCGTGTCCGACTCTGTGAGACCCCATAGACGGCAGCCCACCAGGCTCCCCCATCCCTGGGATTCCCCAGGCAAGAACACTGGAGTGGGTTGCCATTTCCTTCTCCAATGCGTGAAAGTGAAGTCACTCAGTCATGTCCGACTCTTTGCTACCCCATGGATTGCAGCCTACCAGGCTCCTCCGTTCATGGCATTTTCCAGCAAGAGTACTGGAGTGGGGTGCCACTACCTTCTCTGAAACATGTATGAATGGCCTCCAAGTCTATATCTTAATCACTGCACTATACTAACATCACTTAGTTATTTCATTTACTCTATCAAGTAAGATCTCTGATTCTTGCAGGATTAATGAGATAATGAATATCCAGCACAGTGTCCAGTGTCTGGCCGATGGTTAGCATGCATAACATGATGTCAAGGAAGAGGAAAGGGGGTGAGGCAATGGAGAATGAGGAGAAAGAAGTAGTATCTCTGACTTACCCAAGGCCACCTCCAACTAGAAGACTCAGCCTTTGCATGGCGTCAGGCTCTTCAAGCATGGATTAAACCCAAACTGTCTAGTACCATAGCTTTGACCCCATGTAGCTATCAAGAACTTGGACTGTGGCTAGTCCAAATTAAGATGTGCTCAAAGTACAAAATACACATCCTATTTCAAAGACATAGTATTAAAAAGAGAATATAAATATCTCTATAATTTTTGTAGATTATATATTGAAATAATGTTTTTGATGTATTGAGTTAATGTTATTTTTAATGTGTTTTTTTTTTTTACTTTTTTAAATGTAGCTACCAGAAAATTACCTGTATATCTCACATTATATTTATATTCAGTTCAGTTCAGTTATATTGGACAGCTCTAAAAGATTTGTCTGCTCAGTCCACCTTCTGCTTCTGAAGACTAGGTTTGCAACAGCAGCTCAAAGTCAAGCTGTTTTGCCATTGGCATGGGGTGTACACCACTTTCATACATCCCTTCCTCATGCTGGCTGCATTACCTTCACCAATTTGAATGTACTCCTGTCCTTTAGGGCCATTCTCATAGGATCAAAACATTAATGCTTTAGAATTAGAAGTATTTATCTGACTAATAGAATATGTTAGCTTTTGTTGTTGTTCAGTCACTAAGTCATGTCTGACTCTTTGTGACCTCATGAACTGAGCACACCAGGCTCCTCTGTCCTCTACTATCTCCCAGAATTTGCTCAAATTCATGTCCATTGAGTCAGTGATACTATCTAACCATCTTATCCTCTGCTGCCCCTTTCTCCTTTTGCTTTTAATCTTTACCAGCATCAGGATCTTTTCCAATGAGTCAGCTCTTTGCATCAGGTGGCCAAAGTATTGGAGCTTCAGCTCCAGCAACAGTCTTTCCAATGAATATGCAGGGTTGATTTCCTTTAGGATTGAATAGTTTGCTCCTTGCAGTCCAAGGGACCCTAAAGAGTCTTCTCCAGTACCACAGTTCGAAAGCATCAATTCTTCAATGCTCAGTCTTCTTTATGATCCAACTCTCACATCAGTACACGACTTACTGGAAAAACTATAGCTTTGACTATATGGACCTTTGTCGGCAAAGCAATGTCTCTGCTTTTTAATGTGCCCTCTAGGTTTGTCATAGCTTTCTTCCCAAGGAACAAGCATCTTTTAATTTCATGGCTGAAGTCACCATCCTCAGTGGTTTTGGAGTCCAAGAAAATAAAATCTGCCACTGCTTCCACTTTTTTCCCCTTCAATTTGCCATGAAGTGATAGGGCCAGATGCCATGATCTTAGCTTTTTAAATGCTGAGTTTCAAGCCAGCTCTTTCACTCTCCTCTTTCACCTTCATCAAGAGGCTTTTCAGTTCCTCTTTTGCTTTCTGCCATTAGAGTGGTATCATCTGCATATCTGCATGTCTCCTGGCACTCTTGATTTCAGCTTGTGATTCATACAGCCTGGCATTTCACATTTATGGGGTTATATACCATTTATGGTGTTCTCCAGGCAAGACTACTAGCGTGGGTTGCCGTTTCCTCTTCTGATGGACCACGTTTTACGGAACACTTCACTATGACCCATCTGTCTTGGTGGTCCTGCATGGTGTGGCTCATAGCTTCACTGAGTTATGCAAGCCCCTTTGCCACAAGGCTGTGATCCATGAAGGGGATATGTTAGCTAGAAGAGTCTAATAAAATTCTAGTTTGCATTTTGAATCTTCAAATGCCTTGATATTATTCTCAAAGGAATATTTTCATATTAGCTTATTAGGTTAAATTATCAGCAAACTGCTGTGTAAACTAGGAAAAAAAGAAGCGTGTTGTTATATACTAAGGTTACACCATTACTGTGATACATAGTCCATCAGATTCTCATAAGGTTCCAATCAGAGGGTTTACGATGGATTATTTACATGCTACTTGATCAGTAGAATCCTTTAGACATTTAATATTGCTAAGAACTCTGGTAACTTAATTAAAAAGCATATGATGTATGTATTTCTCCTCCCCAGAACCCACCACAGGTGAAGAATTATTACTACTAGGAGCACTAACATTGCTTTGCATAAATAACCGACCTTGGCCTGCTCGCCTGCTGTGCAGCAAAGCCAGTTTACTGGTGAAGGAAAATAGTGTTTATTTGTAGGGCCCCAAGCAAGGAGTATAGGCAGCTCATGGTCAAAACACCTGAACTCCCCAACAGCTTTCAGGGAAGGGCTTTTAAAGGCAACGTTTGAAGTGATGGTTGCAGGGGGATGGCTTTCCTCTCATTGGTTGGTGGTGAGGTGACAGGGTAGTGTTTCAGAATCTTATTTATTAACTTTCTGGTTCCAACCAGTCTGGATCTAGTGTTCCTGCTCAGCATGAGGTTGCCATCTTCTACCCGGGTGAAGGTCTGTTTCAGTTCCTACAGAACAACTTAAAGATACACGTCAGATTGTTATATATATATATATATATATATATATATATATATATATATATATATAAAATCCCTTGAGAAGGAACTAAGAATCTTTCATTGCTGAACTATCTTTTCTTGACTACTTGCTTTTCTTTTGTTTCTGCATTCCCTCCCTTTCCTAATTAATAACTGACTGAATCTGTTCTTTGGAACACAGTGAAGGCCTTGGAGGCTAAAGATTTTTTTCTTTAAAAGAAAAGGGAGACACAGAGGGCTTCTGTACCCAGGAGGGCCCTGCAGAGTCATGCTCCATTTCAATAGTGACTACTACAGTTTCCTTTAAAGGACCCCCTTCACATGGCTACTGCTTAACCTCTCCATCTCTCCTCTTTCCAGTCTCCTGCCCTCACTGTGCCATGCTGCAGCCTTAAACATAATATTCTCTCTGTTTGGGATATACCTCTTCTGCACCTGGATAATTCCTACACATCCTTTAGGACTACCTCAGAAATCAGCCCCTCAAGGAAGTCTCCCCTGATTTCTTGATCCACATTAGGACTCATAGCATCCTACCCACCACTCTTCAGCTTTCATCTGGAATTGTTTGTTTACTGTCTATTTGCCAGCTAGAATGTATGCCTAAAAGTAAGGATCCTGTGTTTTTATTTACTTCTGTGTCCCTTATGGTTAGCACATAGTTGACACTGAATGAATACTGGCTATGGGCAGAGAAAAGCAAATTAGCAGGGCATCCTAGGAAATTTCCCCAGGTTGCTACCACCTTTATTTACCCTCCTTTGCCCCAACTGTAATAGGATATGTAACGACAAGCATTTCTATTAATCACCAATGCTTTTTTGGGGACGGCACTGCATTTGCTTAGAAGAAATACTGAGTTAGTAGATATATGGTTAAGAACATAGACTCTGAGGCTAGATTTCCTGGTTCTGAATCATGGCTCTGCCACTCGATGGCAGAAAACCTTGGGCAAGTTACCTAACTTCTCTAGGTACTGCTTTCATCATGTGTAAAATGTGGGGTGGAGGCGGGGAGGGAATAATAGTACCTACCTTAGAGGGTTGATTTGAGGGTTATATGAATTAACACACATAGAGGAGTTTATCAGAGAAGGAAATGGCAACCCACTCCAGCACTCTTGCCTGGAAAATCCCATGGATGGAGGAGCCTGGTAGGCTGCAGTCCATGGGGTCACGAAGAGTCAGACATGACTGAGCAACTTCACTTTCACGCATTGGAGAAGGAAATGGCACCCCACTCCAGTTTTCTTGCCTGGAGAATCCCAGGGACAGAGGCCTGGTGGGCTGCTGTCTATGGAGTTGCATAGAGTCAGACACGACTGAAGCGACTTAGTAGCAGCAGCAGCAGCAGCAGCGGAGTTTATAATTACTGGCACATACAAACACTTAGTAAGTGCTAGTTGGCATTACTACTGTTAATAACATAATATAATATAATATATTAATTATATTCCCCATCAGGGGTAAGAGGTAATCTCGAGGAAGCAAAGTTGATCCTCAAATTCTGCTTGTTGGGAGAGTGGTCCTATTTACTCTTCTTGTTGTTGTTCAGTTGTTCAGCCCCGTCTGACTCGTTGGGACCCCATGGACTGTAGCATGCCAGACTTCTCTGTCCTTCACTATCTCCCAGAGTTTGCTCAAACTCATGTCCACTGAGTTGATGATGCCATCCAACCATCTCTGTTGGATCTTATTCACTCTGGGCTTTCTGTTTTGTGTGATATTGGATAAAGTTGCTGGATCCAAGTTAATTTACTGTGTCAGTGAGAAATGAGATGCCTTTGATATTGGCAGGAGAGGGAGGCAAGATTCATTTGTACATTCAACAAATATTTACTGGATGTCTATATTGTGCTAGATATAAAGGGAAGTAAGATAGTCACAGCCATTACAGAACTCTCAAAAATCAAGAAGAGAAAAGCTAGAGAGCCTGGGTAGTGAGATGGGGATGGGGAGGGTGGGCAAGGTGGAGGGGGACCAGATCACTTCCTCTCCAGTGTGTGTGGCACAGCAGAGGAGGATCTTGAGAGAAGAGAAACACTAACACAGGATTTTAAAGCACCTGCTACAAGATATGTCATGTAAATCCTCCCCTCTACCCGCTGCAAAATCTTCAGTCACGTTTTCATTGCTCATGAGAGAGAGCCTGAAGAAGACAGGAGATATCTGGGTTATAGCTACTGGGGGGAAGATGCTATAGGCAAAAAAGCCCTTCCTTACTCTTGCATGCTACCAGTGAGGAAACATTACTGTGCACACAATATTTAATGATTACAAGTGATACCCCCATGCACAGCATAATACAAGACTCTTTAAAATAAACAGTATCAATTACAATCATGTTAACTGAAGAGAAGAGCCATTATTGAAGGTAGGAAATTCAGGACTCTGTGGAAGAAGCAGCCGTATCTAAAGCTGGGACTCAGATATGACTATCAACCAGCCCCTTTGTGGTTAGTCAAACTGGTGATTCCTCAGCACTGTAACTTTTTTATAAACTTCTGCTTATGATGATGCAGAACTTCTTAAACATAAACATCCAAATGTTTCAGTGTAGGGAAGGAAGGGGTCTACTATGGCCTCATCCTTCTTTGACTTCCAGCTTTTCAATTTTACATATTACTTTTTAAATAACAATATAAATAAATTTGACACACATATATGTATATATTCAGCAGCCTAAGAAGTAATCAGCCATCAACCCAAATAAAACAAACCTATCAATTTGCCTGAATTTCCAAGCATGAAATAAATAAAGCTCTGTTGGAATTTACCTACATAAATTGAGACTTTGAGGGGAAGAGAGAAATAAACTAGTCTTTTTCTCTTATTTGTTTACTGTATAAACCCTAGGGTTTCTGCATCTTATAAGATGACTATGGATTTAAAAGATTTATGGTTGTTTATTAACATTCTCAAAGCAGTATGCAAATTCACATCACCTTGGGTATACTTTGCCCCAAAGTTATGAGTAAAAATGGAAGCATTTTGCCATTAAAAAGGCTAAAATAAATGAATTCAAATGGTTGTCTTTGAATAGGATTTTCCTTTAAACCATTAATAGGAAAATGAAGAGATCTTGAGTGGTCAAGCATGAAATGTAAATAAGAGTAGTTTTCATGTTTAGGCCTTATCAGCTGATGGCACCTGATGTTAAAATTTAAATTTGATAATGCAGAAAATGACCTTATAATTTGCAGTATCATGAAAGAATGCAGTTTGTGCCCAGATTTTTTGACAGTAGTATTGAAACCATGATTTTTAAGTAACATTTTCAAATGACAAGGTCAGTGAAAAAATTAGACATTCTGAATTAAGTGGAGTCAGAAAAAGAACTTGTCTGTGTGTTCATTTATGGGACCATATTTTTTAAATCAAAAATTAAGATACAGGCTGTTAGAGCAAAGCAGAGACAAACCTAGATCTCTTTAAACGGATTGAAATAACAGTGACATTCTTAAAGGGTCAAATAGTACAGGAAACATATACTTCTGCCCTCTTAAGATGAGTAATATATTTCTTCAAAGCAGGAAAAAAACTTTACAAACATCTTTTCAGCTTTCCAGTGTATAATCAGCCTCAGAATGGCAACCATTTCCTATTGTCAGGTAGCTAGTGAGAAATGCAAAGCACACCTGCAACCAGAGGCTCAGGAAGTTCAAGGTGGACACCAGGCCTTGGCTCTCACTTCTACCATTCTGTTACCAGAAACAGAAAACTTCAGAGAAAGGACAATTAAAAATGCACACATTTCAGCCAGGTATTAACCATAACTACGCCCTTAAAGGTAATGATTAATCCTATGATGACAAGTTTTTTTTTTTTTTTCCCTTTCTTTCTTTCTTTTTGGGACCTAAGCAGGGGGGAAAAAAGACCTCAGGGTGTCACAAATTTCTATCAAACAAGAAAACAAATTAGCTTAGCAGTCTTGGGAAAACTATGAAGTTGTGGCAGCTTTACAGGTGTCCCAAGATTTGGGTTGCTTTACAGGAATAACTAAATTCATGGCACAATTAAGTACTGGTTCAAGCTCATGCTAAAATGTCCTAAGTCCCTTTTACTTTAAATCATTCCAAGTATGCTTTTCTTTGGAAGGCATCAACTGCAACATGCCACTTCCAGAGATGCATTCCTATACCAGCAAGACTTAAAAAATGGGAATTACTCTAAAGGCACACCCTTGAGCAACCATCACACTGCACTGAGCTCCTGAGAATATTCTGGAAGCATCACTGTGAACAGTTGCTTCTCTGTAGGGGAGAAAAGTGAAATTAAGCAGAAGCAGCAGCTTCTGTATGAAGAAACACGGTTTGACACTTGGAATCCTTTTCTACTGCAACAGGTTTACCAACAGCTACGTTCCTCTGGAGTTTTGAATATGTGGATCCTTGAGTATCATTCTGCCTTTTTTTTTTTTTTGAAATTACGAAATACCTTCCGTCCTTCTGTATACCGTACGGCGGGAAGAGAAAGTTTGGAAATTAAATACCTAACACTGCAGCTAACCCAGATGATATACATGCAATAGCATTACTTGAAGAACTTATTCAACCCAATCCTTTGCATCTTGTTAACCAAGGCACAGAACCTTTCCAAATTTTGCACCAAAAAAAAAAAAAAAAAAGAGAGAATGCAAGGGTCTTGCTGCAGCTCCTGGGATGCACTGAACACCGCCTTGTTACAAGTGTATCCAAAGTTCCCAGCACCGGGGACTTGGGGAAAATGTTTCTGTTTCACTGTCCCTGAAGCTTTCAGAGGAGACGGTTGTGCTATGAATGCAGACCTTACAGAGCAGGCCAGCAAGATGCTTCGTACCCCCAAGTGCTCGCGGTGCCGGAACCACGGCTTCCTGGTACCAGTCAAGGGCCACGCGGGCAAGTGCCGCTGGAAGCAGTGCACCTGTAAGAAGTGCTTCTTGATCACTGAGCGCCAGAGGATCATGGCTGCACAAAAGATGCTCAAGAAGCAGGCCTCTGGAGAGGAGCAGGAGGTGGCCCTGTGCGCACAGGGAACCCAGCTGGCCTCCGGGGGCGCGGCTGGCAACCCAGGCCCAAGCTTCTGCCCGCTGCCTCCGCTTGTCCCTTTGGGAGACGCGCAGCCGGGCCCTTCGGGCCAAGCAGCCACCTGCTTCCCTGAGAGGCCCCCGCGGGGCCGGAGCCCCAACCCGAGTGCCTTCCAGCTGGTTCTGGGCGGCCACAACGGCGGCCACGTGGGCCTGAGCGAACAAGCAGCCAGGGCCAGGGCCAGTTCTCTGGAGCCCCAGCTGGCGGCGGAGGCCGCCGGCCGGGGCGACCCCAGCTGCCTGGAGCTGCTCAGGCCGCCGCGGCCTGTGCCCAGCCCGCCGTTCACCAACTTCGGTAAGATTCTCGGGGCCCCGAGCCTTTGTCCCGCTGTTGGTTCCTCTCCAGGTTGCCACCTCCCCGCTTCCCCGACTCTGGCGTCCCAGGCCAGCCGCGGGTATGGGCCCTTGGGGTGGGGGTGGGAAAATGCTTTCTAGAGGGAATCTTGCTTTGGGATACCTTTTTCTGAGTAGGCATTTGGGTTTGGTGCCTTTTTGCAAGAAGGTAAAAGGAGAGAAAGGAATGGGTGGTTCTGAGGGGGTAATTTTTAAAAATATTTAGCTGTAGTCTCTGCTTTTCCATTTTGGGAGGAAAAAAAAGATGGCCGCAAAAAAAAAAAAAAAAAAAAATGGCCCCCAGGCCGCTTAGCTGAGGCTCCTCCTCCCAAAAGAGAGGATCTCGGGAGAGGGGCCATATTGCGCCTGCGCACCTCTTCCCACCCCTTTCTGGTGCTGGAGGCTCCTCCCCCAGAACGTCCTCGTAGGTGGGCCAGCGCCTTATGACTGCGCCTGTGTCCCTCCGCCCACCCCTCCCTCATCTTTTGTGCCCTAGACGGCTTGCTCTTCAGCCGTGCTCTGGCCCAATGGGTGTGTATGTGCGTTCTTCCCACCTGTTTCCCAGGCATGGATGGGAATGAGACCTCTTTTCTGCTCCCTACAAGAAAAGTCTATTGAGGCGTTGTTGGTGTTTTTTCTCTCCTCCCTCCACATGCATAAATTACATTGTCCCCTAGGTATTGTAACTTTCACTATTATAATTTCAAGTCACATGTAGGTTTGAGACTTTTTAAAAGGGGCTCATTTGGGGTGCAGACACATGTTTTCTTGGTTTTCTCTACGGCAATGTGGTAGAAAGAGCACAAGTCTGAGTCAGGACGCTGAGGGGCAGCTCACTTGGTAATTAGGCAGGCTCCTTTTGTGACAGCCTCTCCCCTCTGTAGGCTAAGGGGATTGGCCTGATGCTCTCCGAAGGCCAGTTCTGCCTTCTGGGACGTTCTAGGAAAATACAGGTCCCTAGAGAACTAGATGAGGAAGACAGATCTGAAAAGCAGTTTTAGAAGAAGGATACCTTTCTATGGATATGGAGCCTTTCTTTGTTCCATGGACTGAGCACTGTGTGCCCAGCACTAGTGATGAAAAGGTGAAGGAGGGTGAGTCAGATTCCTTGCCTTCAAGGATCTTGTCCTTGTGAAAGAAAAGGACAGCACAGATTGGTATATCGAGAACTCTAATAAGTGGTTTAGCTGTGGTTTGAAGGAAGATCAGGAGCTGATACTGAGGATTCAAGAAGGCAAAATGGGGTTAGGAGAAAAAGCCTTCCAAGCAGAGGGGACAGCATCTGCAGAGGCCCCGAGGTGGAGGAGGAAGAAGGCACTACTAGTTACCAGACAGTGAGGCTGGAGTGAAGGTGGGAACCCAGCCTGCGTGGGCTTCATGGCTGGGCCAAGGACTTTTGCTGAGGCCAGTAGAACATGGTTAAGGGTTTAAAAAGCAGGGAGGATCAAAAGCATAATGGATGGGGGAGTTGTCTGTGAATGGATATGAGTGTTTATTTATACTGCTACCTTCAGACAACATGGTACCCTTTTTCCTGGCTTCATGTATTTTTAACACTTCCCTCATTGCATGTCTTTTCAGGGCTCCCTCTGAGCATCAACTCAGATTCTGTGGTGCGGTCTGAGTGCCTGGAGAGAGAACCTCCCAAGCTGTACCCCAGCTGCTCCAGCACAGACCCCTGCCGCCCTTTTCCTCTGGGCTACCAGGATGCATCCCCAAGTGTGGGGATCCCTCTGCAGCAGAGTTTCCAGCACCTGTCCTATAGCCACTACCAGGGAGGAGGCTTGGTGAGTCCCATTCCTGATATTTTCGAAGTTCCTCCCTATTTCAGCTGCCCTGGCTGCTTTAACAGACTTTCTCCCAGGCAGCCAGCCACTGTGCTCACTCTGTACCAGGACATGGGCAGTGGGTGGAAGGATACAGCATTGACCTTGTGTGCTGTGCACCTCTGGGAATGCACGTGTGAACAAGTTGGCCTGGGCTGTGGCGTGGGTAAGAGACTCTGGGAGCTCAGGCAAAAAGGAATGCAGACACATCTCAGATAAACCTGGGGAACAGCCACACGGGAACCTGAGTGACCACCAGCCTTGATCCATGGAATGCCAGTCAATACTAGGTACCAGATAGGAAATAGCACTTTCCTGGAGCCACAAAGTATGGCTGCAAAAGTATGACCCACTTGAGATGGCAGAGGGCTTTCAAGAGGATAGGGCACTTAAGCTTAGTCATGAAAAATATGGGGACTTCCCCCAAACACTGGTCACCTTAGGAGATATTTGTTGGAAAAAAATGGGTGAAATTTAATCATTTTATAAGGTCAGTGACCAGTTACTAACTGGTGTGCTCTTTGAGCCTAGAGTTTTGAGTTCTGGAAGCTCTGGATATATGAGTCATGTGAGATGTGGGTCAGGTGACCAGCTTTTGCAGCATTGGTTGCCAGCTCCTTCCATCCTTCTCCCTTTTGGCAACCCCAGAGGGCCATCAGAACTGCAGAATAGCGAGAGGCCTGGGTGACCAGTCCTGACTTTGGCCCATAAGGCTGGACCTGTGAGGGAGTTGACTGAGATGCAGCTCACGTTCAGGGAGGTGTAGACTGCTGTTACTTTTACTTTCTTCCTTAGCTACAAGCCCAACCCCATGTGTTACAGAGATGCTGCCTTGGGTGGAGGGTAGAGAAGAATGAGTAGAGAGCAGGCTGCTTTGGTCTAATGTGGAAAGTAAGAGAAGGGACCAAAGCTTGGCGTTAATGTACTGAAGTCATGCACTGCTCCTGCTTCTCTGCAGCAGCATCTCCTCTGATCCAGATATTCTAAAGTTTTATTCAGAAATCATTTTCCATTCATTCAAGGGGGAAAAGTTTGAACACCACTGGTCTTGATAATTTGCAGGGTGCCTACTGGCCCTTATGTAAGCCCTCGAGGTACATGTTATTTCCTCTTTGTAGAGCAGAGGAAAAACGCTCAGAGGAGTAACAGATTTGTCCAGGGTCACGAAAGTGGGGAGCAAGGGACTGGGATTCAGATTACTCAACTGGTCAGTGACAGAGTCAGGACAGAGGTCTAGAACAAACATGACCCTGACTCTCACCATCCCGCTGCCCTGCCTGAAATTGAGGGTGGGGTGCTGGCCACCCCATTGCAGCCCAGGGAGAACACAGCATCTCTAGCCTCCACACAAAGAGAGGGGTCTTGGCCAAATGGAGCACACACCCACCGTCTGCTCGCACAGAAGCCTGGGGCCTGGCGTCCAGGGCAGGGCTCTGATTGACAGGCCTGCCAGACGGCCTTTGTTAGGAGTGTGATCTCAGTTGGTTTATCTGGGCCTGAGCTGCCACCACTAGCCCCAGGCAGGAGCTGTGATCCAGGGAGAGACTTGGCTGAGCAGCTTGGAATTAAAGACTAATAATCCCCCTTCCTACCCCCTTCACGTCTGGATAGGGGATCACCCATTCATTTGTGAAGCTGTTTCAAACCCAAGAGCCTATGAGTTGCTTCATCCTTGTCCCGCTGCCCCTGCCCAGCCTCCCAAATACTCCCTGAGCCGCCTTCTCTCCCTGTCCTGTCCCACCTGCTGCTTCTGTGCTCCCTCTTTTCTCTTCCCACAAAAGAGCACAGGCCTGGAATCAGACAGACCTAGAGACCAATCCTACCTTTGCTGCTTACTCTCCACATGGCCTGGGCATGTCACCGAACCTCTGAGGACCTTGCTCAGGTTCTTAGTCTTTAGCACGGGGGTAAGAGTTTTATATCCTCAGGCTGTTGATAGATTCTAGCCGTAAGGTATGGATGCATATAAAGTGTCTGGTCTGTGACATGGTGGGTGCTCAAAAGTGGGCTGTCTTCCCTGCCTTGTGGTCAAATTAAGTTAGGACGTGCTGGCTTAATGTAAGCAGATTTAATAGGCTCATGTGTAAGTCATCGATGTGGGGGCAGTTTTCAGGGCTTCTCAAACTCCCTGGACAAAGAACACTTCTAAGAGCACTTAAAAATATCTTGTGGGACACGGGATTTCTTTGGCACACAGCCTGTGAAGTGCTGCTCTGGAGTACCTGGATGGAAGAGTAAATAATAAGACTTACCCCTGAAATTTATGATTTTCTATTACATTCATGTCCTTCTCAGTTAAGCTCTGAGCTGTGTGGTCATCACCCTTCCACATCCCGTTCTTCCCGACATCTTGGGGTCCTGTGGTATGGGGTTAGCTTTCACCTTCTGAAGAAGGAACATAAACACAGAAGGGCTGAAGCCCCTTTTCCTGAGGTCACCTAGCTCCCCTTGCCTCAGAAACAGCTGCACTGCACTGTCTGGTTAGAATGGGGAGCCCACAGGCCAGTGATGCTGGAGTCTTAAGTATCCCATGTGCCAGAGGCGGGACCCCAAAGAGGTGGATGCTTTCAGACCCTTCTCCAGTGCAGAGCAGAGGAGTCAGGCCGACTTGGGATTCTGTTCTGCCTCTGCCGCTCCCCAGCTCTGGCCTGGGCCTGTACCTTCGTCTCACTGATGGTGGTTTTTGTCACTACGGTGAGGAAGGTTAATAGACCCTCCCTCCTAGGGTCGCAAGGATAGAATGAGGCTGTAGACATGCTGTTGCTCCCCAGGCTTCTCTGTGTTGTGTTTGTGCTCCTCCTCCCCTTCGATCAGCTGGCAGGTGTTTGCTGAACACCCTGTTCTGAGTATCCTGTGCTCCACTGTCGGGGCTGCAGAGATGAATCGCCGCCACAGGGAGCCCCCATTCAGGGGCGTGAGTGTGGGATCGGCCCCCTGGCTCGCCCTCTGCCCTCTGACCGTCTGCTGTGTGTGCCTCGCAGGTGGCGGAACCCGTGGGAGACTTCCAGCCGAGCTACTGCCCGCCGCTGGGGCAAGCGCCGCAGCCTCAGTTCCTCCCACCCGGCTTCCTCTCTGCGCTCCAGGTCCTCCTGCCGCCGCTGCCCCCGCCGCCTTCAGCAACCTTCTCGCTGACCATCCTGTCTGACACGGACAAGGAGAACACCGGTGAGTGAGGCCCCATCTTCCAGCTGCCGAGGGACACAGGAGGACTCTGGAGGACAGGGGTCCTATTATGAAGTGGACGTGGAGGGAAGGGAAATGGAGAACAGGATTTTCAATGTCCTGGGCCCTGGGGAAACTCCTTCCTGGCACCCCTCTCTAAATTCCATACATGAGCATCTAGGGGAGGTGAGTCCCCATTCTCAGGTGAGGAAACTGTGCTAGAACCCCGAGAGGGTCTCACATATGTACATGGCGCAGCTCGGATTTCAGCAGAAGTCTCTGTCTGGCTCCAGCTTCAATGCTGATTTCCTCACCTTAACAGTTCCTGTGGGCAAAGACGTGGAGAATGGCACGCATGTGGTGCCAAAAGACCAGAGGTGCCAGGCCTCTCTGGCTGGGGAAATAGCATGTGCTGAGCCTGTCTGGGGCTTGCTCAGGCCACTCTGGCCTTCACACCTCGGTCACTGGTGCACCGGGTGATCTTGGGCACTCACACCCTCCTCTGGGCCTCAGTCTTCTCACCTGTAAAGTGGGCCCTGTCACAGGGTTACTGTGAGGGTTTTCTTTTGAGGGCCGTTGAAGCTTTAAAAGTTCTAGGATTTTTTTTCCCCCTTTCAGTCCTCCCCTGAGGCTCCTTAAGAAAAGAAACCGAGGCCTGTTGTATGTCCGATGCCTAGATCTGTTAACTGGGGAAGTGGTACAGTGTGACTTGAAGTACGATGGCCCTGGTGCCGCACAGCCTGGGTATAATAAGTCCTGGCTCCAGCACTTGCCCACGGTGTGACCTCGGGCAAGTTCATTCACTCCTTGGTGCTTCAGTTTCAGTACCTGAAAGAGCAAACTAATTAAGGGTCCCTTCCTTCATGAGGCCATCCTGAGGATTAAACAAAACCTACAATGATGAAGGCATTGGTAAAAGATCATTCTCACTGTTGTCCCTAATCCCCATGCCAACCATGATGCTGCATGGTAGGCACCATCTAATGGACAGAAGGAGACGCTGAGGCTCAGAGCTGGGAGTAGCTCGCTTCCTGCCACCCAGCTTGTGACAAGCAGAGCTGGAGTCTGAACTTGAGTCTATATCCTCTGGCCAGGGCTAGAATCCCAGTCTCCTGACTCCTAGCAAATTAAAAGTAGGAATGGGAATAACTAATTCTCCATAGGGACTGGAAATGATGATGATGCCTTGTAGAAAACTTTTGTGTGAAAACAGGTGATTTCCCCTCTTTCTCAGTCCAGCCCCTCTTCTCTGTCCTTCACAGATGACCAGGATGTGGAGGGGCCGAGTGAGCCCAGCCAGCCATCGTCCCAGGAGGAGTCCAACAAGGCCCAGGCCCTCAGGCCGGCAGCGTGGGGCCTTGGTGGGGGGCGGGGGGGGCGGCGCTTGCAGCAATGATTTTCTTGTGTCTATTCAGTGATATGTAGGGAGGAATGATAGTGATAAGCGCAAGATGGCAGTTGATTCCCATTTCAAGATAGGAGGATGGAGTGTGGTTGCTAAGGTTCTCTCAAGCCTGAGACACGGGGCCTTGAAAAGGAACTCAGAGGATGAAGTCACCAGGGCGCGGCCAGAGCTCTGAGATGTGGGAGACTGGCGGGAGCTCACATTTCGGAATGAATTTAGCCGGCTCTGTGTTGATTGCTGTTAATCAGATTCACCCCTAGAGGCGGCCTTTGATTTCCTCAGGTCCTGCTCCAGGACTGAGGCACTGTCCTCCTTAGCCTCTGCTTCTGCCGCCTCTGTCTGGTCCCCAGCAGGAGGCAGCACAGACATCAGGCGTCCAGCACATCCAAGTGGATAGCAGGAGCAGCCAGGACCAGGGTGCTAGACAGGTTCTGCTACATCCTTTCTTACTGCTCTGTCCCCCCAGGGTCAGCCTGGGCCCCTTCTCTAGGGACTTTACTATCAAATATAAGCATTTTAGCCTCTGAGGTTGCTTCACTTTTTCCCCATGAAGTTTAAGCCATTATGGCATCATTTCTGGTTAAAAAAAAAAAAAAACTAATAAAGTTTGACTATTTCATGTTTTTAAAATGATTGCTAGCTTTAGAAACTAAGCTTTTTGTAAGTTCTCATGCAGTTCTCAGAGAATAGGATGGTGCTTCCAGATTACCTGTGGCATCAGTTTCTTCTCTGGGGACAGTTGACATTTGAAATAAAATGAACAGTGGAAATCCTTGTGGAAGGTGTATGCTTTCTTTAACTCTCTGTGGAATGCAGCCTCGGGAAGGGGAGGCGGTGGCTGGGATTCCTGGCCTGTCAGCCTGCTCTTTCTATGCACTTAGGCAAGACTTTCCCTTTATCTCAGTTATCAACTGAGAGGCTTGGGCAAGGCTGGTAGGTTTTTTACTATCGGTATTGTTGTTGTTATTCTTTTTCTATGGTTTTAAAATTTTTTAATTTATTTTTAATTGCAGGATAATTACAATATTGTGTTGTTTCTGCTGTGCATCAACGTTGATCAGCCGTAGGTATACGTATGTCCCTCCCTCTTGAGCCTCCCTCCCACCTCCCTGGTACTATTTTAAGCAGTAGAGACCTTTTAAGAAAATCTGATGCAGACACATGAAATGTAAAGATTTTCTCTAGTTTCTCTTCCCCAGCTCCTTGCATGGTCCCTGCAGAGTGACATGGTTTTAAAAAACCAGAACTTGATCCCATTTTGTTGTTTTAGAGTCCTGGTTCTCTTCCCTTGTTTTCACTTTCTCTGTCATTTAAAACACATCCTGCATCTCTGCTGGACTCAGAGCCTGGCACTCAGCTCTGCCCATGAGAAGCATGGAATCTGGTGTGGCAAATCGGACAATAGATAGTGGGATTGCGATGGGACAGAGAGAGGTAGAGGGGCTGTGGGTGGGGGAAAGGGTCAGAGAAAGCCTTCTGGAGAAGTTTGGGTTTTGACCGCGTCTTCAAGGGAAGAATGAGTTAGATTAAGGTAGGCACCCCCAGCAGCAGGGTGAGAAAGGGTAAGAGACCTGGAGTGAAGGATTCGAGGGTGAGGGACAGTGTTCTGTTTTGTCTGGAAAGGACTGGCACCCAGGAGAATAGGCTGAGCGGCGGCCTGCCTTGCCTGTGGGCCCAGCATCTTAGGATAGATGGCGGGAAGAACACTGAGAAGTGACAATCTAACTGTCCTCTCCACATCAGTGTGGTGACTAGGGGGTTGAGGGCCTGGGCCTGCCCTGTTGGAAGGTATTGGAGCAGATACAGTCATAGGAACTTTTCAGTTCCTGCTTTACACACAGTGTTTCAGCAGAGCAGAACCTGGCATACTGAGGCCTGCAGGTGTCAGCACTGGTCTTAGTCTGGACCTGAGAATGCAGTGATTTTGGACTAGCCTGGCTTTGAGGCTGAAGTTATCAGCCATCCCACTGCAGGTCCTGCCCCTGGGTCCACAGGGCCTCAGGAATCCCAGGAGCATGGGAGAAGACACAGCTTCTGATTCCACTTGGCCTCATTCACCCTGCCCTCACTGGACCCTGACCTTCTGAGGGTATGGCCAGATGGGGCTGGATCAGTGACCATAATTTTTCATCATTCTCCTTTATCTTAGAGCCCGTGCTTTGAAAGGTTTTTCAACCAAACTTCATTCATCTGTAAAGCTGTTTTCCCATTTCTGATCAACACATGTAAGCATGAGGCCAGTCTGTGATCACATGGACTTCACAGCATTCCAGACCATGCTTAATGAGCCTGGAGTGGTGGGGGTGGGAGTGGGGGGGGTGTGTGGGATGAGGTGGGAAGCTCCGTCCTGTGGAGAACAGCAGTGTCCCCTTTGTCCTGTAGGAATCCATGTCCACAGGACTCCTGGAAGGGGAGGGTTGCTCAGTTCTGTAGGCCTGTGAACTGATGAATCTCAGAGACCAGTCAGCATCTTTTACTGCAGCCTTGAGAGTGCCCGTTGGGGTGAAAAGACCAACCATAGCGTAGGGTGGGGCCTTGCCAGACTCCCTTCCCTTTAAGTGAACCCCAAGTGCTGAGAGCCTGACTGTCCTTTCCTGTATGACTCTCACCATAGTTACTTACAGAGCCCTGGTGGGCTCTGTGGACCCCTGCTCCCTGTAGCCTTTCCAGTCAATTTAATCCATGATCCCTGAGTGCCCTGCTCCTCCAGGCAGTCCTCCAGCAGCTTCAACATGAGCATTTAAACACCAGATCTGCTTATGTTGCTGCCCTGCTCACATATCTTACACAGCTCCCTACCGCTCTGAAGATCAACATTCTCAGCACAGCCTGTCTGCCCACCTCTCCAGCTTCTCCACTGGCTGGCCCAGCCTAGCTAGTTCCTGTAGGGGGTGGAGTCATCCAGGCCCATGTAGAAAAAGACTGGAAGCAGAGAGACCGTCGGCCAGGGACAGCATTGCTCAATCTAAGTGACCAAGACTTGGTTATGAGTTGGGAGAACAGGGTGGAAGGCAGCTGGCAGCATTTCATGAAGCCGGGTGCACCGGCAGGGAGCCGCCTATAGAGGGCGCGTGGAGGCCAGACCTCCGCAGGGGCGGGGCCTGTTGCTTAGCGACCAACCTCCGCAGGAGCAGGAGCGTCCATCGCTGCGCTTCTGCAAGCGCGGCTGGAGGAATAGGCTTGATGCGCTCCCCAGAGACCTGGGATCTCTCTGGGAAATCAAAACAATGAGTCTCTAGACTGGACTGTGATCATCAACCTCTCAGTTATCACCTCTGCACCACCCTGCTGGTCAAATAGATGCTCTACTATCTTTGTCTTCATACAGTAGCTACAAGCACCATGAGATCCAACCATCTCATCCTCTGTCTTCCCCTTCTCCACCTGCCCTCAATCTTTCCACTCTTTCTCTCTTTTCTGTGCCTTGGCTCATGCTGAGCCTTCTTCGTAGACTCTTTCCAGTTTTCCCCACTCATCTTTTACTTATCCCTTTCAGACTTAGTCCAGGCGACCCCTCCTCCAGGGTCTCAGCCTGTGGAACCTGCCCAGGCCCTCGGCTGCCCGCTGTCACACTAATCCCACTGAATAGGTGTCCCTCTCACAAGCCCTGAGCTTTCTGGGGGACAGTGACAAGGTTTCATTTGTCTCTGTGTCCCCACTCCCAGCATGGGCTCAGCATTGGTTAGGACTGGAGTTATCCAGGGCTGGTGGCAGAATTTCAGGGCCAGTTTGTGCATTATTAGATGGAGGGTTAAGTTGCCCTGCCTCTGGCCACTCATTCAACTTTGCACATGTGCTCTGCTCTGGCATCACAGAGTGGGCAGAAGAACAGGGAGTCAGCCTTCACTGAAACCCTACTGTGTTCCAAACACCGCACCCCTCCCCTTATTTAATCCTTGCAATGACCCAGGGAAGAGGTATGGTTTCATTTCCTATCTTATAAAGGAAAATGAGGCATAGAGACAAATAATGATTTGACCAAAGTCACACAGCTTATAAAAGGCCTAGGGCATGCAGAGGGCAGCATACATCCCTGGGCACCAGTTCAGTTCAGTTCAGTCACTCAGTCATGTCTGGCTCTTTGCGACCCCATGAACTGCAGCATGCCAGGCCTCCCTGTCCATCACCAACTCCCAGAGTCCACCCAAACCCATGTCCATCGAGTCGACGATGCCATCCAACCATATCATCCTCTGTTGTCCTCTTCTCCACCTGCCCTCAATCTTTCCCAGCATCAGGGTCTTTTCAAATGAGTCAGCTCTTCACATCAGGTAGCCAAAGTATTGGGGTTTCAGCTTCACCATCAGTCCTTCCAATGAACACCCAGGACTGATCTCCTTCAGGATGGACTGGCTGTATTTCTTTGCAGTCCAAGGGACTCTCAACAGTCTTCTCCAACACCATAGTTCAAAAGCATAAATTCTGTGCTCAGCTTTCTTTATAGTCCAACTCTCACAGCCATACATGACCACTGGAAAAACCATCGCCTTGACTAGACAGACCTTTGTTGGCAAAGTAATGTCTCTGCTTTTTAATATGCTGTATAGGTTGGTCATAACTTCCCTTCCAAGGAGTAAGCTCTTTTAATTTCATTGTCAATTTCCATTATGCCGTCAATTACCATCTTGAGATTTTTTTTCTTTTGAACACGAACCACCTGAATGCACCCCCGTTTCTGGGCAGATTCTAGCATAGCCCAGGGAGAGCAGCCTGAGGATGTTTGCCTCCTGAAACCACTGCCCACTCTATTCACTGACCTCCAGGAAGCTAAACCTCCAGAGAGAACGCTGAAATAGGCTTTGTGGTGACCATCGTGGAAAGGGCCCCCGTGGTTTTTGGGCTGGAAGGCTGTCAACACCCACTGTTACCCAAGCCCCAGCTGTGGCCTGGGGCTCAGCTCAAGCCCATGGTGAGAGCTGGGACTGACGGAATGCTTGTTCTTGTGGCCGGAGTGGGGTGTCTTCTAAGGCTCCATCTCTAGGTTTTGGCCCCCCACATCCTTCTGGAGAGAAGCCCTCCCGCCATGACATACCGGTTTTCCTGGAGGGTGGGATGGAGATGCTGTGCAGACAGAACACGCCCCTCTGGGGCTAGGACAGGGAACAAGGTCGTCTCCTTGCCATTCTGAGGATTCCCAGAGCCCCTTCCACTTGTGGATGCTGTGGCCTTGATAGGCCTGGACCTCAGCTCCTGTTACTGGAGAGCTGTTGAGAGGCCCTAGGATGAGCCCTGGCCTCTTCTCCTTGGCCATGGCCCAGAGCCTTGGGGCCCTGCTCTTTCTCCTTGCCTCTTCCTGGCTGTGTGCACTTGGGCACATCACATAACCTCTACAAGCCTCCCTTTGCCCCTGTAGCACTGGCTCAAGTGCGCTGAAGATGCAGGGAGCACTCATGAGAAACACACCTCCGATGCTGCCTCTCAGTGCACAGTGTATGGTCAGAAGATCGAAGGCGGCCTTCTCTGTCAGGAGGCTAAGAATCACACAGGCTAACCACTGTAGTCTCTATGTGCTAGGCGCTGTCTAAGTACTTTCCACAGATTCTCTCTGTGAATTCTCAGAGCAACTCCTTCAGCCAGGCACCGTAATACCTCCATCGTACAGATGGCGAAACTGAGATCCACAGAGGTAAGGTTCTTTCTCTTCATTGTACAGTCTGTAAGTGGCAAGCCAGGATCAAATCTGAGCCCCACCTGAGTCCAGAGCTAAGTTCCTAACTGCACTGGCCTGTCCTGCTTCTCAGCAAAGGACAGTTGTGAGTCTTGGGGAATTCGTGGTCCCCCCCAAGACTTACTGCCCAACTGTAGTCCACCCAGCCCAGCTGCTCTCAAGGCATGTCAACAGACTGAACACAAAGAACAACCTTGCTCAGATCTTATACAAGGACTAAAATTATTTAAAATAAAAACCTTTTATTTTCAATTTGAAAATGAACCCTGGTGGCTCAGATGGTAAAGAATCCGCCTACAATGCAGGAGACCTGAGTTCGGTCCCTTGGTTGGGAAGATCCCTTGGAGAAGGAAATGGCAACCCACTCCAATATTTTTGCCTGAAGAATTTCATGGACAGAAGAGCCCTGGTGGGCTATAGTCCATGGGCTCGCAAAAGAGTCAAACATGACTGAGTGACTAATATACATTTTCATTTTGAAAATGAGCAAAGAAGCATGAAGTTGATTTTTTAATGCATAATAAAAGTTTACTAAAATTTAAATATACACCCTTCTACAAGGTAGAGGGGAAATTTATCAATAATGGTGCTGTTAATTAAGGTAACCTAGGAAACAGTTTTGATTTTCACCAGAATGATTTCTCTTCATACTCATTTTTTCATCTTTCTCCAGACTTTTTATTTGTTTTTTGTTTTAAAATAATTAAAGAATTGTGAATATAAGTAATTCATGAAAATGGTTAACAACTTAAAAGTAGAAACCAGAAACAGATTTTTTTCCCCCTACTTCTGTTACCCATTCTCATTTCTTTCCTTGGAGACGTCTCCTCTTTTTGCTGTCTCCTTCCAGAGATGATTTGCACATGCTTTTTGTTTGTTTAACTAAACTTCGATTTTGAGAAAATTATAGATTCACATGCAGTTCTAAGAAATAACACAGAAATCTCACGTAATGTTTACCCAATTCACCCCAATTAGGCACTAATCAGAAGCAGCAAATTGATACAGCCCACTCAGATTTTTGAGATTCAGTGTTATGTTTTAAATTTGAGTTCATTTTTGTTTGAGGTGTGAGGTTGAGATTCATTTTTTAGCCTGTAAGCTGTGTGTTAGTAGCTCAGTTGTGTCTCACTCTTGGCAACCCCATGGACTATATAGCCTGCCAGGCTTCTCTGTCTATGGAATTCTGCAAGCAAGAATACTGGAGTGGGTAGCCATTCCCTTCTCCAGGGGATCTTCCTGACCTAGGGATTGAACCTGAGTCTCCCGCATTGCAGGCAGATTCTTTACTATGGGCCTGTGGATGTCTAATTGTTCTGGTACCATGTGTATAGAGGCTATATTTCCTTCATTTAATTGTTTTTGCACCTTTGTCAAAGATAAGACCTATTTGTGTGGGTCTATTTCTGAATTCTCAAATCTGTTCCACTGATAGGTTTTTTTTTTTTTAAAACACACACAGGGGAGCGCGTGATTCACACTGTTCTGCACACTTCTCTTCATTAACACCAGATCAGGATTTCTGAGCCTTTTTTGAGCCATGGACTCCGTTGTCAGCCAGGCAAAACCTATGATCCCTTCTCAGATCAGTGCTTTAAATGGATAAAAATAAAGCACATAAGGTTACAGAGGAAATCAATTATGTTTAATGTACTTGGCAAAATAGAGAAATACGTTAGTGGTTGTAAAACACATACTTCTTTACTAACACATTAAAAAACAAAATCTATTGCTGGATCTAATCACTATTAACAGTTTCTAAGTAGTGATATAATTAATATTTTGAGTTATTTGCAGCCACTGTAAAGTGATATAAGAAAAGCTGTGATTTCTATTGGTGACCAGTTCAGTTCAGTTCAGTTCAGTCACTCAGTCGTGTCCGACTCTTTGCGACCCCATGAATTGCAGCATGCCAGGCCTCCCTGTCCATCACCAACTCCCAGAGTTCACTGCCAATTCTACTGGAATGGGTGGCCTGCACTTGTAATTGATGGAAATGTGGAATTATAGTTAGAGATTAGTGCAAATCAAGATGTAATTTTCCCCCAGCCAAGTTCACAGAGCCATTAATGCTCTTCAGGACCCCAGTTATGAACTTCTGCATCAGAGCTTGGAAATCCTCCTGGCCTCATTCTTGTTAGCAGCTGAGTAGTACTTCATTGCATGGATGCACCTTAATTTATGTAACCAGTGTCCTGCTATGAGACTTTTAGGTTCTTTCCAATCTTTTACTGTTAATGCTAACTTAAATGTTTAAAGGTTTCTCTGGCTATGATTTTCTTCTCAAGAAGGGCTACTAAGCTGACCCCTCCACATTCAGAGAGACCCTCGGCTGGGCACACACACATAGCTGATCTGCAGGGAGCATCTGGGTGAGCAGGCCCCGGACCACCTCTCCCTCCTTCTGGGCTGTCCACCCTCCACACCGTCACGTCCTTTGCCCCTGCCCTCAAGCCCAGGCTCGGGATTCCACGCCATCCCCGATGAGCGAGTGTGTAGGCAGGCTGGGGAGGGTTCCCCCGGCCGAGTCGCATCCTGTGAGCAGATGTACAGCTCCACTATGCCTTTGTGCTACGTTTAATTAACAGCAGATCACGAGATGCTAACATTATATCATGTCAGCTCTTGCATTTGAGCTAACACAGGCATTGGCCTGTCAGTAATTAGCTGCTGGGTGGTGTCTTTTCTTCATCTTTTTTTTTTTTTAATTGAAATCAGAGCATCTTTTTTCTTTCTCTCTTTCTTCTTCTTGGTAGTAGATGGAGTCCATGGAACACTCTGTGTGGACTTGGCTATTTTTCCACATTCATGGACAATTAATTCCTAGCTCTAATACAGTTACCCAGCAAACACTGAGTTGCCTCCCAACGTTGTCAGCAATTTGCTGGAACAGTTGCTCCCCCTGTCCCTACCATGTGGGGAAATAAGAGGCAATAACACCTCATTCTGAAATGTGTGAAACCTATCTGAATTGGAATCCCTAACCATTTCCCTGTCAGTCTTTAATTAAGTTGGTGTTTTTCAACATCTGGCTTTTGTTGGTTTTTTTTTTTTTTTCAATTTGGAGTGAATCTTTTTGCTAACACCATATACTAGCCTCAGTTGTAGGGTGATGTCAACCACCATCTTCAACATCAGCAGTGGCTCATATTCTTTCCACAGAGTTAAAAACATCTAGCAGGTGCCAGTGATCAACCAGACTTTGTGCTGGGCTCCTAGAATTAGGAGGCCATTTCCCCTCCACATCCCAACCCAGGCACTCTAATACCCTGATCTGAGCACTCCTCTATATGAAACGCTCCTCTGGCTCCCCACCACTCCAAGTCCCAACTGTCCAGGCTGGCCTGCGGGCCTTTCACAACCCACAGTCCAGCTGACCATTCCAGAGTCTCCTATGCCTCTTTATCCCTGTTGCGCTAAAATTTCCCCAAACACCTCATTCATGCAGCATCCTCTGTCTGGGCCACCCCAGGCCTGGCCCTCCTCAGCACCTCCATGGAGCTGCTCCAAGGCTCCTCGTGCTCTCCTTTTGCCCTACACATCTCCCTCCAAAACCTTACTGCACTCACTTGCCTCTTCTGTTGAGTTTGTCGCAGGAAAGGATGACATCCAACTCACCCATCGAGGTCACCAGTGATGGCCTCATGGCCAAATCCCACAGTCAGTTCTCTGACCTCTGTTCCCTCGACCTTCTGACATATCTTATGCACATTTCTCTAGACTTCCAGGAGGCTGGTCTCTCCTGGTTCCTGCCCTGCACCTGCTTCTTTATCCATTGCACTCTTCCCCCATTTCTGCCTGCTTTCTGGATGTTGGAACGCCTCGGGCATGTCCTGAACCCTCTTTTCTTCTTGACAATGCTGTTTCTCTGGAGCTGGCTTGTCCGAGTCCACATCTTTACCCTCAGACCAGTGTGCTATAAGGGCTGGCCTGGGCTCTGTGTGTTAGCTATATCTATGCAACCTCTCTTCCTGCATGTCTATAAGGTGTCCTGGCAGGAAACAGAAGTTGACTTGAAGGTTCAAAATTAGATTAGAAAACTGTGTTCCTAGAGCAAGCTGGAGCTTGTGGAGGTTGCTGTCTTCAGACAGACCACAGGTGTCTTCAACTGTGGTCATGGAGGGATGTAACTTTAGCTTGAAAAAGAAAAAGCTCAGACCGTAGAGGGAACTGAGCTGAAACAGCCCTGCTGCTGCTGCTGCTGCTAAGTTGCTTCAGTCGTGTCCGACTCTATGCAACCCCATAGACGGCAGCCCACCAGCCTTCCCCGTCCCTGGGATTCTCCAGGCAAGAACAATGGAGTAGGTTGCCATTTCCTTCTCCAGTGCATGAAAGTGAAAAGTGAAAGTGAAGTCGCTCAGTCGTGTCTGACTCTTAGCGACCCCATGGACTGCAGCCTACCAGGCTCCTCCGTCCATGGATTTTCCAGGCAAGAGTACTGGAGTGGGGTGCCATTGCCCTACCTTGCTCTTTTCCCACCTTCTGATCTCCTGCTGGTGCTTTCCATTGGCCAAACCCAACCAGAAGCCACAGGACAGAAGAGCCAGGGGTAGGGGTGGGGTTGGGGGTCGAGGGGATGCAGTTCACAGTGCTCTAACTCAACCCCTTGGGCGCAGAATAGGGCAGGAGGGCAGAGAATAGTTGGGGTGGTGGGCAAACAGTCACTATCACCATTCACCCTGTGCAACTCATCTTCAGAACGGGAAGAGGGACACAAGCCATCAGTGCTGTATCGCCCTGGAAGGATGCTCACTTCAGTCATGCTCTCGCCTGAAGCCTGAAATGGAGTATCAGCTACATGGCAGGAATGGGAAAGAAACTGACCAGTCAGCGTGAGACTTAGACCGTGGCTGCAGGCCCCAGGTCTGTAGCTGGTTGAGAGGCAGAGGCAGATCATCATTACTACTTCTTCCTAGCACTCCTTCTCTGTTCCCCTCACATGCTGTCGGCCCCTCTGCTGGTGGGAGTTCTGTGCTTGGGAGGGTGACCCAGGTCTTCTTCCATATAGGGCTCCAGTCCTTTGTCAGCCCATCACTGTCATTTGCTGCAGACTCCCGCCGCCTGTTTTAGAAGCTATGGAAGCATCTCTCCCTGACCTCAGTGGCTCTGCAGGTTCCAGGCCCAGTTTGCTTTTCCCTCTTGTGCAGCAGAGCCCAGTTGCCCCTTAATAATCAAGGTCACCTACTCAGACCAGCTCGACCGCTCTTTGCCTGTCAGTTCAATAGCATGAGGAGCTCAAAGTAGCCAAGAGGAAGCCCAGCTTCAAATTTAGTGGAGCCATGGCAGCATTTCCTGGTGGAAGCCTTGAGAACTAGCACCCCCAAGCCCGCTGAACCCATGGCCACTGTTGTAGTTTGGATCCTTCAAAAGTAGGCTCCAGGGATAGCTTAGTTGTAGATGTGATTTGTGAAGGAGATGCTCTTGGGGGAGACCAGTTAGGAAGCAGGGGAGCAGGATAGGGAAGGGGGAGCATAAAGAAGGGATGTCATTTCAGACTAGCTCAGCCTCAGCCCGGAACTACTGTGCACATGCTGCCTCCCTTTCCCTGGGTGTGAGGCCAGAGAACTGGGCTCTCATGCTTCTTCCCCCCTCATCAATGGTGAAGGGCCACCCTGGGGTGACGTCAGTGCCCAGGCACCTCTGGCTGGCTGAATCTGTGTGCCAGGCAGGCTCTGAAACCCCAAGTGATGTTCTCTGAAAAGGCCTCAGCTGCATCTGTTGGGAGCAAAAGCACTCTGAACCCAGGAGGGGCCCAAACATGGAAAAGAAGAATCTGAGGGAATCTGGGCAGAGATCCAACACGAACTGTTATGTTGCAGAGACATGAAGCAAAAATTCCGTAAGTGGGTTATGAAGGTGTCGCCACGAGTAGACTGTGGGTAATGGTTGCACTGTTGTGAATACACTCAAAACCATTGAAGTATACACTTTCAATAAGTGAATGACATGGCATGTGCAGTGAAGCTGCTATTTTTTGGAAAAGTGAGTGGGGATGCTTCTGGTGGGAGATAGCATTGTACCCTGGTCACTGGTCCTGACGCACACCCCATCCTAAGAGGCGGACCCTCTACATCATCACGGGGGGCTGCCTGCCAGCTGGTGCTGTAACGAAGCCTCCAGCAGTCCATCCCACCACCTGCAAGCCCCTTGCCACAGCGCTTTCCCTATTAATTGCATTTCTGGGTTTGAGGCACACCGTGGCGATGGATAAAGCCTTCTGTAAGACCACAGATGGTGGTGCTGGCAGAAGTATCCAGCAGAGAAGGCACATCTATACCTAGATTCCATCAGGATTAATTGATGCATGATGGAAGACATCCAAGGTAATCAGCTTGCCATCCTTGTGGTTTCCTGGGGCGCAGGGCAATGCTGGCCTGTGTTATTAGCAGACCACTCACTCTGCCACAGCAGTACTCATCTCCGCTTCGGTCAGGGAAATCCATGCTGTCGAGCCTGTGAACAGCCTTCCTCCCTGCTGTTGCGGATCAGTGTTTGTGTCTTCCCCAAATTCACATGGTGAAGCCCTCACCCCAGTGTGGCCATGGGAGATGGGACTTCTAAGGAAGTAATTAAGGTTAAGTGAGGTCATATGTCTGGGGCCCTGATCCTATAGAAACAGTCTTTATAAGAAGAGATGCCAGAGAATATTAAATCATAAAATATTAAAGGTTAATGTAGGAAAGATGTTTTATAGCCTTGCAGGGAAGACCTTTCTAATTATAACAAAAAATTCAGAGTACATAAAATTAAGGATTGACAAATGCATGATAAACTCTTCATGGCACTAAGAAGATAGAAAAGTCAAAACAAGTGACCAGCTGGAACAAAAAAAGAGCTTGTGACACCTGTCACAAAGGGCTATTTTTGCTCTAATATGTAGAGACCACCTACAAATCACCGAGGAAAAGGCTTTCCATCCATGCACAGAAGAGGCCAGGGGGCACAAGGCAAGGTGGCGCCGTTCACAAGCCAAGAGAAGAGGCCTCAGAATGAAACCTGCCTGCACGGTACCTTAATCCTGGACTCCCCACCCTCCAGAACTGTGCAGTAGGTTCTCTTGTTTAAGCCACCCGGTCTGTTGTGGCAACCCGAGCAGACGAATCCACCAGCTGCCACGCTCGCTTTGGTCATGAGCCCACTGAACTGGGGATAGAGATTAATTGATGTCTGCAAGATGGATCCTTGTGTTCCGCTAGTTACTGAGAGCCTCACGGGCAGTGGCTGCCCTCTGGTGCACACTTCCTGAGAGGTGAGTATTTTACACACTGCCTATTTTGAGAGGGCCAGCCACATACTCGTCTCCTTTTCACCAGTTTTCCAATCTTGTTCTTTCCAAAACCTTGAGCAGCCTGCTAACCCGTACACCTCTGCCCACGAATCACTATGGATCCATATCTCAGGCCATCCCTCCTTCCTCTGAAGTGGATGTCAGGTAGCAGTTATCTTTTTCTATCTTTTTTGATCTGCCTCCCGGAATAATGGAAATAAAAACAAAAATAAACAAATAGGACCTACTTAAAAGCTTTTGCACAGCAAAGGAAACAATAAACAAAATGAAAAGACAACCCACAGATTGGAAGAAAACATTTGCAAATGATGTGATCAACAAGGGATTAGTCTCCAAAATTTATAAACAGCTCATGACGCTTAACATCATCAAAACAAGCAACCCAGACAAAAAATGAGCAGAAGATCTAAATAGATATTTCTTCAAAGAAGACATACAAATGGTCAAGAGGCACATAAAAAGATGTTCAACATTGCTAATTATTAGAGAAATGCAAATCAAAACTATAATAAGATATCACCTCACACCCATCAAAATTACTACTATCAAAAACTCCATGAACAATAAATGCTAGGGAGGGTGTAGATGGAAGGGAACACTCCTACAGTGTTGATGGGAATGAAAATTGGTACAGTTTACACTGGAGACTCTCATATAGTTCTCTCACTATGGAGAACTCTATAGAGATTCCTTAAAAACCTAAAAACTGAGCTACCATATGACCCTGCAATCCCACTCCTGGGAATATATCCAGAGAAAAACGTGGTCCAAAAGGACACCAGCACCCAAATGTTCACTGAATCACTATTTACAACAGCCAGGACATGGAAGCAACCTAACTGTCCATCAACACAGGAATGGGTAAGCAGATGTAGTACATATATATCATGGAATATTACTCAGCCATTAAAAAGAATGAATTAATACCATTTGCAGTAACACGGACGGGCCTAGAGAGTGTCATACTGAGTGAAATAAGTCAGATAGAGAAGGAGAAATATCATATGACACCCCTTATATGCAGACTCTAAAAAGAAATGATAAAAATGTACTTGTTTACAAAACAGGAACAGACTCACAAACTTAGAGAACAAACTTCTGGTTGCCAGAGGGGAAGGATGAGGGGAAGGGATCATTAGGGAGTTTGGGATTGACATGTACACACTGCTATATTTAAAATGGGTAACCAACCGGACTGTATAGCACAGGGAACTCTGCTCAATGTTATATGGCAACCAGGAAGGGAGGAGGGTTTGGGGGGAAATGCACACTTATAAGTGTAAGGCTGAGTCCCTTTGCTGTCCACCTATCACAACATTGCTAATTGGCTCAACTCCAATACAAAATTAAAAATTCAAAAAAAAGTTGCCCTCTGAAAGCCCCCTCCCCCAAACGATACTGCTGTGATTTGTGTCGAGAGTGCTCTGCCTGTGTTTCTCTCTAGGAGTTTTATAGTGTACCCACAGAAGGATCTCCTTTCACCACTGTTTCTCATTGCAGCCCCCGCATGGGGTTATGATGCAGCCCCATCCACTCTGGCTGGCGGTGACCCACCAAGCGCACCCGTCTGTAAATCAGGCTCCCAGTGGCTTCTCTTCAGGGAATTCTCCAAAGGAGAGGGCGGAGCCCAGCAGTAGCTTCCATGGGCGTCTAAGCCACGTATTCACATGATGGACTAACACCTCCGGACCAGCTGCGGTCCTTGTCGTGCGTGCATCTGTGCCGAGTGTGGGAACGCTGCTCCCCACACTCAACTCTGTGGTTTGGAGAAGTGGATAAAATCCAGTGCGCTTGTTTCCTGTGACTGCATAACAAATCACTACAAACGCAGTGGCTTCAAACCACGCCCGGTTATTATCTTGCAGTTTCTGTAGGTCAGAAGCTGGCTAAGTGCGTAACTGGATTCTCTGCTCAGAGTCTCATCGGCTGAAACCCATGTGTTGGCCAGGGCTGCAATGTCACCTGTGGCTCAGGGCCCTCCTACAAGCTCAGTCAGGTTGTTGGCAGATTTTGTTTCCTAGTCAGTGTTGGACTGGGGTCCCCATCTTCTTTTTGGCTGTTGGTTGGGAATTATTCTCAGCTCCAAGAGACCACTCTCTGGTCCTAGGCATGTAGGCCTCTTACAACATGGCAGCCTACTTCTTCTAAGCCAACAGGAGAATCTCTTTGCAGGCTGCTATGATTGGGTTGTATATATTGTCACAGGACTATCCCATCATATTTAGACAAAAGGGGAGAGGAATCTACAGGACATGGACTCCTGAAGTCACTTTAGAATTCTGCCTACACACCTATCATACAGGGTCCCCACAAGAAACAGCATGCTCCAATTAAGATAATTTAAGGAGGTCTAATAAAGGGATGAATAAAAAGCTCTGGCAAGGAGTAGGAAACCGCAAGGACAGTGTGGTACCTAGAGAGCTTGGTTAGCATCCCTGCGTGGCTGAGTGGGGAGGGGACAGAGCAGCTAGTGGAATGTGGGAGGAGAGAAGAGAAGATAGAAGTCTGCTATGAAAGAGCAGGGACCTCCCCCATGGACACTCCACTCCGACTCCCTCCTCTCCTCCCTCTAGTCTCTTGCTGGGGCTCTGCTATGCTGAGCCCAGTCAAGAGCCAGAGGGCCAGGGCGCCCCTTGATGCACTGCACAGTTCAGCCTCTGGAGCACAGAGCAGGGGAGAAGACAGGCACTGGGAGGGGAGGCAGCAGGAGGACATCCAGGCAGCAGCAGCTCAGGGCACCAAGTCCTTCAGTGTCCCCCCTGGCCATGGGGTCCATTCTCTCCCAGAGCCTGGAAGAGCTGCCAAGGGAGGAGAGCAAGATGGGTCCCCAAATCTTAGTGTTCTGTGCTCTGACTGTATGGGGGCCATGCCCAGGATCACACCTCACGCCAATCTGCATCAGTTACTCCAAGTCCTGTTGGATCTACTTGGTCATAAGCCTCAAGTGGCAAGACAGTTTGTACTATAGTCTGGACCAAATACAGAGCCACTCTTACTTTGGCCCCATTTAAAACTGGCAGGCATACTACTTCCTCAGTAAATGGTCAGAGCTGCACTCCCAGTATATGCAGCCTCCAAAACCCTGAGGCCCCTTCAGCGCCATGCCTCTTCTTTAGGGGTAGTTGGTACCAGGTGTAACCACAAGTCTTTCATTCTAGAGGAGCAAACCCAAATTCTATCTCTTCCCACCCTCTGGTCTACTGGAAGCCAGAGAGCGAAGGAGTCCAGGAGATACTGTTCACAGAGGTCATCCCCGCTGGACACACGGTGCAGACGGGATCTGCGTGAGATGCAGACGGAGAGTAACTGACCCCACATCTCAAACTGGATGTCACAAAATAGCTCTCTCCGCTTTCTCAAGTCACCTCTAACCCCTGTCCCCACCGTCACCTCCTGCCTGGTGAAGGGCAGTAGCTGTCTAACTGGACACCTTGCCTCCCTTTTCTCCCCACACCATTATCTGTAAACAACTAGAGTGACCTTTATATATGAATCAAATCAAGTCCCTCCTGCAATGGCTCCCTTGCTCTTCCAAGAAAGCCCCAACTCCTGAGGTTCTGAGTCAAATGGCCACCACCCAGGCTGGTACATGAGACAAATTCATCGTTAGTCCATGCACAACCCACTTTGATGTGCTTGTTTGTTTTTAATAATGTGATCAAAAAAAAATAATAATGTGATCAGCACCCATCATTCCATTGCTCCAGACAAAAGCCAGGTCCTTGACAGTATCCATCCAACCATCTGGTACCCAGTTCTGCCATCACCTCCCCCACCCACTGTAACCAGCATCCTGAATCCTGGTGTCTCATCCACTACTTTCCTTTTTTTATTTCATCACATCCATATGTTTTCTTAAATGGTTTTTAAGTTATTTTGGGCTGCTGTCTTTGGGGCTCTTTTCACACTCATCTACGTTGTCGTGGCTGCTGTAGCCTGTTGGTTTTACCTGCTGTGTGGTGTTCCTGTGTGGCACCCCAAGTTTCTCCCATTGTCCCTCTTGCTGGCACTTGGGGTGTAGGTTTGGCTGTAGGGACATTGCTGCGATGGATATCACTGTCCAGGCGCCTGTTGGCCCACCTGCTGCCACTCTTCCTCTCACCCACCTCATGCCAGCCACCATGACCCCTTAGTTCATACTCCAAATTCATTGCTGCCCCAGGGCCTTTGCACCTGCTGCTTCCTCTTCCTGGAATGCTTTTTTTGTGGGTCTGATCTCATGTAGTGTCACATTCCACGGGGCACTTGTTTGATTACTTTATTTTGAAGAGCCAAGTTCTGGTTGAGGAATGCTTGTGATATGAAAACAACCTCCATTGTCTTGGACACTTCCGAGGGTTACCTGCAAAACTGGTAGAAAAGAGATAGAGAGCATTTTATCACTGTTAGAGTCAGCATTCAGGGAGTGAGACCTGCCAGTTGTGAGGGCTGCCTGAGGCCACACAGCTGTGCTATTTCCTTGGATGTATGAGAGTCTGCAAGCAACAGTTAGAACTGGACATGGAACAACAGACTGGTTCCAAATAGGAAAAGGAGTATGTCAAGGCTGTATATTGTCACCCTGCTTATTTAACTTATACGCAGAGTACATCATGAGAAACACTGGGCTGGAAGAAGCACAAGCTGGAATCAAGATTGCCGGGAGAAATATCAATAACCTCAGATATGCAAATGACACCACCCTTATGGCAGAAAGTGAAGAAGAACTAAAAAGCCTCTTGATGAAAGTGAAAGTGGAGAGTGAAAAAGTTGGCTTAAAGCTCAACATTCAGAAAACGAAGATCATGGCATCTGGTCCCTTCACTTCATGGGAAACAGATGGGGAAACAGTGGAAACAGTGTCAGACTTTATTTTTGGGGGCTCCAAAATCACTGCAGATGGTGACTGCAGCCACGAAATTAAAAGACGCTTACTCCTTGGAAGGAAAGTTATGACCAACCTAGATAGCATATTCAAAAGCAGAGACATTACTTTGCCAACAAAGGTCCGTCTAGTCAAGGCTATGCTTTTTCCAGTGGTCATGTATGGATGTGAGAGTTGGACTGTGAAGAAGGCTGAGTGCCGAAGAATTGATGCTTTTGACCTGTGGTGTTGGAGAAGACTCTTGAGAGTCCCTTGGACAGCAAGGAGATCCAACTAGTCCATTCTGAAGGAGATCAGCCCTGGGATTTCTTTGGAGGGAATGACGCTGAAGCTGAAATTCCAGTACTTTGGCCACCTCATGCGAAGAGTTGACTCATTGGAAAAGACTCTGATGCTGGGAGGGATTGGGGGCAGGAGGAGAAGGGGACGACAGGATGAGATGGCTGGATGGCATCACTGACTTGATGGACGTGAGTCTGAGTGAACTCCGGGAGTTGGTGATGGACAGGGAGGCCTGGTGTGCTGCAATTCATTGGGTCGCAAAGAGTTGGACACGACTGAGTGACTGAACTGAACTGACTGATGAGAGTCTGCAGAGCTCAGTGGGTCCAAACCCCTTGTTCTTCAGAAGAAGAATCTGAGGCCTGAGGAGATGAGTGACTTCCCAAGGTACAGAGCCAGGCCTCGACAGCAATACCCCTGCTTCCTAGAGCATCAGGCTTTTCCAGGACGTCATTCATCAAGGACAATGTGCCAGGTACAGGGGATACAAAATCTTTCTACTTTTCTGGCCTTGAAGGCAGGAATGATGCTGTTGATGGAGCACCAACTTTGGAGCCAGAAAACCTGAGTTCTAATTCCTGGCTTCTCCACTAAGCACCTGCGTGACCTTGGGTAAGATATCTCCCCGCTCTGAACCTCGGTTTCCTCCCCTGCTGAGTCGAGATGACAGCAGTACCTTCACCTCTCCTAAGATGGAGCCTGCAGGCTCCAGCTGCTGCAGAGTGGGCAGGGGGTATTCCTCGGAGTGTGGAAGCCATCAGTGTGAGGGGATGCTGGTGAGGGGTGTCAGGGAGCTGCAGAGATGAAGCTCAGCTTCTCTCTCCATTGGTCTGAGAGGCTATACGTGCTCAAGGGTGTCTACAACTCTTGAAAGAACAAGGACAGAAGAAGCTGAGATGGCTGCTCTCACAGCCCTCTGCCCAGCAGGTCTGATGACTCTCACTACGGGAACATGTGTTTGCCACTGCAGGCCTTGAATGTCTTATAAAACTCACAATTTGTTCAAAAGAATAAACAGCATGAAAGGGGATGCGGAGCCTTCATCCAGGGCTGGCGGGGGCGGGGAGCTGCTCGGGGCTGGTTTCCATTTAAACCAGATTTGGAGGCGTCGGTTCTCAGCTCTGGGTCTGGGAAGCCCTGCCGGGTGCACATTGTGTGCTTGACTCTGGCCTTGGGTGAAGGACCCAGGGCCTCGTTTTCTTTACCTGTGAAACAGGGATAACGATGGAATTATTCTATGCGGTATAAGATTAATATACGTAAAGTGCTTAGAACAGTACCCAGGAATGATGAACAACTATGCTTACAGAAGGCAGGCAGGCGTGTATTCTGTGACACCCAGAGGGGTCAGCGCTGTGACAGAGGAAGCCTGCGGCCCTGGGAACCCAGGGAGGTCTCCAAAGAGGCAGAGGGGGGTTCCTGGAGCAGGAGACACCAGTTTTCCAGATATAAATTGGAGACAGGATGGACAGATATTGGGACCTGGCAGAAAAGCAGCACACATAAAGGTTATGAGATAGGAATAGGTTTTTCATATTCGAGAAACTAAGAGAAATTCCCTGGGGTTGAGAGCACCAGGGGCTGGGTCCAGGAATTATGGGCTGCCTTTAGAGGATGTGCCAGACCAGGCTGTAGCATTGGAGAAGGCTTCCCGAAGGAAGTGATGCTCAGGCTTGGTGCTGAAGAATAGGCGGGTATTAGTACTGTGAGGAAGGCAGGGAAAGGCATTCCAGGTGCGGGGAACAGCACATGCAAAGGCCTGGAGACCTGAGAGAGCAGACGCAGTGTGTGGACCTGTGTCAGCTGGTTGAGCTGAATGGGTCAAGAGTGGACTAAGGTGGTACTAGTGGTAAAGAACCTGCCTGCCAGTGCAGGAGACACAGGAGATGCAGGTTCCATCTCTGGGTTGGGTAGATCCCCTGGAGGAGGGCTTGGCAACCTTGCCAAGAATTCTTGCCTGGAGAATCCCATGTAGTCTGGCGGGCTACAGTCCATAGGGTCGCAAACAGTTGGACACGACTGAAGTGACTTAGAACGCACATGAAAGTCAAGTGGATTTAAGAACAAGAGGGCTCTGGAGTGATGGTGAGGCAGGAAGGGAAAGACAGTAGATGAGTGTGAACTGCTGTTTTGAAAACTGAGCTCTGAAGGGTCGGACAGAAATAAGAAGTAGTTGATGAGGGAAGGGCCTCTGTCGGTGTATGTGTCAAGATGAGGACCTTAAGTGCTGATGAGAAAAGAGCAAAGAGGCTGCAAATGGAGGAGGCAGAGGATGGGGGTGTTTGTGGGTTTGGAGGCCAGCTGTCAGACAGGGTCATGTGATTGTCACAGAGGGCCATCAGTATGCCCTACTCTGGGGGAGCAGGAAGTGGGGCTGTGGCTGGGGGTCTGAGAAGGAGGAGAGAAAAGAGGTTTGCTGTTAGCTCCGGGAGAGTCTGTCACCAGCGCCTGGACAGGACTGGCCCGCGGGGTCTTCAGTGTGAGCACTGGATGGGTGGAGGGGTGTGGGGCTGGGAAGGGGCCCCAGGGGCAAGGCTGGGGCCGCGCTAATTCTGGATGTGAACTGCAGCTGGGCCCCAGGTGCCCAGTGACTGTCCTGGCAGCGTTGGGGGTTCTGGGGCAATAGGAGTAACCAGGAGTCAGGCTTTGGGGAGGGAGGACAATGATGAAGGCCCTGGGCCCTGGGCTGTGGGTGAGAGGTTGGGAGAGCAGGTTCTCCAGGCTTTGGAAGCCCTCCTCTTCAGAGCCAGACTCCTCTCTAGAGGGTGCCAGGATGGCACACCCTCCCCAGCACATCCCTGGGCCCCTGCCACACCTGCTCGGCATCTCTAGGCCTCCTTGCTCCCCGGTGAGATGAGCAGGAGGAGGTTAGACATCTCCAGGATGACCTGCTCTAATCTCTCCAGGCAATTTGGTTTGGCTGTGGTCAGGAGCTTGTCCAAGGTTGCATGGTGAATCCAAGGGCATTCAGGCCTCTCGCCCCTTCCTCCACCCGGAATAGCCCTCTGCAGTCGGTTGGGACCCCAGGTCTTCTCCAACCACCAATTCAGGCAGCAGGGCTGCGAAGTGCCGCTGGGGAAAGCTGAAGGAATGGCCACAAGGGGGCACCAGGACCCAAGCCAACCAGATGCTCCAGCAGAGACTGCTCCCCTGTGCCTGTTTAATTTATTTCAAAGGGGCGATTAGCCGCAAGGAGAATTTGAAGGTTTTTCATGGGGTAGGGCTTCTCCCGTCCTGGAGAGGAGGCGGGAGGCCCAGCTCAATGCCCAGTTCTTCCAGAGACCTTGGGCGAGTCCCAGCTCACGCTGTCTGGGCCTGTTTCCTATTGGTCAGTGGTGGTGCCTTCTCCACTGGGTGGGTGTGGGAAGTGGAGGGAGGGAGGTGGGTCCACCAGGAGAGGGCCCAGCAGTGCCTGTGTCTTCCCATCTCCACCCTGCAGTGATCTGTGCCCGGTCCCGCCAAACCCCTGCCCATGGAGTCCTTCATGAGCATTCCTGGTCAGGAGGATGTTTCCACACTGCCCTAACCCCCACACCCCTCTAGGAAGTCAGAGCCCTGACTGCTGGTGTGGAAACCGAGGGACAAGAAGCTGAATGCTTTTGAGACCACCTGCCTGAAAATGCCCACAGCAGGGGCAGCTGGCCAGGGCCTTGGGCTCTGTTTGTTTCCAGGCTCTATGAGCAGCCAGGAGCCAGAATCCCTCCGGGGACCAGGATTAGGGGCAGCAAACAGACTCATCAGCCAGTATAAGGCTGCTGCGTGGGACAGAGTGCTGAGCCCTGGGGCGAGGGTTGCAAAGTTTAGAAATCCCGAGAAGGGGCCAGCGATCTGCTTTTGTTGCAGTGGCCCCAAGGGGTTCTAAACCAGAACCCTCTGAACCAAAGCCATATGAGACCCCACTCTGCAGGTGAAGGCAGGTTGTCCAGGGCGCCAGGCTGGATGTGTCCCTGAGCCCGGCATGCCCATGTTCATTCCTTTCCTCCTTCCTGCAACATTAATTGCCTCCCACTCCCAGCGAGGCCACTGTGCCCACGGTGCTCAGAGAGCAACCACACCCCGTCCAGCCTCTGAGGGACTCACAGCCTAGAGTCAGGTTCCCACCTAGAGAAGACAGGGCCATGCGGAGTGTGACCAGAGCCATGACCTGGGAAGCTCAAAGGAAGAGTGTTCCAGACAGAGGAACCAGCACCTACAGAGGCCCGGAAGCGAGAGGCAGCACTGGAGAGAATGAGGTCTGGCAGAAGGGGAGGCTGTGATGGGAGGAGGGCCCGGGCTCTTACCTGGAGGGGCCTGAGGCCTCACTAAGACTTTCAAATTTTAACGTCTCACACACCCACTCTACAGCTGTCCTTTTGCTCTGAAGTCTTCCGCGGGCCTGGGGGCTCCCATGGCTGATTAACTTTGTGAGCCCAGTCCTGGCAGGGGCCCTGACACCCCCAAACCCACACCTATTGTTGAGCTGCCCCCATCTGGAATGCAGGTTGAGAGGCGCAGGGGTGAGTCTGCGATGGGGTGGAGTGGGTTTGGTAGTGGGAAGGGGTGACTGGGAACAGCTGATTTGTTTTAGAGTAAGAGGCTCTGGGCTGCTTTCTAAACTGTGGCATCAAAGGCTGCTTAGAAACGTGTATAGAATAAGGTGGAATATTATGGAAATTGTCTCCTCTGCTTTGTGGCCTGGAAGTTCACGGTTATTGAGAGGAATTTCCCCTGGTCCCATATTTCCCCCTCTTCGAAAGTAAAGCTTTTGGATCAAATAAATACAAATTATGGTCATACGTTTCTTCTGAACTCAACTGGCTTCACCAGCCATAGCATAAATAGATTGAACTTTTTTCAATCATTCCAGCATTAGAGGGTTGAGATTCAACATGGTAACGTTCCAGTTTTCATCTTTCCTGTGACCATGGCTTATAGTCATTGGTATCTGAGAGCTGTCTGGCAGTGGGGGACCCACCTCCTGTCCTAAGTTGGCCATGCTGGGGTCTTGGGCATGCCCCTTAGACTTAGCATCAGTATCTTCACCTACCAAGAGGATTAATTATATCTACTGCTCCTTCATTTTCACTTTTCTCAAAGTAATATAAACACATTGTTTTAAGAAAAAAAATCAAGGCGTATACAATGGACTGGAAACAAAAATCAACTATCCTCAAATTATCCTAGTCTCAAGAAGCCTCAATTCCAGTTCCACTTTCCAGAGGCAGCTACAGTCAGATCCTTGAAGCTATTTTCTCTGGATTCACTTCCACACTTCAGTACAATGTGTTAACTGCTATTTCTCGCCTCTTCACTTTGAGATATTTTCTGTTGGCTTCCTGGGGGGCAGTGACGACCTGGCTTTCTTCTGATGCTCTCACCACTCCCCACTTCCCCAAACTTCCAGTAGTTATAGCACATAAATTTTCATTAAATAGATATTCTGGATTTTTGTTATCATGACTATGTAAATATTTACTAATCCTAGTACTACGCTGATTAGTTTCTTTGCTCATACTTCTACTGTTTTCTGGAACTAATAACTGGGTTGTTTCCTCATTTGTCTAGTTCTCTATGTCCCTATTGCTCATTCTTCCCAAATCCTCTGATAGCCATGTACACCACCTCTCCGTAGCACTGTCCAAGCTGCCAAATGCGTCAGAGGCCCCGGCTCAGCCCTGGGCTCCCTCTAGCCCCGCTGCGCAGCTGTCCACTTGGCCGTGGCTTTGACCTCTCCTGCACTGGCTTCCTTGTTTGCAAGATCCAAATCCTTCCTCATTCTTGCTTTATTTCCTTAGTTCAGTGGAGCTTGTCCTCGGTAGCTTTTTGGAAAATGGTGCCTAGAAAATACTTTTTTCTGTAGTTGCCAGAAAATATCTTTATTCCACACTCATCTTTGATTATTAGCTTAGCTGGGCATAGAATTCTAGGTTGAAAATTGTTTCCATTCAGAGTTTCTGAGACTTGTCTCTACAGCTGTCTGTCTTCCGGTGTTGCCCCAAGAAATGCGATGATGTTCTGATCCCTTATCTTTGCACGGGGCTTCCTTGCTCCTTTTAGTCTCCACTTCCTCCTCCTTTTAGCACCCGTCCTGCAGAAGTTTTCAAGTGATGTGCCTCAGTGAGGCTCTTTTGTTTCTCCCTCATCCTGGGCTCTCAAATTGGAAGCTCACACCCTTCCATTGTGAAAATGTTTCTTACACAATAAGAAAACTTCATAACTTCCCTTCTTAGTTTTCTCTTTTCTCTCTTTTTGGCACTATTATTAGTCAGATATTCCTCCCCGGATTGATCTTCAAGATTTCTGATTTGTTTTTTCCTATTCCCTATTTCTATACCTTTTTGCATAGTCCCTTAGCAATTCCCTTAATGTTACCTTTTGCAGCTTCTGCCAAGGGTTTCATTTCAGGTCTCCTGCTTGTTGTTTCCGTTTTGCCTGCTGCATGCATTATTTGTTTTCTCAAGGGTTTCTGGTTTGTTTTTGTTTTGTCCCTTGGTAATTCTTATAGGCACTATAAACAAACAAAAAATGGAAAGGAGGCTGTGCACCTGATTTCAGGATGGAGGCACACTTGATTGTGGGCTCTACTGGGGTGATCTGCCAGCAAGTCAGCTTTTTGAAGAGAGAGTTCTAGAGACCAGTTACTCCAGAGAGGACTCTCTCCATCCTTATGTCCTGTAGTGGCTCAGCTGCTTGGATGTTCCTGGGTTAGAATCCCTCCTGGTTCTGTGTCTCTGGAGAATGAACCTTCATCTCCTTGTCTCCTGGGAGACGGAGGTGAAAGGCAGGGAGAGGACTAGCCATCTGACTGTAGGGTTGGGAAAGGGGAAACCGGGAAGTCTAACTCCTACACTGACTTTCCACTGGCCCTCTTCTTTTTAATCCACCCTTAGCCCCTACCTTCTTCAATAACTGGTACCTCTGAGTCCTGAGCATTGCTGGGGCTCTGTTCACATCCCACAGCACCCCACCCACAGATGCAGAGCTGCTTCTGCTCGGCTACTGCAGTTTCCACAGCCCCATCAGCCTCGTCTTTTGCTGGCTTTGCTCCTTTTCCCACGGTCTTTCTTATTTCTGTCCTGTCACCTTGATGGGGTTTTAGGAGGAGATGAGATCAATCCTTATCAAGGCTCCTTCTCCCATTGCACTTTCCCTGTATCGGGGAATCTAGGGAAGCCAGAGGAACATCTTCTTCCTTATGTCCATTAACATTTACTCAGTGTTTGCTCCTTCCAAGAGCCTTCTTAATCCTGTTGTTGCTGTTCAGTCACTCAGTCATGTGCGACTCTTTGCAACCCCATGCACTGCAGCACGCCAGGCTCCTCTGTCCTTCACTATCTCTCGGAGTTTGCTCAAACTCAAGTTCATTGAGTTGATAATGCCATTCAACCATCTCATCCTCTGTCGTCCCCTTTTTCTCCTGCCTTCAATCTTTGCCAGCATCAGGGTCTTTTCCTATGAGTCAGCTCTTTGCATCAGGTGGCCAAAGTATTGGAGCTTCAGCTTCAAAATCAGGCCTTCCAATGAATATTGATTTCCTTTAGGATTGACTGGTTTGATCTCCTTGCTGTCTAAGGGACTCTCAAGAGTCTTCTCCAGCACCACAGTTTGGAAGCATCAGTTCTTCGGTGCTCAGCCTTCTTTATGGTCCAGCTCTCATACCCATATATGACTACTGTAAACACCATAGTTTTGACTATACGGACTTTTGTTGACAAAGTGATATCTCTATTTTTTAATACACTGTCTAGGTTTGTCATAGCTTTTCTTCCAAGGACCAAGAGTCTGAATTTCATGGCTGCAGTCACTGTCTGCAGTGATTTTGGAGCCCAAGAAAATAAAATCTGCCACTGCTTCCACTTTTTCCCCTTCTATTTGCCATGAAGTGATGGGACTGAATGCCAAGATCTTAGTTTTTTGTGTGTTTTTTTTTTAATGCTGCGTTTTAAGCCAGCTTTTTCACTATCCTCTTTCACCTTCATCAAGAGGCCCTTTAGTTCTTCTTTGCTTTCTGCCATTAGAGTGGTATCATATGCATATCTGAGGTTGTTGATATTTCTCCTGGTGATCTTGATTACAGCTTGTGATTCATCCAGCCTGGCATTTCTCATGATGTACTCTGTATAGAGGTTAAATAAGCAGAGTGATGATATATAGCATTGATGTACTCCTTTCCCAATTTTCAACCAGTCCATTGTTCCGTGTCCAGTTCTGTTGCTTCTTGACCTGCGTACGGGTTTCTCAGGAAGCAGGTAAGGTGGTCTGGTATTCATCTTTTTAAGTAATTAGCCTCCAATTAAAATAAATAAATTTATATAAAAAAAGAATGGGGAACGCGGGTATGCCTGTGGCAGATTCATTTCGATATTTGGCAAAACTAATACAATATTTTAAAGTTTAAAAATAAAAAAATAAAAAAAAGAATAACAAAAAAAAAGAAAAGAATTTTCCACAGTTTGCTGTGATCCACACAGTCAAAGGCTTTAGCATAGTCAATGAAGCAGATGTTTTTCTGCAGCTCTCTTGCTTTTCTATGATCCAATGGGATGTTGGCAATTTGATCTCAGGTTCTCCTGCCTTTTATAAATCCAGCTTGTACATCTGGAAGTTTTGTTACAATATGTTATTTCATGGGATTCTTTCTACCACTCTCTGAGGGCACTTACAATATGCAGCTGGGCTCAGAGATGTCAGTGACTCACCTACAGTCACCCAGCGAGACCATCCAAACTCCTCAGCCAGATTGATAGTCCTGCATGATTTGGGCACACTGAGCTCTCTGGCCTTCCTCACTCCCCACTCCTGCCTGCTGCATTGGCGTAAATGCCCCCTAGTGCTTGGCTTACCCCACTGTCTCTCTCCCCCTTCCACGCCTTTGCATGGGCTGTTCCCCTGGAGAAGGAACAAAAGAGTTGCCAGAAAGCTTGCCTGTTAGGACAAAGACTACCCAGGCTCCCAGCGCCACTGTAAAAGGCCCCAGCTCACCTCCTATCAGCCCTTGTGTCCGTAAGACCATGTTTTCCCCGGTGTTTCTTTGCAGTTTCTTTAGAGACCAACCCTTGCCTTTAATTCTCTTGGTTTGTCTAAAAGGTTTGCTGTAGCACGAACCTGGGATGCACATGCTTCCCTGTCGTTCTCTTTTTTTGCTCGAGGAGGGTTGTTGTTTTTATAATTAATAACTCACCTGTTAGTTTTCGGTCTCTGAAGGTGAGATAGCTGACCAAGCAAGGGACAGGGTTGAATTCTGATGAGAAATGCAGTGCCAGTGGGAAAAATAGTAGATCAGTCATTCGGTGCTACTGCCAAGACAGTCACTTAATTAGTCTGCATGGATTCTGTCATCATTAAGAGGTTTAGAAGAACACATTCTGCACACAGGCTCTCTCTTTTTCAAAAATAATGGCTTTATTGAGATATAATTTACATGCCGTACAATTCACCCATTTAAAGTGTACAAGTCATTGGTTTTTAGCATATTCACAGAGTTGTGTAGCCATCATTATAATCAATTTTGGAACATTTTTATCACCCTGCTAAGAAACCTTGTTGATGCTGTGCTTAATCCAAGGTCATGAAGATTTATTCCTATTTTTCTCAGTTTTATAGTCTTAACTCTTTCATTTAAGCCTTTGACTCATTTTAAGTTAATTTTTAGATACTTCCCCTCCCTCCTCAAGCTCTTATTCCTGGATGAACACTCATCTATTTTCCGTCTCTATTAATTTTCCTATTCTAGATATTTCAGATAAAAGGAATCATACAATTCCCAGTCTTTTGTGACTGTCTTTTTTCATTTAGGATTTTTTCAAGGTTTGCCTATGTTGTGGCAGTATTAATACTTTATTCCTTTTTAGGGATGAGTAATATTCCAGTATATGTATATAACATATTTTGTTTATTCATCAGTCGTGGACATTTGGATTGTTTCGGGGGATATTATGAATAATGCTACTATACACATTTATGTACAAGATTTTTTTGTGGATATGATTTAATTTATCTTGGGTTTTTATTCTATCTAAGAATAGACTGGGGTGAGCCAAGCACTGGGGGTCATATGGTAACACTATGTTTAACTATTCAAGGGCTTGCCAGACTGTTTTCCACAGCAGCTACTTACATTCCCATCAGCATTGTATGAGGGTTCTGATTTGTTCCTATCCTCTCCAACATGTGTAATTATCTGACTTTTTGATGACAGCCATCCTAGTGGGTGTGAAGCGGTTTTCCATTGTGGTTTTAATTTGCATTTCTCTGGGGCCAATGATGTGGAGCATCTTTTCATGTGCTTTTGGCCATTTGCAAATCTTTGGAGCAATGTTGTTTCAGATCTTTTGTCCATTTTAATTCTTTATTTTTATCCTAACAGCTTTATTGAGATGTATATTACACATATTGTAGGTGGCGCCATTAAGTGTACATTTTAAATATTTCAGTGCATTTGTAGATATGTGCAATCATCATCACAGTCAGTTTTATTTTTATTTTTCATCTGCACAGCATGTGGAATCTTAGTTCACCAGCCAGTGATTGAACCTTCATCCCGAGCATTGAACATGTGGAATCTTAACCCATGGACCAATGAGAAGTTCCTTTTTGCCCATTTAAAAAGTAATTTATCTTTTTATTATTGAGTTGTAAAAGTTCTTTATGTATTCTAGATACAAGTCTCATCACATATATGATTTGCAAATATTTGCTCCCATTCTGTGAATTGTCTTCCTTTTTTTGATTGTATCCTTTAAAGCACAAACATTTTTCACTTTAGTGGCATTCAGATTATCTTTTTCTCAGTTTTATAGTCTTAACTCTTTCATATAGGCCTTTGACTCATTTTAAGTTAATTTTTGAATATGATGTGAGGTAGGGGTCTAACTTTATTCTTTTGCATGTGAATATCCAGTTGTCCCAGAACCCTTCGTTGAAGAGACTTTTCTTTCCCCATTTAACTGTTCTGTCATCCTTGTCTGAGATCAATTGACCGCAAAATGTGAAGCACTGTTTCTGAACCCTCAGTTCTATCTCATTGATCTACATGTCTTTCATTATGCCAGTAGCACAGTGTCTCAATTACTGTAGCTTTTAATGAGTTTTGAAATCAGCAAGTGTGAGTCCTCCAGCTTTGTTCTTCTTTTTTCAAGAGTGTTTTGACTGTCCTGGGTTCCTTGAATTTCTATAAGAGTGTTTAGATCAGATTGTCAATTTCTGGAAAGAATCCAGTGGGATTCTGATAGTGATTGTATTGGATCTGTAGATCAATTTAGGGAGTATTGACATCTTGACACTATTAAGTCTTCTGATCAACAAAAACATAGGATACCTTTCCATTTATTGAAGTTGTCTTTCATTTCTTTCTACAATGTTTTATAGTTTTCAGAGTACAGATTTTGTGCTTTTGTTAAATTTTTTACAAAGTTTCATTTTGGATTGTTTATTGCAGATGGGTAGAAATTCAATTAATTTTTGTGTATTGATCTTGCATCCTGCAACCTTGCTGGATTCATTTATTAGCTCTAATAGTTTTATTGCGGATTTCTTAGGACTTTCTACATACAAGATCATGTCATCTGCAAATACAGTTTCACTTCTTCTTTTCCAAATTGGATACCTTTTATTTGATTTCTTTGCCCAACTGCCCTTCCTAAAACGTCTAGCATTCTATAGATGTTTGTCAGGTTTAATGGTTTATAGTATTGTTCAACTTTTCCATTTCCTTGATCTTCTGCCTCGTGGTTCTATCCCTATGGAAAGTGGAGGCATTAAAGTCTCCAGCTACTACTGATGAATTGTCTGTTTCTCCCACCCATTCTTCCAGTTTTTGCTTCATATATTCTGGGCTCTGTCATTAGGGGCAATGTTTATAATTGCTATATTTTCTTGATGGATTAACTTTTCTCTACTGACATTGAACATTTTTTTTATAACCCATTTTGGACAGACTTTTTAAAACATCATCATTAGAACAGTGAGTCCTGCTTGGTCCCAGGAAGGAATATAGGAGCCACATCTCAGGCTTTGTCAGCTGGTCACTCTCCTCTTTCTCTTCTCCCCCAGACAACAGTTCCAAGCCTCCGTTTCGCTACCTTTAAAATAAGAGGATTGGAGGACTTCCCTGGTGATCGAGTGGCTAAGACTCCGAGCTCCCAGTGCAGGTTGCTGGTCAGGACACCTCATGCCGCAACTAAGACACAGTGTAGCCAAATAAATATTTATATTTTTTAAAAATGAAAGGATTTGGATTGATATTTGCTAAGGTCTTCTTTAGCCCTTTTTGGATTTGAGCATTCTGTAATTAGTATTTGCAATGAAAAGGGAAAGTGAAGTTGCTCAGTTGTGTCTAACTCTTTGCGACCCCATGAACTGTAGCCTATCAGGCTCTGTCCATGGGATTTTCCAGGCAAGAGTACTGGAGTGGGTTGCCATTTCCTTCTCCAGGGGATCTTTCCGACCCAGGGATGGAACCCGGGTCTCCCACATTGTAGGCAGACGCTTTCTCATCTGAGCCTCCAGGAAGGTGTCATTTATTATTTATTTTATTTTTACAATAGGTGTCATTTATTAAATGCTTACTGTGTGTCTAGCATTTTCATATATCTTATCCTGTTTACATATCTACAAGTAAGGTAGAGATTTTTACCCCTGTTTTACAGGTTAGGCAACAAAGTCTGAAAGGGTTGGAGGAAATTCAGAGACTAGGAATAAGCATGAAGAAGCAATAAATCCCACCAGCTTCATCTCCCAACGGATAAGGCAATGGCACCCCACTCCAGTACTCTTGCCTGGAGAATCCCATGGATGGAGGAGCCTGGTAGGCTGTAGTCCATGGGGTCCCTAAGAGCTGGACACGACTGAGCGACTTCACTTTCACTTTTCACTTTCATGCATTGGAGAAGGAAATGGCAACCCACTCCAGTGTTCTTGCCTGGAGAATCCCAGGGATGGGGGAGCCTGGTGGGCTGCCGTCTACAGGGTCGCACAGAGTCAGACATGACTGAAGCAACTTAGCAGCAGCAGCAGCATCTCCCAAAGACAAGCCACTCTTTAACTTTGGAGGTACATCCTTCTAGACATGAGTACATTGTTTTGAAAATTATTTTCACACCACATATTCTGCCTTATTTCACTACATAATGTTTCCAGAATATTGAGGGAAGGGTTTTCTCACAGTCAGAGCTGAACAAAGATGAAAGAGGCTGCCTCGGTGATAGTGAGCGTCTGTCGGGGGAGTGTGTGAGCACAGCAGTGTTCACACACGTGACAAGGGCTCTCCTGGGGGCTTTTTATGAGTCTGACTCCCACCCCCACTCTTCCTGCCCCGGACTGTGAGGCCATCCAAGGTTAGGACCAGGCTGAGTAATCTCATTTCCCTGTGCCCAGTTCGAGGAGACTTGGAGACAGTTTGATGAATTGATCAGCATGAGCCAAGGGACTCGAGAGGGAAAATGAGAAACAGCTGAGTCTAAAGTCTCTCTGGGCTGACTCTCTTGAGGAAAAGGAATTGTGACAGAAGTGTCCTGGTGTGGGTTCTACTCTTGGTGACAAGTCCCTGCTCGCCCCTACCTATAAAATGGAGGTTGAACTGGTTTCCCTTCACACCCATCTGAGATGGCCTGGGTGAAACTCTGGGCCTTGTTGACAGAAAAACCTTGAAGCTTTGGGATTCGAAAGTTGGGGACCATGTCCCACAGCGGGGCCTGAGAGCCACAGGGGTGAGTCTCCAGCCAAACTGGGCGTCTGTGCTGTGTGACACACTGAGTGCTCGTTGTGTGGAAGGAAGACTTGAATGACCTGGCCTCGAGGAACCCCCTGTCACTGGGAGATGAGATGCCCTAAGAAAAAGATCATGGAAACACTGACCAGCTTGGAGGGGCTGTGCATATCCCAGAGCCCTGGCTGGCAGTTCGCAAGCCTGTGCAGCCAGCCTCCACCCCTCTCCCCATTGCAGAGTGACCTGGGCAGGCCCCACTTCCCATGGTCTCTCCTGGCTCTGATCCTGTGACCCCATGTGCTCATCCAGGGCATTTGCTGTCACATGGGCTGCTGAGCATTCACCCTGCCCTGGTGCTGGGCACTGCCCTGTGGACAAAACAACGAAGGCCAACTTGGGGGACGCGGGACTCAGAGAAAGAGGCGTGATCTTAGGGTCCAGTAGCCCTGGTGCTCTGAGCTTGGATTACTTCTCTCTAGGTTGTCTGAAGAGTGAATGGGCTCCCAAAACTCCTGTTGTCATGACCAAGGCCTGAAAGCTGGGGAGACCAAGTAGGCTCTTTCTTGGCCCGTGGGTGGGTAGTGGCAGCCTAGACTGTAGAAGATGCCTTGATCTTGGAGGGCTGGCCTTGTCTTTGGGCAGCCAGGCCCATCAGCTGGCAAGGGTGCACTTTATCTCTGTTTCTGGCAATGGCTAGATTTCTCTACCTAATTATCAACCTACCCAGGAAGATGCTAAAAGCAGTGCTTATTCCTGGGCTTATGTTCAGTGGCCATCAAGAGGGCTCCATGGAGGGAAGTCTGTTTCAAGAGCACATTAAATGCACAGAGAGAAATTAAGAAAAGAGACATTTGCAAGCGATGGGAAGGTAGGTCACATTGGGGGTGGACCTACCTTCTTGGATGGACGGATGACTACTTGGTGCAGCTTCAAACTCTTTTTAGAACAAGTGATGTATAATGAATTACTCAACTGCCGAACAGATAGATTGGAGGCTTCCCCTCCCCTCCACCACTGTAGCTTTTCACAGTCACCAAATACGGCCGCATCTGATTTCTTAAGTCTTCCTCACCTCAGTGGAGTCATGGTTTTCCATTTTTCAGTTGAGGACACTGAGGCTCAGAGAGAGCATGTGACTTGTCTGAGGCTGTAAAGCCAAAATCTGAATGGAAGTCCCAGGCCCTGGGTAGAGAGGCTGGGGTGTTCTGACTGGTGAGGATTCTGCCCAAAACAGCATGAGGTAGTGAGAGATCTGCTCTAGAGTCCTGCAACCAGACCCACCACCAAGTTACCACGTGTTCCCTGCCAAGTCAGACCAATTCCTGGGCCTGAGTTTCCCACTTGTATTGTGACCCTTAGAGTTATGAGGAGAATGCTCAGGGTATTTATCTAAATGGGCAGTCCTCAGATGGACAAAGAGTTACATTTCCTGAGATCCTACTGTGTGACAATATCACCTCATGTAATCTGTCCACTAAGGAAGGGCCATTCTCCCGTTTTAAGGAGTAGAAGCCCAGACTCAGTGAGGCAACCTGCCCAGGGCCCCATTCTGAGCAGATCTGAGGACACAAGATCAATGCTCCAAGGCCTCACCATCTTTAGGGAGCCACGAACTTCCCAAGCCTCAGTTTCTCCATCAATAAAAGTAGAGCACTGGTGCCAGTCATATTCCAGGCCTCTCTGGGGCATGGAGGCACCTTGTAAAGCCGGGCTCCATGGAGACGGCGGCACAACACTCAGCGCCTGCCGGGGAGGGACGGCGTCCAGGCCCTGGGGAGCCTGTGCTCCTGGCAGCCCGCCCGGCGCAGGACTTATGACCTCACCCTGGGGCCACCCTCTCCCCCTCCTTTGCTTTCTAGCAGGAGACAGTCTCCCACGTCCCCTCTGGGGGCTCATCCCCACCCTCCCCTGGACCCTGATTCAGGTTGCTCACCGTCTGGTGTGGAGGCACAGCTGACCGGGAGGAAAGCTTGGGGGAAGGCAGACTGCCAAGCTTCCGTGAAAGCGCTGGCTTGCCCGGGCACAGGCCTTCCCAGTTGCCAAGCTGATCTCCTGTTCCCTTAGAGCTTTTTTTTTTTTTAATTTGTATTTATTTGTTTGTTTTTTGGGTCTTCATTGCTGCGTGTGCGCTTTCTCTAATTGCAGCAAGCGGAGGCTACTCTGTTGCCGTGTGTGGGTTTCTCATTGCGGTGACTTCTCTAGTTTTGGAGCACAGGCTCCAGGCTGCCCAGGCCTCAGTAGCTGTGGAGTGTGGGCTCAGTTGCTCCACGGCATGTGGGGGCTTCCCAAACCAGAGATCGAACCCGTGTCCCCTGTATTGGCAGATGGATTCTTATCCACTGGACCACCAGGGAAGTCCTCCACTGGAGCTCTTGATTCTCCAGGAGCCAAGAGGGCTGGGAGTGTCATTCCCATTCTCCAGATGAGGAAACGGAGGCCTCAGGCGTGAAACATTCAGTGGCAGAGGCAGGAGGTAAACTGGGGTTGACTCCCAAACTTGGGTTTTCATCTCAACTTGGCACGAGCCATCACCCCAGGAGTCTGGGGACAGCAAGGACATGAGTCCAAAATCTGGCTTGGCCATGTGACTCTGGGCAAGAGGCTTCATCACTCTGGCCTTGGTCTTCTCATCTGTAAAACGGAGATGACGATAGGACCTTCCCGGCAGGGCTGCGTGGAGACTAAACAGACAACACAGGTAAAGCAATGACAGTGCTCGGCTCCTGCTAAGTGACAACCATCAGCATGACCTCAGGACCAGCGGCCCCAGCCCCCTTGGGCCCTGAAGCCACTGGAGGCTCTGGGATGATCCCACTGTTAGGTTAGTGGAGGAGACTGCCCAGCACTAAGTGTCATGCAGGCGGGTAAGCTGAGTCTCTGAGCAGCACGGTGACCCACAATTCTCTGAGCTCCTGTTGCTGCTGCTCCAAGGCTTGGCTGCCCCTGAATGGCTCATTCCTGAGGGAGCTGTTGGGTGCATAGGTGGGTCAGGCTCTGGCCTCCCTGCCAGGGATTTGCTGAGCTGTTTCAAGCACAACCTTTCCTTCTCTGGGACTTAATTTCTCCTCTTGTCAATCACGCCTATCCCTCACCTCCGAGGGGCCAGTCTGACCCCTCAAAGCCTCAGTTTCCCCATCTGGAAAGTGGGGGCATTGATGTGATGCTCCCCTATCTGCGGCCTGGCTGCCCTCAAGCCTCCAAAGGACGACAGAAACTTGTGTGCTCAGCCTGCAGTCCCTGGGTCATCATTGCTCCTTCTCAGCAGCCTCCAGACCAGGTGTAGTTCCCTGATGCCCGGCTACCTGGTGGGGGAACATGAGGGAGTGGACAGCAGAGGCCCCATCCTGGCAGCCCCTTCCTGCTGTCCTGGACCTGAGGCCTATCAGCCCTGAACCTCTGAGAAAATATTTAGTCAGTAACCCAAGCCTTGGCTGCCTGCTTTCCCTGCAAATGTGCAATTAATCACCTGGACACACTCTGCCCTTAGTCCAGCGGCAGGGACAGCGATGCAGAGTGGCTGGCCCTGCTGCTGCCATGTGATAAGAGACAGTGGCTGCCACAGTGCCCAATACGGCCAGAGGGGCCTTTTGAATTTGTGCAGTCCAGCCCTTGACTTTGACTCTTTGAAGTCCAGGATGGCTTCAAAGCTTCCTGCACATTCTTGCCTGCACACCCACAGGGGTGGGGAGCTCAGTCCATCCCAAAGTAGTCCCTTCTGCTTTCAAGGGCTTGGCTTTTTAGCAATCTGAAGTCAGCCCCCAGCTCCATTCCTGGTATCCCAGTCTGCTTGAGGGTATCCAGCAAGCTAGCTCCCTCTCCCCAGGGCTCCTAGAGAGCTTTGGGGTTGGAGCCAAGGTCTCCCAAGCATCCTGTGCTCCCAGGCACACCTCGAGCACCTGCAGCCACCGTCAGAAATGAGGTAAGCAGACCTCTCCCTGTCCTGGCCCGAGCTCTGCACACACAGAGCTATACGTCATTGGCAAATAACCCAAATAAAGAAGTGTATGTGAGTGCTCAGCCGCTCAGTTGCCTCCAACTCTTTATGACCCCATGGACTATAGCCTGCCATGCTCCTCTATCCATGGGATTTTCCAGGCAAGAATACTGGAGTGGATTACCATGCCCTCCTCCAGGGAATCTTCCTAACCCAGGGATCAAACCCACGTCTCCTGTGGCTCCTGCATTAGCAGGCAGATTCTGTACCGCTAAGCCACCTGGGAGGCCCCTAAGAAGTGTTTATTAAATCCCAACTGTGGGCCAGGTCCTGTGCTGGGCACTGGGAACACAGGGCCACCAACGTGGCCCCTGCTGTGACAAGACAGTCACCCAGTGAAGATGACCTCAGGCCCCAGCCCCACCCCCATCAGGGCCCCAGCCTGGACTTGCCTCCTGTTCCTGTCCAGGCTGCCTGGCCACACCAGGGCTGCACCAGTGCTTTTCTGGAAGATTTCAAGCATAGCCAAAGAAGAAGAAAAGTAAAGTAGGCCCCGGAGAAGAGTGGAGTGGACCCTCCTCTAGCTTAACCTTCAATTCAAGGTGAAGCCATTTCCGTCGTCTCTACACCTCCCCTCTCCCAAAATTACGTTGAAACCTGGCCACTCCAGTTCTTCCTTGGCCCTGAGTCACCCACTAGACCCAAATCCAAGCCATGACCCTGTGGGGGCTCAGGCATGACCCTGCTCCTGCACGGACAGGACACGTGTCCGTGGAGGGAGGGAGCCCTGCACTGAGGCCGTCTCTTCACTGCCTTTAGGGGGCCCTTCTGCAGGATCCTGACGCACCACTGCTCCCAGGGCCCCAGGAATAAATCAAAGAAGAGCTTTGGCTCCACAGCCCCAAGGCTGATGAGGGTTGGCACCTCCTGCCCGGTTCACTTTCCGTTTGCATTTTCCCCAGAGACATGATCACTTAGGAACCTATAAATCCCTGGCAGGGCTGACGACCCAGGCAAGTATATAAATCGACACTTGTAAAAGCGTAATGGTCGCCTCTGGATGGCACAGAGGGGCGTGTGCCAGAGCTCCTCAGGCCATCCCCCAGCACCCCCACCGGGATCCCCACTCTGCCTGGCCTGACTCTCTTGGCAGCCTCGGGTGAGTCACCTCTCTGAGCCTCAGTCCCTTCCCCTGTAAAGGATGTTCCTTGCTTCACTTCCTTCCTCTGTAACATGGGGCCATTGCACTTACCTTGCTGAGCGCTTGCTGGTGTCTCACAAGCTCCATAGGAGCCATAAAGCACGGGCTGCAGCAGATTTTCTGGCAGGGTGTGTGCACAGAGCTCAGACTGGACCCAGGAGGCTGGGGTTCTCCCTTGCCAGTCACTGACCTTCTCTGTCACTTTGGACACATCACATCCCCACCGGGCCTCTCTCCTCATTTTGAAGATGAGGGGTTGGTCAGGCAGTTGACCTAACAAGTACTTGCTGTGGCCCTACTGTGTACAGGGTTCTATGCAGACAGGCTCGTGTTTCCTCACTCCCATCTCTGTTCCACTGATGTATGTGACAAACATAGGTTGAGCACCTCTGTGTGCCCGGCGCTGCCCTAGGAGCTGGGCAGTCAGCACGGAGGACAGGGCAGGACCTGCCCTCGGGGGCGAACGTGCCAGTGGGACCTTCCCCAGCTCGTTCCTCCACGGGCGCAGGTGGGAGGCAACGTCTCTGTTCAAACCTGGCACATCCCCCAACTCCTCCCTTGCCTGCAGCCCCATTCTCCATGCCCATTAGGCTGGACTAGGGGGTGTGGATGGAGGCTGAAAAGGGTTGCAGAAATGGAGTCTGTCTGGTCCTTCCTCCATCTGTGAAGGTGGGGCTGGGGTGGAGCGGGGGATCTCAGGGGGCCCTCTCAGCCCCGAGGGTCTGGGTCACGGGGGACCACAAGAGCCATCAGGAACAGAGGATGGAGAGGCGGGGGGAGGGGGTCCCTGGAGGACAGATCCAAGTATGCATCCACCATCAAGGGGACCCTGGGCACAAGGGGAGATACTGAAACCAATTCACCCCTCCTGGCAGGTGGAATTCAGGTTGAGGAGGGGGTCAATGCCATGGGCTCCTGTCCTGGCGGTAGAAACAGGGCAGCTGGGGCTGCAGTGGCAGAGCAGCAGGGGGCTGGGTCGCCACCCCCACTACGGGCACTCCTTCCTGCCCGCCTGGGTCTGGCTGCCTAGGACTCAACCAAACAGGCTCCATCTTGCACGGTTCTGGGCCTCCTGCCGGCTGCCCTGGGATGGAGAGAGCTAGGAACAGGCAGCGGCCTGAATGTGAGTGAAGGGGGAGTCACAGGCAGAGGGACCCGGAAACTCTGAAGTGGCCGGCAGAGAAGGCCGCCCCTCACTTCCACTGTGGGGCATCCATGTGGACAGCGTGGCAGGAGACACACAATGTGAGAGAAGCTTGAAGCAACCGGCTGGGGCCTGGCTTCCCATCGCAGAGGAAAACAATCATTGGCGCACAGGGCTGGGAGAGTCCACTTTCCGACAGGGAGATCCGAGTCAACACCACACCCCTCCACCAACCCCACTCCAAACACACATAAATGCTGCATAAAATAGTACTCGGGGGAAAAACCCAACTGGCCGCTCTCCCCAAAACCTCTTCCCACTGACCTCCTCTAGGCCTGCTTCTCAGCCCTCTTCTGCACCTTGGGCAAGTCCCCTTGGGCCCCTAGACCACAGAGAATCAGATAGGAGTGAGGAAGGAGGATAGGGAGAGAAGACAGCCTCCTTATCTGGGGTCAGACCTCACAGCTTAAAGAGAGAGGGAACAAGAGCATGGAGGAAAAACAGAAGCAAACGCAGTGAACTTGGAGGAGTGGAGAAAGGGAGGAAGGAGAGAATTGGAGGAGGAGGGAGGGAGGGAAAGGACGCTACGGAGAAATGGGAAGACAGGGAGAGGGAGCGGGGAGGACACAGGAAAGGGAGATGGGGGCCAGAGGGCCCCTGATGGGGACGGAGGCCAGGCGCTGTGGAGGTGGCCCGTCTCAGCGTGGCCTGGACAAAGGCTAGGGCTGCCGGGCGGTCTGCGTGGCTGGGCGGGGAGGGCAGTGCGGTCACTGTCTCTGCAGGCCTGTGGGTCTGCACTCTGGGTTCTTCTTAGGGAACCCCTGGGCTAACTCAGCTCCACTGCCCAGAGAGGATCCCCAGGTGAGAAGCACCATGCCCTCCATCTGACCCTGGTCCTCCTGGGGGTGTGGGGTGAGCAGCAGGTGTGCCTCCTCGCAGGGGCAGGAATCCCCATGCCCTCAGTGCCCCTCTGAGGCCGAGTCCCTGGCACAGGGGCAGAGCTCAGGAGGGGCACGGATGTTTTCTAAATAAAGGAGGCAGAGAGCCCTGGCCAGGGAGGGGCTCAGGTCCAGTCTCCCAGCGGGCTCTGCCCTGGGGTCCCACCTGCCGCTGTGCACCCTTAGAACTGGAGGGAACCTGAGGTCTCAGGCATCAGGACAGAGGGTCCCCCTGATGATGCCAGGAGGAGGATCAGAGGCTCCGAGGAGACCCCAGCAGGAGAGAGGAGCAATCCCTGTTCAGGGTAGCTCACGAAAGTTGTGACCTACGGAGCCCCATGGCGACTGGCTCCGGGCCCCCGCCTGTTCCCCAGTCCTGTCCTCTCTCTCTGCCCTTTGTTTCTCCTGCCTTTGTCTCCTTTTCTCCCTCTCTCCATCTCTCTGAAATTAAATGGGATCCAACTGCCAGCTCCCTGTGTGTTCTCCTGCTCACGGCTCGGCCCTTTTCATTATTAATAGAAATATGTTCTCATTGTACAGTTTAATTCTGCTTATCTGGAGTGGATTAAGTGCTCACAATGACAAGCAGTATTGATTCCTGAGCATCCCTTTTGCCATGACCTAATTAGTTCCACAAACCCAGTGGGGGATGGGACGAGGGGGCGAGGGGAGCCTGGGTGGGAGTCAGGAGCCCTGGGTCCCCATCACACATGCCAATGTGATGAGTGACATCGGGCCCATAGCTCCCTGTGAGGGGCTTGGACTGGCCTGCCCTCCGGGAGACTGGAGCCAGGAGAGGAGGAGGGGGCCAGGTCACCCTGAGTCTTTGAGGGGTCAGAGGGGTGAGAGCATGTGCTCTGGGGCCTGAGGCCTGGGTTTGGATCCCAGCTTAACTTCTGCTGGCTGTACTGTGAGGACAAGGGACTTACCTTCACCGTCCCTCAGTCTCTGCATCTGTAAAACGGGAGGAACTGTCAGTCTGGCTGTGGCAGTAAACACGTGGCCCTTGCAGTCTGGGGCACCTGAGGAGGGTTCCACGCAGGGATGGTACACAAGGCTGTGAGCTGGCTGTCAGGCAACAAAGTCAGGACAGTGCAGTGTCCTGACTTTCCTGAGAGTGGGAGTGATTCCAGCACCAGCCCTTGACTGAAGGGGAGAACGTGGGCCGTGTGAGAAGGCCCTTGACCTTCACAGGAAGACATGGGTCTCAGGGGCACACCCTCCCCCTCCCTGCCATGCTAGGCTCCTCATGGGGTGCGGACAGCCAGGAGCCAGCGGCAAGGGAGCCCCAGAGATCGGTCGGCCCTGGACAAGTGCAGGCAGAGCGTCCATCTGGTGTGAATGAGCTGACCCAGGAAGCACACGCAGGCCAGTGCAGAGCAGCTGTCACAAGCCCCCATGGATTATGGGGCGGGATCGGCCACGCATCACGGGTTCTGCCCCACTTGGTTGGGTGGCCCCTCTGAATCCTAGTTACGGCTCTTCTTAATAAAGAAGAGGTTGACTGGATCTTTGCATCCTGCTTAGCCTAAACTAACCATGCAGTACGAAAGCATGGCGTCCTTTTGACCTGGGTTTAGATCCCAGCTGCTCCTCTCACCTAAACTGGGATAGAAAGACCCTCCACGGGGCTGTTTCCCAGAGCACGGGTGGTGTGGGGTGGAGGAGAGCCCTGCACACAGTGGGTGCTCAGTAAGCATGACCTCCTTTGCTTCACTTCACTTCAGCAGTGACAAGGCAAAAATTTTCCTTGAGGATTTTTTTTTTTTTAAACCAGGTGACCTTCAGGGTGACGTGGTGAGACACAGGACACTGTTCAGACACCAGCACAGGCCCGGGCTGTGGGGAGGGAGGGAGGCAGGCAGCGGAGGGCGGCAGCCTTGTAGGAAGGGAGCCTTGGTGCACTCAGAGTTGGCCTCCTCTCCCCATCCTCCCGAGCTACTCAGGAAGCACGGGGCTCTGTGTACAAAGGAGGTTCTCCGCACTTCCGTCTTCAGGGGCCCTGCCTCTCTGCCCCTTGCCTGCCGGGGCTGTCCGGGCTCTGTCCCTGGAAGGCCTTGCTTGTTTACCTAAAGCCAGCCTCAGAAGTGAAGTGTGTTTTTCCACCAACCGAGGAGTCAGTGCAGAGAGCAAAGGTCTGGGTCATATTGGAATTCCAATTTCAATCCCAGCCTTGGTCTGCTTGCCTGCCAGCGGGCAAGAGCTTTTGCCTTTCATTGACGTCCTGGGACCAGTGCTGGTGTCCGTAAGGCCCACAGCACGTGGCGGGACCATGTGACGGGGTTCCCACACACAGAAGCCAGGGACCGAGCTGGGCTCCGCACCCTGCCCTGTTACGCCCTCCTCCACCGCTCTCCTGGTCTCAGCCTCTAGGCTGAATCACAAAGCAGCCCCCAAGTCTCATTTCCAGTTTTTAATGTTTTTCTTGTAAAACCAAAAATATAAAACTGGCAGGGGAATGGAAAACAAGTTCTGTACAATTTATATACACGAGGTCTGTGATTTCAAAACCATTGGGGAGACAAGAGGAAAGACACAGTCAAGGGATGTCACAGGTCACGGATCCTGACGGGCACCTCTGAGCGCCTGGCTGGGGCTTAGAGGCTCACTCGTGGCCAGACCCGGCCGCGTTCTGGGGAGCAGTGGCCTGGCTGCTCCGGCTGGCTGCCCCGAAGGTGGGAACAGCCAGCAGGTGGGAGGGTAGCATCGGCAGTGGAGGGCGGGCAGGTATGGCAGCATTCAGGTGTCTGTGTAGATGGAAGGGATGTGACTCAGGCAGTGGTCAAAAGCCCCATTAGGAAAGAAGCCGCAGTCCTCGGGGCCGCTGGACACGACGTCCTCAGATGACTGTGGTGGCAGCGTGGTGGGACACGGGGCCTCGGCCAGGGCCTCGTAGCCTGTGGATGTGGGGGACAGGGTCCAGGCTGGAGAACTCGCACCAATCCACATGCGAGCAAACAGAACACACCCGTCCATGTTCCCCCGCTCCCACCCACCCCCAGTACACCCTTGGTGAGGCTCACACCTGCCTCTGGTGTACGTGTGTGACATGTGTCCATGTCACAGAACAGTATACTGTTCTTAAACACACAGCCACACACCTGCACACAAGCACCTTCATACGAAATGGCCCAAACTTGCTAATACACAACCATGCACTCACATGTGTGCACACACACAAAGGAGGGATCACAGGAGGAGGACATGTGTGCACAGAGCGGGTGTGAACGTCAGCACAAACGCGATGTGGAGCACACGTGTCAGGGAGTTCCTTACACACACACGGCGCTCACACTGCCAGGAAGCACCCGTGCTGGCCCTACACGCACATGCATACACGTGCCCACACAGACTCGCCCCACAAACACGTGGAGAAGGAAGACATGTGCACACCTGGGAGCATGTGTGTGTGTGAGCAGGGACACACAGGCTCACATGCAGATGACCCACAGGTTTGTGTGTGCTCAGCTGTGCCTTGGTGCCCATCCCTCCACCCCCTGCTGCACGCCCACAGCTGCCCAAAGGGCCTTGGGACTGGGTACCAGTCTCCCCTTTGGCTGGTGTCCCCCATCCTGCCCAGTCCTTGTAGCTTCCAGCTGGATCTGAGCCCTGAGGCTGATCTGGGAATTTCCGTACCCTGCTTCTGATGCTCTTACTCGGACCAGGCCCTGTGCTCTGGGCCCGATTCCACCTGGGCTGTGTGCAGCCCTCCCCTCTCCCTGGGTTCTCCATCCCAACATGCGCAAAGCACACAGCACAGGAGTGGGAAGGAGGCAGGCAGGAGAGGCTTACCTGGGGCAGGTAAAGGTGCACTAAGGCCATGATAGCCATTGGGCCGCAGGGGGTTGAAGCCATGGGCCTCCCCCGCCAGTCCATCCCCACTGGCTGCCTGCTCGGCCGACCGGTAGCAGTCACCATAGGGGAAGCAATTCTGGATGGAGTGGAAGCTGCCCTGGTAGCCTGCAGGGGGAGGCGGCAGGGGCTGCATTCAGAGGGAAAACGCCCAGAGAGGGAGGAGGGGGCCGTCCCCCCGTGCGGCTCAGCCTCCCGCACTGGCCTGTGGCCTGGTGGGTGTGAATGGGAGGAGAGAGCCCCAGGCCAGAGGAGGTGCCGGGGTCCTACCCTGGAGCGAGCTGGGCAAAGCACTGTCACGTGGCTGCACCTGCCAGCAGTGCTCGCAGGGCAGGGACTCTGGGTCCTCCGTGCCTTTCTAAGATACCCCGTCACTCACAGTTCCTCCAAAGAGCCAGCCGCCCCACCCCCAGCCACTGCTACCCACGATGATCCCTTTGATGCCCGGTGGATGGGACAAACTCTTCTTCACCGCTCATGACAAATTTGCTCCTGGAAGAGACCCCCCTGTGAGGCAAACCGGGTCACCTGTCTCTCACCTTCTCCCAGTGTGGCCCTCAGTGCCAGCCACGACCCTCGGTGCCAGCCATCATTCCAGGTACCTGACTGCCACCCTGTGGGCCAGTGTCTCCTTCCTCTCATGCAGCCTGAGCAGGAGTCACTGGGTTATCTGGAAAGGGCCCCCTCCATCCTGACCAGAGCTTACCTTGAGGGCTGGGCAGAGGCTGGGGTGGAGGGCTCTGAAAGGGCGGGTAGGGCGGCTTGCTGGGGAGCGTGGGAAAGGGCTGGCCCCCTGGAGAATGGCTCTGGGAGGATGGTGGCAGTGGAGGTGGCCCAAGCCCCTTCAGTGGACTGACCATGGGCGAGAGGAGGCCAGGTCCCAACCTGGAGAGAAGAGAGACAGCCAAGGTTCATAGAGGTTGTCCGAGTTAGTCCCAGACACACAGCACTGACCTCATGGGTTCTGGTGAGCGTAAGATTAAATAAAGCAATGTAGACACAGCATCAGTATGATGTCAGAAACATTCTTAGCCACTCCGTGAATCATCAGCATTATCATCAAGATGAAGGAAGGAAAACCAGCAGTTAGGCCTGTTGTCCAAGTTGGCCTTTAGTCTCTTGCATGGTGTACTTTTATGGATTTTCTGTCTACATCTCTCGCCATCTCTCCTCTACTTGCATACATCCTGTGATGGGGGACTCACCACCTCCCTTTGTACAGAGCCTAAAGGACACTCACATTCTGAAATAAGACCACAGTGGCTAACAGTTGTTAGCCCTGAATCCAGCTGAGCCCCAGCAGGATGTCTAACCAGGCTGCACATCACTGGACACCAGGTCCCTTCCTTGCGCCGCCTTCCTGAGCCCTTGAGGTCTGCTCACACGAACCACAATGACCCTGGGGTCAGGGGGACCCTGGGCTGAAGGCTCACAGCCTCTGAACTACTTATGTGCAATGACTGCAGAAAAACGGAGAGTGTGGAGGTTCAGAGTATTTATTTTCTTCTTTGCATTAATGGCTATGTTGGACTGTTCATGTTAGAATACCCCATATACTCACTGCCGTAGCTCCATGTAACCTCTCCAGGCTAGCCATGCTGTCCCTGCCCACCCTCTAAGACTCGAGGAAGCATGACAGATCAGTGTCTTTCTCAAAACGGAGAAAGGAGATCTGGGGAGAGGTTGGTGGTCTTCACATCTGTAGCTCTGCAGGGTCCCCATCTGCCCTCTCTAACATGGGCCTCCTGCTGTCACTGCCCCTGTGGTGACGCTGCACTGTCGTCATTCCAATGTCTGGGACGCACACCCCTGTGAGTGCGCTGAAGACAGCAGAGGAGGGCCTCCACATCGGGACCCTGGTCCCCAGGCCAGGATCTGAGACACTGGAGGTAAGGCCAGCCTCCTGAAGTTAATGAAATGATCTTCTTCAAGGCTCCATGAGTTAACCGCCATTATCACCATCATTAATATTTCTAAGCCTGTTCTCACAGGGTCATCAAGTGGGTCTACAACTGTGCTCTATAAACTGTGGAGGGCGGTGTACAAGCCATGTGTCCTCAAAACCAGTTCTCCAGGCTGAGGCTGAGCCCAGGCGTGGCCAGGAGGGTGGCTCCTCCTCCCTCCAGCCTGCTGCGTGGTACCCTCCCATCTTATGCCAACCCCATGGTGGCACCCACACTCCAGCTTTGCCCCTACTTCCTGTCCATCCCCTCTGTTGGGATAGACCCCGCGGGGAGGGCCAGGCCCGGTCTTCTCAGTCACTCCCTGCTCAGCACCAGGCCTGGCACACAGCAAACAGCTGATAAATACTAACAAATGGGTTTCTGAATCACTCAACTACAAAATCCAGAGATTAACAGCACTGCAGACTTAAGGAGAACCAGATCTGAAGGGGAAAAAACATGCATTTTCAAAGTTTGTTTTTCCTGTCTCAAACCTGCCATAAATTCACATTTGCCACCTTCACAGCCAGTGAAATTAAACAGAACACGACTCTCTCCGAATGGACAGGGAGGCTGAGGTTCTACCCCTCTACCTGAACTCTAAAGGAAAAAGGATCGTCTGGAGCGCCTCTTCTGAGTCATGCAAATGATCCCTAAATCAAATATTTCTGCTTCAATTGGAACCTATAAAAATTAATAAAAACCTCACTGGCCTGGCAGACGAGGGCTTCATACTTCGTACATGGCTGGGGAGGGAAAAAAAAAAAAAAAACCCACCCTATTGGGCGTCTTCTCTGAGCCAGGGTAAATAAATTTGGTCATGAAGTCAGGCCCTCTTAGCATATTTTTGAGTGAATCAGATAATTCTGTCAAGCTATTTAACGTCCCAGCAAACCGCCAGGGAGCCACGAGTGGCCTTCCTTGTTGACTTTGGCAGGAAAAGGAGGCTGAAGGCTTTCCCCCCTTCCTCTCCTCTTCTCAGGGGCTGAAAAAAGAAACCCATTCAAGCTGGGCCCGGTCCTGGTGTCAGGCATGAGGGCCCTTCTCTCAGGCAGCCCCGGGGGAGCCTGGGCGCCTGGCTGGTGGGGATGGCTTGCCTGTCGCTCCCGCAGGCGCGGGTGGCCAGGCGGGCTGGGGGTCCCGTCTCAGTCTTGTCATCACTCTGCCTCTCACTGCAGGAATTCCTGATGGGCACTTACGCAGGCAGCAGGCAGGTGATGAATGAGGCGGAGCAGAGTGAGCAGGCCCGAGTGGGGAAAGGCTTCTGTGGTTTATTTGTCTTTGGTTGGAGATGTCTGGGGGCTGGGTGAGCAGGTGGCCTGAGCCGGTGGGTGGGTGGGTGAGGGAGGGACAGGAGGTTGGTGTCCATGGAGCCTGTACCAGCTGACACACACAGTATCAGGCATGTGCACCTGACCCTCACCACTTCCACAGAGAAGGGTATTCTAATGCCCATTTTACAGAAGAGCAGACTAAGGCTCCAGGAAGACTTGATTTTCTGGGTTCCCCTTGGTACTCCATCAGGCTGCCTCTTTGTGGCTCTTTGGCATCACAGCCAGCCTTCCCTGCTCCATGAACACCTAGGGCACTCCCTGCACGCCCACGGGTTCAGCTCTGACAAGCTCTCCTCTCCCCACCCAGCCAGACTGTCCTCAAGTCCCGCTCACTCCATGGGACTCTCGCCTGCTGGGGGTCCCTCCTCCCTCCCACCGGCGCTGGCTTGGGCTGCCATCCACTCTCTGTGGACACTGCAGTCCAGCCCCACACCGCAAGCTGTGTCTTCTCATTCCCAAACCTGACTTGCTCACTGCTCAACACCTTGCAGACAAGTCCTGTCACAGGCCTTGTGGTCTGGCCCTGGTGACCTCTCTCCTGAGGTCACCCCACATGAAGGTGCAGCTTCCAGAACACACTGAGCTCTCACCACACCTGCCCTTCCTCCCAACCTCTCCACTTCTACTTAACCTTGGAGGCCCCACATAGCATCACCTCCCGGAAGCCCTCCCTGACATATTCCCCCACTGCACTGGGTTCTCTCCGGCTTTCCACAGCCTCTTCTTTCTTCCCAGAGAGTTACTTGCCCAGTGTGGGAAATCCCTGTAGGTCTATCACAGGGAGCTTCACCAGGGCTGCGGGAATCAGTGGCCCCATACCAGGGCATCAGCAACTGGACACTGAGAGAACAGGTGAGTGAGTAGCAGGAGAAGCCCTGGACAACAAACTGGGTGATGGAATCAGGCCAGCGGCCCCAGGAACAAGCAGGCCAAGGCCAAAGCCAAGGCTTTGACCTTGAAAAGGAAGGACAGGGAAGGAGGAAGGTGATGGGATCAGGCTTCGGGGGACAAGTTTGCTCAAGTCCTGCTGGTGATGAGCAAAAGTAGCAGGAAGGGTAGGGGGAAGGGCTGTGAGGCTTCCCTCTACTCATTTGCAAGGAAAAGATTTCCCAAGGATTCAGTCAGTTCAGTTCAGTTGCTCAGTCGTGTCCGACACTTTGTGACCCCATGAACCACAGCACGCCAGGCCTCCCTGTCCATCACCAACTCCTGGAGTTCACTCAGACTCACATCCATTGAGTCAGTGATGCCAGCCAGCCATCTCATCCTCTGTCATCCCCTTCTCCTCCTGCCCCCAATCCCTCCCAGCATCAGAGTCTTTTCCAATGAGTCAACTCTTCACATGAGGTGGCCAAAGTATTAGTTTCAGCTTCAGCATCAGTCTTCCCAATGAACACCCAGGACTGATCTCCTTTAGGATGGACTGGTTGGATCTCCTTGCAGTCCAAGGGACTCTCAAGAGTCTTCTCCAACACCTCAGTTCAAAAGCATCAATTCTTCGGCGCTCAGCTTTCTTCACAGTCCAACTCTCACATCCATACATGATCACTGGAAAAACCATAGCTTTGACTAGATGGACCTTTTGTCGGCAAGGTAATGTCTCTGCTTTTTTTAATATGCTGTCTAGGTTGGGCATAACTTTCCTTCCAAGGAGTAAGCGTCTTTTAATTTCATGGCTGCAGTCACTATCTGCAATGATTTTGGAGCCCCCAAAAATAAAGTCTGACACTGCTTCCACTGTTTCCCCATCCATTTGCCATGAAGTGATGGGACCAGATGCCATGATCTTCATTTTCTGAATGTTGAGCTTTAAGCCAACTTTTTCACTCTCCTCTTTCACTTTCATCAAGAGGCTTTTGAGTTTCTCTTCACTTTCTGCCATAAGGGTGGTGTCATCTGCATATCTGAGGTTACTGATATTTCTCCCGGCAATCTTGATTCCAGCTTGTGCTTCTTCCAGCCCAGTGTTTCTCATGATGTACTCTGCATATAAGTTAAATAAGCAGGGTGACAATATACAGCCTTGATGTACTCCTTTTCTTATTTGGAACCAATCTGTTGTTCCATGTCCAGTTCTAACTGTTGCTTCCTGACCTGCATATAGGTTTCTCAAGAGGCAGATCAGGTGGTCTGGTATTCCCATCTCTTTCAGAATTTTCCACAGTTTATTGTGATCCACACAGTCAAAGGCTTTGGCATAGTCAATAAAGCAGAAATAGATGTTTTCCTGGAACTCTCTTGCTTTTTCAATGATCCAGCAGGTGTTGGCAATTTGATCTCTGGTTCCTCTGCCTTTTCTAAAACCAGCTTGAACATCTGGAAGTTCATAGTTCACGTATTGCTGAAGCCAACAATTAATACATTCTTCATTTCTAGACGATTAAGTGACCACAAAGGGAACCACATTGTATGGAGGAAAAGGCCCCCTTCCTGCAGGGGTCCTGCAGTAAAGCTTTCTGGACAGCCCCGGCCAGTGGTCACGGCTGCAGGGCCAGAAGTGGGGACAAGGCCTAGGTGGGCATCTATGGAGTGGGCAGTAGGGGCAAATAATCTGCTCACCAAACACAGAGTATAAGCCAAAGAGAAGTCAGGGTGAGGCTCCCAAGAAGGCTTGGGTGCAGCAGCCCAGCCCACAGGGTCTGGGTCAGGGTCAGGGGTAGGGGGGATGCAGCACCTTCCCGGGGCCACCCCCACTGGGGAGGCAAGGGGGCACGAGGTGAGGTGCCAGGAAGCCCCATGATATCATCCACCAGCTAGGATGTCTATGAGGCAAGGAGGAAATCGTGCCCAGTGAGTATCTGGTACACACAGTAGGTGCTGCATAAATGCTGGCTACTTTCATTATCAGTAACAACCATTTAGTGTGCGGGACGCCTGCCCTCACCTGCCACCCATGCAGGTGCCCATCTGCTGTCCCAGAGGAGGACTGGCTTGCTATACATACCCATCCCGGGTGCTCTCAGCCGTGGGCAGAGGGGACAGATGGTGGTGGGAACTGGTGGTGGCGTCCAGTGGGTGGTGCCTGGAAGGGACATCATGCATAGAGGGCAGGATGCTTGCTGCCAGCCCATTATGGGGGTTGATGGAGCCAGGATACATGCCTGCAGGGAAGCAAACAATTATCACTGGACTTTGGCCGCTCCCTAGAGATGGCTGTGGTCACCCCAGGAACTGTGCCTGCTTATGGAGACAGAAAGACAAGAAGGGAAACCAGCATTGTATTCCTAGATGGTTAGGAGCACAGACAGGGGGAGATAATGGCCCCACTGTGCTCTGTTCATGCTGCAGCTGAAGGGTTGTATGCGGGGCTGAGGTCCATGCTGAGCACAGAGGTGGACTGACATGGGGCTGTCAGAGGTGTGGGGTGGTTGGACCCTGTGAGTGTGTGTGTGTGTGTGTGTGTGTGTTTACTGAGGCAGAGGCAGATTTGAATGGAGTAAGCCGCCTCAAATCTCTGGAGCTGTTCTGGGAAAGAAGGGGCTTGCTCCATGTAGCCCCAGTAGACAGAGACCCTGGGATGAAGGGAAGCTTGAGAGAAGCAGATTGGACCTGTCTGTTCCTTCTAACAGGCAGATTTGTGGTAGGGTCACAGGTTGCCCTTGGAGAAAATGCACTGCTCTTCCCCAGAGGTGTGCGAGGAGAGCCTGGATGTCTGCCGTGAGGGGTTCCAGAGACAGGATGGCTGTGCTAGCTGGATGGCAGGTTGGCCTGGGAGACCTGGGAAAAGGGATGCCACAGACGGTTGTGTAGGATGTACACTGTACAAGGGTGTCGACTGAGCACAGGTGTCAGCCATGTTCGAGTCTCAGATTCTAAACCTCTGGAAGATGCCTGCAAGAGGGAGCACCTTTTACTACCAAAGGTCTTTCCCTTGTTAAGAAGACGGGTCGGATAATGAATCAAATGGGGGACACACGTTGCCCAGGACAGGGGGGTCAACGTGTGTCATGACTGACACATGTCAGTCACATGTTGCTCCAGGGACCCCACTGAGGGCTTGAGAGTACTGACCAAGGCCAGCGCTTCCCAAAGACCTTCACAAGGAACCTGAATTAGAGAGGAAAACAAGCCCCTTCTCTGGGACTGGAGCCTGAGGAGGTCACACCAAGAGTTGCAATTTTTTGATGTTCCCTATTTTATCTGAAAAAAATGGGGCCAATTTGCACCCCCTTTTTAATCTGCCACATTTACCGATTTTCATAGAAATTGACATCATTTTCCCAGAAATCAATTCAAGCTGATGCCCTGGGAGGACTCTGTGGACCTGGGGACCGGGCCCTGAGCTGCACTGAGGCTGCATCAGGTATTCAGCCGTTATATTCTGAGTGTCATTCTGGTCATCCTGGATCCACACTCAATGCTCTCAGCACCTCATGAGGACCACTGGAAAACAGACCACACTCTTTTCAGGGGTGGGGGTCAAGGAGGAACTTTTCCTTTCTCAGGTGGTTGGGGTCCCAGGCCTGTGAGTCAGGGGACTACTACCAGGAATTGAGCAGGACAAGGGCAGGGATTGCAAGCTCAGTGCCTTAGGTAGCACAGCAGGGAGCAGAATGAGTGGCCTGGCAGGGGATAATGACAGGGAGTGGTGGGACTATGGCACCGCAGTGTGTAGACCAAGCAGTCTGCAGCCCTGGCCTAGAGTTAGAGCGATAGACGTTCAATGGAAGGGTTATATTCGGTGAAATTCTACTCCTACAATAAATGCGTTATTACTGACAACAATTCATTAAGAATATACTATACGTCAAGGTCTTTCCCCACACCATCAAGTTCAAGCATCTCAACAACTGTCAACTGGGGCGATAACATGATCTCATTTTAAGATGACGTCTTAAGAACTTCAGTAATTTGCCAAAAGTCATGCAATGGGCAGCTAATCAGTCCTCCCAAATGACACCAAGACAAAGTTCATTTAAAGTTAGGCTCCCGTTCAGGCGCTGGCCCGTCAGGCGAGGGGCCTCTGGCGCAGGCTTCGCTGCCAGGCTGTGAGACCCAGGCTCTGAATGGGCTCTTGGGGGCCCCCTGCCTCTCAGCCCCAGTCCCTCCTGGCCCCTGTCTCAGGGATCTCGGCTCCCATGGACACCACCACCCACCCGCCCATCCGCCTCCTCCCTCAGCCGCACACCCCTCCCAGCTTGGGCAGGAAGGCGCGGGAGGGGGCTTCTGCAGACGGGGCCTGACTCAGCGCTGCTCCTGCCTCGCTCTACTCACCACTCTCTGTAGCACCTCCTCGCCTGCCATCTTGAACCAATCTGGGGGCCTGACAGTTGGGAAGGCCTAGAATCCTGATAAATCCTGCTCCCTTTCCCTCAGCCGTGCTGACCTCATGCTTCTCACGTCCTCACTGCCCATCTCGTTACCTGGGGTGGCTTGAAGGAGGCCTGCCGGGGAAATTCCTGAGGGTTTCCTGTGAGGAGAGCTGGTCCTTCCTGATGAGGGGCAAGCTCAGGGGAGCTTCACATAGTCAGACAGCGAAGACTGGAGGCCGCTCTCACCAGCCCCTCCCCAACCTCACCCCTCTGTTCTGGACTCTTCTGTCCACACTTTCCCCTGCCTTTGCCCGGCCCCGGTCCAGATGCCTCCCTGTCCAGCCCCCTGAGGGTAAATATACGGTGGGCGACCGAGTGTGTGAACCAGGCACGTTGAACATGCGGACAGACAGTGGGCAGGAAGGAGGGAACCACCGTTATCGTAATGAGCAGGCTGGCCCGTCCAATCTCTCCCCAGAACGCACCACTTCAGGCTGTAAATCAGCGTCATCAATCATCAGCCGTGAGTGCTTAACCTCTGGCCCTAACATCTGTTCCCAACTGTGCCTGAGGCATCCGCTGCGGGGTCTGCAGGAGAACCTGACGGCCCCAGGGGGACCCAGGACTCCTGAGCTTGCCTGGCTGGCCCTTTTCTCCCCGCTGTGCTGGAAGTAGCTCAAGGACAGAGACCCGCACAGAATCTGGAACACAAGAGGTGCTCAGTATGGCAGGGTGGAGCAGAGGACCCTGGCGGGTTACAGTGCGTGGGGTCGCAAAGAGTCAGACACGACTGAGCACACGCGCATGCGCGCACACGCACACGCACACGCGCATGCGCACACACGCACACGCACACACACACACGCACCATGGCAAAGGCAGCAGACAGCTTGTTAAGGGCATGGCCTGCAGCCAAATGGCCTGGATTCAAATCGGCCTCTGCCATTTACTAGTTGTGGAACCTCAGCAAAAAGTTACTTAAGCTCTCAAGGCTTCAGTTTCCTTGTCTGGAAGAGAAAGTGCATGCTAGTATGTACTTTATGAGGCTGACATGAGGATTATGTTAGTTAACACATACATGTACAGTCCCTAGAACAGCTCCTGGCATATATTCAGTAAACGATGGCTTTTGCATTATCACGAGATGGATGAGTAAACAGCTACTCTTCTCCTTCACCGTGAGCAACAATAATAATGATAAAATTCTCCATCACACTGGTTTTATATAATTATGTGATCATATCCACAATCACATTTGCTGTCACAGCAGATTGCTGGGGAGGGGTGGGGAACTCAGGCTCAAGCAGCAGAGATGCTGCTGACCCACTGCTAGAGCAGGCCTGGGCAGGCTTCGTGTTACCCCAGTGCCCCTCTCATCCACAATGCCGCCTCAGAGACTCTGTTTCTCATCTGCAGCATGGGCTCACTGGGGACTGGATGAAATGATGTTGGAAAGTGACCAGCCCGAGAAGGTGCTCAAGAGATGTTACTGGTCCTGACTGCTCTCCCCGGGACAAGCCCTGGGCTAGTACCTGGGAGAACAGGCTTCCAAATCGGATCTGTTGCTGACCTTCCTGGATGACCTTAGGCCAGTCTTTTTCCTGCCCAGACCTGAGTCCTCCCATGGTGGAAACGATGCAGCTGTAGGACCTCTGACCCTCTGTCCCAGGGCAGCCATTGTTAACCAGTCCCAGCCCTCTTTCCTGCTAAGCCTCAGAAGCCTTCTCAACACAGAGCTCCAGCCCCAGGCAGCTGGCGTTTGAGACACAAACCTTCATCCCTAGATTGGGTCAACTCTAGGGCCTCTTCCCTACTAGCGTCCCTCTATTTTAGCAACTCTGACCCTAAGAGCTGCAGCCATGGCAGAAGGGACCCCTAGTTGGAGGCAGGTGGGTATGGTCCCTCCTCCATGGACCCATCCTCCTGGGGTGTCCTCATCCTGTGGATCTGTCTGAGCACAGGCCCTGTGTAGGGCTACCTAGAGAAAGGGAAAATACCTTCTTTTCCCAAGGCTATTTGGTAAGTGCTTTGATGGAGTTTTAAATATGCTACAACTTTAAGGCTGAGGGGGAAGAATTTTAAAAAACTAGAAAATAAAAAATGTTTAAAATAGTTGGGGTAATTCAAGAACTCCCAGAGGATGGGAAAAGCTTTCTGCTCTGATACTGTGGTTTCTTCGGGGTGGGGAAAGGGGCAGAGCACAGGAATTGTCAGCTGGAATCCACAGGCTACACTGCCCTTTGCTGGGCTGGGTTCCCAAGAAGCCAGGAGTTCCTGCCGGGGCCTGAGACCTGCCCCGTGGCTGCTGGCAGGGGCAGGCACGCTGCCTCGGCTGCACTGGAGGCTCTGAGCATCTAGATAGATGGGTGGCAGGGTCCCAGGGGTCTAGGGGGGGCCCTATCTTATGATGAGCTGGAAGCAATTACAGCCAAGCTGCCCATCCTCTCAGAGCTTCGGTTTTCTCTTCTGAAGTAAGGAGTCGTGGTGGGGAGTACATGGGACTTTAAGTTGGGGCCCAGGCATGAACCCTGAGGTGGGTCCTGAAGAAAGTGCAGGACCTGTCATAGTGAAGGTGCAGGGAGTGGAGGCTGGCAAGGTGTGTACAGTGGTTCCCAGGCAAGAGGGAGCCTGGTGTGTTCAGGGAACCGCATCCAATGTGCCAAGGTTGGGGCAGGAGGCCATTAGGAATGCCTAGGCCCCAGGAGGCCTGGGCGGAGCCTGGGCTTCATCCCACAGGCAATGGTGAGTCAAAGAGGAGTGGGTATGAAGGAACGTACACCTGGGGAGACAAGCTGCCTGGGCAATGAAGTTCCAAGGAGTGGGCACCTCCAGCAGGTTGTGCCCACATGGCCCCTGTTGCTCATGGAGCACGGCTGTCTGCCTGCAGGGCTGGGTGCAGAAAGGGCCCCCCCGGCCCTGCCTCCCCGCTTGCCTACCTGGGAGCAGTTCCTGGCCTAGGGCGCGGCCACCCTTCCCGTCGCTGGCAGCCAGCTGTGTGGACGTGTGGAGCTGCTGCAGGGCCAGACACTCGGTCAGGATGTCAGCCTCAGCGTCAGGGCCCGTGTGCAGCTGGGGAGTGAGCAGAGGGAGAGAGAGGGTTAGCACAAGATCACCTGCCCACCAGCAAGTCTCACTCTAGGGGACAGGGCAGGAAGGACGGTGGCTCCAGGGCACGACCCCTCCTTCGCTGCCCCTCAGTTTCCTCAGCTGTCAAATGGAGCTAATTGTGGACACGGTGAGAGTGGCGTTAGTTCAGGGCTGAGAAGCAGATGCTCAGGCGAGATCGAGCATTCAATGATTTTAATAGGTGAGGGAGAGCTGGACGTGCTGGGAAAGCCACCAGACAGAAGGAAGAAGAGGGAGAGAGGAAGTTGGTGGGAGCTTCCTAGACTGGGAGCCCAGGGACCAGGGAGTCCTCAGGGCGCCTAAGTCTGCTGGAAGTCATTGGAGTCCCAAGTCTCCCAGGAAGGGGTCTGACTTCACATCCCTGCAGGGCCTGCCAGGCTCCATCATTAGCTGGGAGCCTCCGCCAGGGGCGTGGCCTTGGCACAGATGCCAGGAGGGCATCAAAGTGCAGCAGCTGGGCCTCCAGGAGGCTGGAGGTCTGTGGGGCTGGTTCTTGGGCCACGGCTGGGCTGACTGACACCGGGGGAGTAGGACACAGTGAATGTGCAGTAAGTGTCTTTCCCTCCTTCCTCCCCACTCCCATCTCCCTTCCTGGCACAAAATGCAGCAGAAACAGTCCAGGGCTGGGGACAGAAGACCTGGACCCAAATCCTGCTCCATTTCTTCTTACTCCCTGTGTGACACTGGACAAATAACCTCTCTGACTCTCCCTTCCCCTGCCGTACCGGCCAGGCTGCTGAGAGGGGTGACGAGAGGACAGGTGTGAACAATGGTTGAAGGTGCTGGGTCAAGGGCTGGCTCACCCCACTGGCCGACTCCCCCTCGGTCACGTGACAGTGGGGCCGCTGAGTCGGCACCTGGCCTTGAGGGTGTCAGCTAACAGCACACTGGGGCTGGCAAGTCTTTGGCCAATCGTCCTTGTCTATCCCTAAATATAGACTTGAGCCTGACCCCTCAGAACATCTTCACATCTCCAATTGGGACCAGACGGGCACAGTGGTCCTCAAGTGATGAGGGGGGTGTGCACTGGGATGGGAAGGGTTCCTTCTGCCAGGGAAATCCCAAAGCTGACCATCAGAGTCCTGAAGATTGACTCGTCCAGATCCTCATTTTAACTGGGACAAAACCAACCCAGAGAAGGCAAGAGCCTCATTGCATGCCACACAGCAGCCGGGAGTTAGCCCGAGGGTTTTTCCACCCTCCCAGGCCAGCCGGGCCAGCACCCAGGCCCGGGGAAGGCATGCCTAGCCTCCCGAAGGGCTCTCGGCTCCCTGACCCAGCAGCTGTTTTCCATGTAAATTAAGTTTCTGGCAAAAGAGGGCCAAGGCATGTTCTTGCAGACCGCAATGTCGATCGGATTAGGAGCAGCGGGAGAGGAGAATTAAGGAAGAAAAGCATTTCTAATTCTCTCTGAAACGCAGCAGGGCTGCCAAGGAGCTGTCATAATACAAGGGTCGCTTTACCCAGAAAGATACATCATCCCCGATGGCTTTTAATGGATGCTTATTGTTGGGAAGTTTGCAGATCTGCGGCCCCAGGTCCCAGGGGCTCAGTGCAAGCCAAGCATGGGGCCTGGGAAAACCAGGGCAGGATTCTGGTCCTTGGGCATCAGTCTGCTCGGGACAGAAGCCTCCCTGGCGTGGAGCCCGGGCCGTTCCCTGTCCCTGCCCAGGCTCCTCAACCTGAAAGCAGTGGAGAGAGCTCATGCCCTGGAAGCAGATGGGTCTGGCTCTGTCCCTCCCACACCACACAACCCTGGGCATACTTGTTACCTCTTTGAGCCTCAGTTTCCACATCTCTAAAATGGGGAGGAATCTCCCACTTCCTAAGATTATGGTGAGGACGTCTATGGGGTCGCACAGAGTCGGACACGACTGAAGCGACTTAGCAGCAGCAGCAGCAGCAGCAGCAGAAGATGAGATACAGCCTGTGAAGCACCAGATTCATCCCTCCCTCCTCAGGGTGAATGTGGTTGTGCTGTGTTCACCGCAAGCTGACAGCACATGCTGTGACCACGCTCCTGCTCTGCTCTACAGCTTCCAGGGGGCTCCCGAGCCAAGCTGTCCCCTCTCCATTTTCTTTGCTACTGAGGTCTGCTTGCTCCTAGCAGCCCATCTCTGCATACCCCTATCCCATGGATTATACAGCAGTCGACTTCTCCAGCCTCTAGGCCTTTTTCTGCCCTATTTACACTGTATCCACAGTTCTGAGAACACTGCTTGGAGACAGGAGTTGCTCCTGAATCCTGCTAAACAAATTAATGGCTCTTCCTGCTCTGTCCTCCTCTGTCACGCTGATGGCCCAAGACTGGCCTCTGGTGTTTCTCTCCGCCCGACACACACCCTCCGGCACTCCAGCATCTGTGGCCCCACTGGTCCTCGGGAGATGTGGCTTCAACCCAGCCAGGTAAGGTCCTGCCCAGAGTCGCAGTCCTGTCCCTCCAACCGCACTGGGTCCCTCAGACGCTCACACACCTCCTGTCCAGAACAGAACCCGCTGCTTTCTCCTGCAAGCCTGCTTCTTTCTCAGATTCTCTATCCTGGTGAAGGGGACCACCGTCCATGCATCCTGCTCCCCCAACCTCTGACACTGATGCTCCTCCTGCCAGGCACCCCCAACCCAGCCAAGCAGTCACCAAGCCCAGTCCCTCTTCCTCCCCTCCCCCCCCGCCCCAGGTCAGCCCCCACCGCCACCCTCCATGTCTCTCCTGCCCCCAGCAGTGGCCTTCTTGTCTCAAATTTCCCTCTAACCACCTCGACCCATTCTCTACACAGCCCCCAGCTCCACCTTTCAGGGTGACGTGTCCCATCTCTGCCTGCAACCCCTCGATGGAACCCCCATCCTCAGGACAGCCCTGCCGCCTCCGCAGGGCCATCCTGTCACCCCACCCCCACAGCCTCCCCTCCGTGCCTCGCTGCTCAGCCCAGAGTCAGGCAGGGACTGCGTGAGGCTGGCCCTCAGACAGTTTCAAGCTTCTGTCACTCTCTGGGGCCCCACCTCCACAGGCCCAGTGCTTACTCCTTCTTTAAGACTTAATGACAACACCTCCTGACTTCTGTTCAGAACTTTTACTTTGGGTCAAGTACTGGTCAAAAAACCCTTGACATAGATTTCCTTGTTTAATCCTCATGACAACCCTTAAAAGCAAGTCCTCTATGCCCCATCTGACAGCTGAGGACATGAAGGACAAAGGCACTAAGACACGTACCCAAGGCCAGGGTGCCAGTAGCCACGAGCCTGCACACCACTGCCCCAGCCCCAGCCCCATGTCGCTTCTTCCATGACCCTCCAGCTCCCCGCCATAGGCCCCAGCCCCATGTCGCTTCCTCCATGACCCTCCAACCCCCCTCATAGGCCCCAGCCCCATGTCGCTTCTTCCATGACCCTCCAGCTCCCCCCCCATAGGCCCCAGCCCCATGTCGCTTCTTCCATGACCCTCCAGCTCCCCGCCATAGGCCCCAGCCCCACGTCGCTTCTTCCATGACCCTCCAGCTCCCCGCCATAGGCCCTAGCCCCATGTCGCTTCTTCCATGACCCTCCAGCTCCCCTCCGATAGGCCCCAGCCCCATGTCGCTTCCTCCATGACCCTCCAACCCCCTTCATAGGCCCCAGCCCCACGTCGCTTCTTCCATGACCCTCCAGCTCCCCGCCATAGGCCCCAGCCCCATGTCGCTTCTTCCATGACCCTCCAGCTCCCCCCCATAGGCCCCAGCCCTTTTCCGGCTCTCTGACTGCTTTCTGCACACATCTATTGCGGTCTGTGTCATATTGTGTCGACTTATCCCTTCATGTGTATCTGTCTCTCACTGCCAGGTCCCCACTGAAGGTAAGGACCATGGTTTTTATTTTTGCATCCTGAATGCTGGGAACATCAAATGTTTATAAACGAGGCCTGGGCAAATGGATAAGAGAGGAGCTGGTAGGGGGATAAATGTCTTCTGGCAGAAAGTGAGGAAGTACAGACCTCCCTCAACTTATAATGAGGTTATGGCCTCATAATCCCATCAAGGTCTGAAAATATCAAAAATCAAAATTGCATTTAATACACCTAACCTACTGAATTCAACATTCAAAAAATGAAGATCGTAGCATCCGGTCCCATCACTTCATGTCAAATAGATGGGGAAACAATGGAAACAGTGACTAACTTTATTTTCTTGGGCTCCAAAATCACTGAAGATGGTAACTGCAGTCATGAAATTGAAAGATGCTTGTTCCTTGGAAGAAAAGCTATAACTAACCTAGACAGCATATTAAAAAGCAGAGACGTTACTTTGCCGACAAAGGTCCATCTAGTCAAAGCTATGGTTTTTCCAGTGGTCATGTATGGATGTGAGAGTTGGACCATAAAGAAAGTTGAGTGCCGAAGAATTGGTGCTTTTGAACTGTGGTGTTGGAGAAGACTCTTGAGAGTGCCTTGGACTGCAAGGAGATCCAACCAGTCAATGCTAAAGGAAATCAGTCCTGAATATTCATCGGAAGGGCTGATCCTGAAGCTGAAGCTCCAACACTTTGGCCACCTGATGCAAAGAACTGACTCACTGGAAAAGAACCTGATTCTGAGAAAAACTGAAGGCAGGAGGAGAAGGGGCTGACAGAGGGTGAGATGCTTTGATGGCATCACTGACTCGATGGACCTGAGTTTGAGCAAGCTCCGGAAGTTGGTGATGGACAGGGAGGCCTGGCGTGCTGCAGTCCATGGGGTCGCAAAGAGTTGGACACGACTGAGTGACTGAACTGAACTGAACCTACTTAATACCATAGTTTAGCTTCCCCTACCTTAAATGTGCTCAGAACACTTACACAAGACTACAGCCGGTGATTACCTCAGGCAAAGACTGTCCTAAACAACGTGCCGAATAGCTCATATAACGTACTCCCGGAATAGCTCACTTCCAAATAGCTCACTTCCAGAATACTGTACTGGAAGTGGAAAGCAGAATGGTGGTCTGCGAACAGAATGGCTGTGAGTGTATCAGTTGTTCCCCTTTGTGATCGAGCAGCTGCCTCTGCCCAGCATCACAAGAGAAGATCCTGCCCATCACAGACACGGGAGAAGATCAGACTTCAAAGTGTGGTTTCTACTAAACTTGTGAAAATACCATCGTACCATCGTAAAGTTGACAAATTGTGAGCTGGACCATCAGAAGTCAAACCACTGTTAAGTCACAGAGAAGATAAAACTTCAAAGTGTGGTTTCTACTGAACTTGTGAAAACAAACCACTGTAAGTCATGGACCATCTTGACACTTGGGCTGGTGGGAGGCAGACGGACGGTGAGGGACAGTAGCACCCATGGGTGTGGAAGGCTGGATACATGCAAGGAGTGTGACCTTTACCTGTCTTGATGCTGGACAGGAGGCTGGGTGGGGTAGGGGGGGTTGTCTGCAGAGATGGGCCTGGAACGGAGCCCTCTTACCTTCTTACGCACCTGCTGCTCTTTGGCTGAATGGGCCTTCACGTGCTTGCGGAGGGAGCTGGGGTCTGTGTAGCGCTTGGAGCAGCCAGGGATCTGGCAGGCGTACGGCTTCTGTAACATCAGAGGGCAGAGGTGGGGTGAGTGGGGGGCCATCCACCGGGCCGTACGTCCTGCTGTGTGGCTCGCATCCTATCCCTCCCGCCAGGAGGAGTCTGCCTCAGGCCTGCCCACGGGTAGGGGGAAGGTGCCTGGCCTGGCAGTGAAGGAGGCCTTTGTGTCTCCACTCTACCCTCATCCTGGGACCTCTGGTAAGTTGCCTCCCCTCTCGGACTCTCACTTTCTCCTCTGCAAGATGATGGGGCCCCCCAAGTTCTAAGACTTCTTCCAGCTCTGACACTGGCTCTGAGAAAAGAACACCCTTTGTGGCTCACAGCTGCAGAGGAGCAGCAAGTGAACAAGGATTAAAGTGAGGGGCAGAGGGGCAGGAGGAAAAGGAAGAACAGGCGTGGGGCACAGCTCGAGGCAATGGGACACAAACGTGGAACCAAGCTGGAGAGCGGCAGGCCCAGGCTCGGAGCCCCTGACGAACCTTGCAATGGGTCCGGGGTCCCCAGACTGGTCCCCAGGCTATGAAGATTGTAGGTCCTCAAACCAATAATCACAGGAGACCAGAGGGTACTGGGTCTCAGGTGTAGCCCCGGGTAGGCTGGGCATTGGTGCCCTTCACGTCCCTTTCCCCTGGAGCCCCATTCATCTTCTAGAACAAGTCAGTGCCTACCACCTCCCCTGGTTCCTATCCAGACCCCTTGTGCTCTCTACGCCTCCAGTCTACCCTCTCATTCACAGCCAGAGGACCTCTCTCACAGGCCTGGCCACGCTCTCACCTTCTAACCCCCCATGGCTCCCTGGTGCCCTCGGATACAGCCCATCTCTGGGTGCTAAAGGCCCTTTGTGACTTTAGCCCTGGTTGAGCCCTCACCCCTCCTCCCACCCCAACACACCCAGCTCTTGTCACCTCCTCTCCAACCTCTCCTGAGTCTGGTTCCCACTGCCACTTCTCAAGTTTCTACCGGTAGCACTGTCCACCTGCGCTGCGGGGTCTGTCCAGGGGTGAGTTTTCTTCCAGGAAGGGTCCCTTCTGATTCATCCCAGGTCAGGGCTCTGTGGCTGTAACTGAATTCTGAGCTCCCCGTAGAAGCAAACCTCCATGAGACCTTGCTCAGGGACTCCAGCTGCCACTGGGGCTTGAAGTCCCTAAGGCTCCCTTTCTGAACACATCCAGCAGCTCTGATTTCTCAGGGCCCTCTGGCCTCCAACCACTGCAGGGGACACAGTGGTGGGGGACGTTTAGAGATGACGCCTATGTCCCCACCAGCCATGCCGACTGGAACTGCCCCTAAACCTCAAGGTGAGCCAGCCCTGCTGGACAGCATGGGGTTGGGGGCGGGGAGCAGAAACAGACGGCCATACCTTGGTGCTGCCACGGAGAGTTGCCACGTTAAAGAAACAGAGGAGAGCAAAAAGAAAGAGACAGAGCAGTGAGAGGCTGGCCTCGCTGAAAGGCAGGTACGGTAGGGTGGAAGGCAGGCCTCAGACCTGCCCCCCACACAACCACTCAGAGACACAGATACAGACACAGACCCACACACCACAGGGCCCTTCTTTCTTGGGCCCGATTCCCACCCCAACACACACACACACACACACACACACACACACACACACACTCTTTCTCTCATGGGCCCTGCCCTGCTCTGCCCCAGGCTCTGTCCCCAGGGGACGCTGATACAAATCCACGCGCTTTTGTCAAAAAGCAAACAAACAGAGCTCCGTGTGTGCAGGCGCCCTCGCCTGGAAAGAGGGCACAAGGCCCATCTCTGTGTTTGTTTTTCCAGGGCCTGACGTGTGTAGAACATTCCTCCAGCCCAGCTCCCCCAGGAGCCCTCAGGAAACCCTGTGGCTGGCTGTCCCAAGCAGCAGCCAAGCCCCAGGCCTGCAGTCACCGCACCAGCTCCAAGGCCTCGTTCACAGCAGGACACTCAGGGCCGTGCTGTGAGCATCCAGCACCTCACAGCGCCCTCCCGACCTGAGCACAAGACAGCCCCTCACATACTAAGCCCGCCCTCGCCCCGCCCAGTGTGCAGGCACTGCACTCCGCGCTGGCCAGCTGCGATCTCCTTTCAGCCTCACACTCACCCCATGAAAAGCATCCCCACTTTACAGATGAGGAAACTGAGGCTGATGCTTTGCCCAAGATCCTGCAGAAGTGCGGTGCCCACGCCCCTCTGCTCAGGTGCCCCCTCTCTTCTGCAGCCCTGAACAGTCCAGGGAAGTGGGCAAAGGAGAGACTATTGCCCCCATCTTCCCTGTAAGGAAACCGAGGCCAGGGCAGGACAGTCTGTGGCAGTTAGGACTCGAACTGCACATGGAGTATCTGGGATGTGGCAGGATTTGGTCAGCATTCAGTCAGCAAGTCACAGGTAGGCCAGCGACTCACGTTTGCTGTACAGACCCTGTGTCTGGCCGCCACAGCTGTCGCCTCAGTTGATCCCCCCATCCCTCTCCTGTAAGGTAGGAGTGTTTGAAGCCCAGAGAGGTTGGGTGGCAGTTCTCAGACCTCTGGGACCAGATGGAGGGCTGGGATTAGAACCCAGGCTGGCTCTCTGCAGTCTGTTCCACTGCTTCCCTGCCCATGGAGAGAATCCCACTTTCTCTGGTGCCAGAGCGGACCTGGGGACGTGAGCAGGTCCCCTCTGGAAATAAGGCCCAGCCTGCATGGGGCTGACCCCATGGGCCCTCGGGTGCTGGGAAAGCAACCTCACCATGGGGGGCCACTGCAGTGTCTCCATGGGCCTGGCGCGGGGGCTGGGCTCGACCAGGACCTTCTGGGGAGATGCAGGACTGAGATAACCCTGCGGGCTCATTCTGGGCCTGCCCTGACCCTGCCCTCGGAGCTCTGTTCACACACCAAGCAGGGGCCAGAGGCCTGTTGCTTTGGGGCTGGGGCCAGGAATGCAGTAAGGAGAGGGGAGGAAGGGGGTAAGTCAGGGTAGGTGACCCCGAGATGCCTGGAGGGAGGCCTGGGGGAGGCAGTGCAGAGGGGCCTGGTGTTGCTGGGGCTGCCATGTGTACCTCTCAGGGCTGGTATAGGTGCCAAGGGCCCCAGGGGCTGGGCATGAGAAGATGATGGAGGCAGAGGGGTTTGTTAGCACCTCTTCACTCTATGTGCCCACCCTCAAGACAGTAAGCCTGACGTGGGGGTGGTGGGGACAGTGGTCAGGCTCAGGCTAGGGGCAGGGCTCTTCCTTCCTACCTCATCCCCTCCGCTCTTCTCCCCTTCTTCAGCAAGGGGCACTGAACTAGTGGTCAGGCAGACAGGGTTGCATCCCAGCTCCCCGACTTTCCAGCCATGTGACAGTCAATGATTTCATCTCTGAGCCTCAGTTTCTTCGTTTGCAAAAGGGGACAGGCCCCTACCTTGTGGTTTGTCACTTAAACTGGGGGAGGGTATGTGTGGTCTCAGAGGACGGGAAGATGTGTAGACCATTCTGCCCAGGGCCTGGCCGGGCCCCAGAACGTGACTACCCTGCTATTTTCTGCTATCCACCTCCCCCATCTTTTGGGGATCTTGGTTTTCCCAGCTATAAACCCCCCAGAGGGCCTCCAGCTCTGACTTCTGTTGCCACGTGGCCTCCGACTTACCCTGGAGTGGTCAATCGCCCATCTGGGCCTCTGTTTCCTCATCTGTATGTCCCGGTTACTTGACGCTGGGCTGCACGACCACTCAGGTCTCCCAGGCCCCCACTGGCAGAGTTCCCCAAACATTCGCACAAAAAGCAGATATACAGGCCAGTGGTCCAGATGTGGAGTCTGGCTATGGACCCATCCTCTGCTGCACTGAGGGGCTGGGGGTCTCCTAGGCTGGTGCATCCCCTCACATAGGTGCTGTGAGACTGCGGGGAGGCCCCAGTCAACTCTGCCACCTTCTGGCTGAGTAGGGAACTGCCCGGAGCCCCACTTTCCTCATCTGCCAAATGGGCTCGTGACCCACTGACCGGCAGAGATGGTGGGAGATGATGTTGTAGAAGTGCTCTGTTAACTGCTGAGGTCTGTATGCACAGTACAGAATGCTTGGACCGGTGCTGTGATGGAGCCACAGGTTCTCTATCACACTGGCACAAACAGGAAAGGAGGTGGACACACGGGCATCTGGGGCCCAGGTCACTGATCCAGGGGCCTGGAGTCTTGGGCCCTGCTTACCTCAACGGCTTACCCACCGTGCCCGGGAGATACGCAAGGCCCTGGAGAGCCTCTGGCCTGTCTCCATGCCAGGGGTCAGGGTGGGGGTGGGCGAGGAAGAGCAGGGAGGATTGGCTCTGGGAGTGACTGACAGGCTCGGGGAGAAGAGGCAGGATGCGAGCTGCACCCCCACCCCCTTGCCCCGTGCCCCCGCTCAGTGGGGCCCACACTACTGCTTGGGCTGGTGGTTCTCAACCAGGTGAGAGTTTAATTCCTCCTCCCCAGGATTTTTGCCAACACTGAATGACATTTTTGGTTGTCACAACTGGGAAGTAGGAAATCGCTCCTATCTAATGGATCGAGGCTTCCCTGGTGGCTCAGTGGTAAAGAATCCACCTGCAATGCAAGAGACATGGAAGAAGCCACAGGTTCGATCCCTGGGTGGAGAAGAGCCCCTGGACAAGGAAATGGCAACCCACTCGGGTATTCTTGCCTGAGAAATCCCATGGACAGAGGAGTCTGGCAGGCTGCAGTTCATAGAGTTGCAAAAGAGTTCATAGGGACGCAACTTAGCAACTAAAACAACAGAGGCCAGGAATGTGGCTAAACACCCTATAATAATGGTGCTTTCCTCTCCCTGCAAAGAACTGTCCTGCCCAAAATGTCAACAAGGCTGAAGGCAGGGTTTCTGCCTGGAGGTGGCTGCTGCCCTGCCTTAGACAAACATGGCCGGGGTGCTTGTCCTCCACCCTCCACCCTCGGCCTCTACCCCCGGGGCCTACCGTGTCGAGGTGGGTGCGCTGGTGCTTGGCGCGGTCACTGGAGTTGCTGAAGGCCTTCTGACAGCCTGGGTGCTGGCACAGGTACGGCTTCTCGCCCGTGTGGCTCCGCAGGTGGATCTTGAGGTTCTCCAGGCGCGAGAAGGCCTTGCTGCAGCCCTCGAACTGCAGGAGAGGCCGGTGAGGGGCACTCTGCAGGCCCTGGAGGGCCCACCGCCCAGCCCGAAAATGGGCCCCAGCATCTGCTCCCCTGCCAACCCCCTTGGCCCTGCCCGAGGCCTCCTGGTGCCCCAGTTCAGCTCCCCATGAAGTGCTCAGGACCTAGACTCTTATCTGGGAAGGTCTGGTGGATCCAGAAAAAAATCCATCCCTGATTTAGAAATGGCCACTAGGACTTGAGAAAAGCTGGTCTTTCTGTCTCTGGACGGGTCTGCCCTCCAATGGCGTCTAAAAGTGACATGCCACTCTAATGGTAGCGCAGCCCTGAATGGACAGGGGGCAGGCACATGTCCAGTGCAGACAGCCCTAGATTTGGAACCCAAGGCCTGGATTTTAGTCAGTTCCGCTCTCAGTGAGGCTCTGAGCAGTGCCCTTGATATGCCTGTGCCTTATTTCCTTGCCTACAAACTTAAAGCTGTGTAGCCACCATCCAGGGCTGATACGAAGGCCCCAAGGGGTGGGACACTTGACTGTCAAAGGGCTTTGCCCTCCTGGAACACGGCATCATGCTGATTGCTGTCAGAACAATGACCACACTTGTAAACTCAGAGTCTTTGACTTATCATTTGGCTGTTTATCTGTTCAATGCCCCCAAGTATGCACCAGGCCCCACGCCAGGCAGTGAGCATGCAGTGGGTACAGCACAGACATGTGATGTCCCTGGTGGGGGTGAGGGTGGACAGAGAGGAACACAGTGTCGATTCCGGCAGCTTCTGTCCAGCTCCCATCTCTTCCCCCAGAGTCCTCTAACTTCAAACTCCTTCCTTCCTACCCTCTACACAGCTACCCCAGGAGGCTCTGATGTATGAAAGAGACCCTGCTGCTCTTGCCTAAATGTGGGCCTGGCATTCAAACACCCAGCCCTCCACACTTCCGGCCCCTCTCGACTCCCCACCCAAGGCTCACAGCAGCAGGGGTCTGCCAGGTAATGCCAAGTCTTTGTTTCTGTAAGACACTCAGCAAGGAATGTCCTATCTCTCTCATCACAGTCTGTCCAACCCCTGTCAGCCTGCAAGATCCTTCGCCCACAGACCCGAGGCGCATTCCCTGGTCCCCGTGTGACTGGCTGCCCTTTCCTGCTTCTCCTCACTGTCCACCTTCCATTCCCAAGGCGCTTGCCACGGGCAGGAGGAGGAGGTGCCCTGGCCTGCCTCTGCTCCCTCTGTCCAGGAGTGATGCTAGAGGTTTAACCACACACGACAGTCAGAAAGTGAGCGGCCCCAACATCCCCACCTCAGAGACGGAGGCTTCCTAGGGTGGTCCCGCGTTGGGACAGGACACAGGCCACGTCTGGTGCCAAAGCCCAGGTGGCTCCTCTGTGCTCGCTGTCTTCCCAGGGGCAGGGGGCAGGGGGAGGCGATTCTTAAGAAGAAATCAGAGGAGGCCGGGCTCCCTCTCTTGAGCCACTGGTTCCATCGTCTAGGCCAGGACAGACGACGTGAGACAAGGACTCAGAGACAACGGCCGGTCTGGTGCGGGCACTCCCGGCGCCTGTCCCTTAAAGGCCTGGCCGCAACTGCAGGCCGCGCTCTGCTTGGGGCTGGCCCAAGG